>NC_067475.1:66062717-66362717 GCF_947179515.1 Apodemus sylvaticus
TGTAAAACCCTCACACTTGTTGCTTGGGGTCTTGATGCCCCCTCCCCTGGCTCCCCACCCCCACCCCATACGCCCTTGGCCACTTGAGTCACCTCAGAAGAGGGAGTCTCAGGTCAGATTGGCCTGTGGCCAACGCTGTATGGAATTGTCCTGATTTCTGATCAGTGTGGGAGGGTTCAGCCCACTGTGGGCGGTTCCACCCCTAGGCAGGTAGTTCTGAGCTGTAAACGAATGCTGGCCGAACACAAGCCACAGGGCAAAGGGAGCCTCAGCCAGCAAACAGCTTTCCTCTGTGATTTCTGCCGCAATCACAGAAGTTCCTGCTTGAAGTCCTCCATGAATTTCTTTAGAGATGGACTATTACCTGGGACTGCAAACTGAAATAAACCCTTTCCTCCCCTAAGTTGCTTTCAGCCATGTTATCTATCACAGCAGCAGAGAAGCGAACTAGATAGAACACCGTTCTCTTTTCTCTCACTTCATACAGCCTCACTCCACATCTAGAACAATCTATGTGAAATCTAAGTATTTGATCTTTATTATTATTTAGTCTCTGAGAAGGTTCAGCTTGGTCCCGCTGTTCCCTGTGTCGCTCTGACATACCAGAGTCCTTCTTGACTAAGGACCCTCGCTGTTGCCTCCTGATAGAATATTCTTTTTGCTCCTGCCCTTCATGGGGTTGCTGCCCTCCTTATCTGGTTTTAAAGGTCTCTCTTGCCAAGTCTTCACACCAGTTACATTCTCTTACACTTTTGCCATCATTGACCACAACAGCAGTGAAGACCTTTGGCAAGAGTGTAAGGAGTACCGGTGAAGAAATGGGAGAGGCCAGCACACAGATGTGTCGTCGTCATATATCAGAAATAGGAGGAGCCTTGTAACATGTACCTCATTAATTACACTAATTAACGCATGTTTTCTTTTACAGACATTATTTCGGAGAAGATGATGGAGAGATGGTACCCAGAACAGGCAGTGCAGCAGGTAAGGATGCCGTGGACCAGGCCCTTCTCCATCACTGCTTCTTGCCAGTTACCATTCCCTTGATTTGGGGCTCTTCCAGTCCAGAATGGGAGTCTCCTCAAAATTTTTATGAATTTCCAAATCTGCACACATCACTGAAGTATATAATTCCCTAGTTGGAAATCCCTGGTATGTAATTTTATGTGCTAGGAAACAGCACAGTACAGTCAGTCATAACCCAAATATTTCTGTGAATTCTTCATACTTTTAATGAGGCTAGGATTGCAAGATCAAAGTTGCTTGCAAATGAGTAAAATAAATTATGCCCTCAAAATGAAATCTCTACTCTGATGCCCTATTAAAATGGGTATAATAATGATGTCACTCTCAGAGATAAGATTAAATGACTAAAATTTTTGTCTAGAAATAAGCACTTCCTAAATGTTGTTTACTATTCTTACTAATGATGTCATAATTATAGTACACTCACTGCTGCACATGTGCCAGTCAGCAGGGATGCTTCAATTGTAAAATGAAAGTGCAAACAGAGCTCTCCCTCCCTCCCTCCCTCCCTCTCTCTCTCTCTCTCTCTCTCTCCCTCTCTCTCTCTCTCTCTGTTTCTCTCTCCCTCTCTCTCTCTCTCTCTCTCTGCCATAAGACTAGAAGTTTCAATTTCTCTTTCATAATTTGTAGATTTGCCTTTACTTTTTCTTCAAAGTTCCTTTTGCACTTAACCCGCATGCAGGTAAATCTCTGCGGAGCACATGCAAAGGTTCTAGGTCGGTGATGGGAACGCGGGCGATTGGAACATGTCTGTGCTTCTTGGTCCCTGTTCTTATGCTAACTGTGTTTGACACCTTTCTGTTGCTGTGGAGCGATACTTGAGGAAAGCAGCTGGAAGGGCGCACTGCCTTTGCCTCCTGGTTTCAGGGGCCTGTGGTTGCTTGGCTGTTTCCCACTTGGCCTGTGGTGAGGCAGGCCTCCATAGCAGGAGTCCATAGGAGGAAATATGACCACCGCAGGACAACTGAGCAGCAAAGACAGAGGCAAAGGCCCAGGGTCCCAACAACCTCTTCAAGGACTTGCCCCAGAAACCTGCCTTCCTTCCATTGGCTCCAGTTTCCACCCCCACAAGTGCTATAGGGTGTCCAGCGAGCCTTTAGCGTTTGAGCTTTTGAGGAACATCCAAACACGATTGAAACCATGACACAGTTCTTTTTGGCAAGTTCACAACTGGGACAGAAGGAGACAGAGGAAGGAAGGGAGAAAGAGGAAGAAAAAGAGCACAAGGATGATTTTCTTTAAAGTCTACTTTACTCCTGTGTCTAGATAGCTTCGCGATGAAGTCAGGGCCACAGCTAGCTTCTCATGGAGTCAGGGCCGTCCAGGGCCCACTTGTTTTCACTTGTCCTCAGACTGGAATTCCATGTCATGTGTGCCGTGTGGGTCTTATTCTTCTTGTTGCAAAGAGAATAGTTTGGTTAATAGCAGCACGGCAGCTCATTGTTTCCTTCTATCAACCAAGAAAATATATATATATATATACTGAATGATTATGATTTTACCTCAGATCATAATCCCTGTGGTGCCCCCATCTGCGGCCATGTTTTGACGGGAGCAGAACACCAATTTCTTATCTTTACCCGTGCTCCTGCTCTGAAAACTTGGCTTTCAGCATCGTGAATACTGAGGTGGAAAGAAACTGAGAGAAGAAAAGCAATGTTGCAAGGCCTCGTTTCCTGACGTACGCCGTATAATTCTTGTGTGATTTCTCGGCCAGTCCATGTCACTTGGCCACCTGGGTAGAGACAGAGTATGACCATCATGTCACAAAGAGGCATGGATGGAAGCTGCGTCCCAGGATTTACGAGTCAGAGCAGCCAGGCTGCCTTTTTTATGGATTCTCTTTTTCTTATGTTTGTAGTTGCGAGCCTAGCCTCAAACGGCTGAGCCATCTCTCCAGCCCGAATGCTCTTTTTCTTACTGTTCTGTTTCCTTGCAGCTTTTCTCAGTGACACTAAAGATCGAGGTCCTCCGGTTCAGTCACAGACCTGGAGAAGTGCCGAGAAGATCCCCTTTGGGCAGGCACACTCCCTGAGAGCGTTTGAGAAGCCCCCTCTGGTGCAGACCCAGGCTCTTCGAGACTTTGAGAAGGTGAGACAGAAATATGGAATCAGGATTTTATATATAAAAAGATCTATATATAGGATTATGAGCTCAGTTATCATAATGGTGACCCATTCAGGGATGTATACACCCTAAGTATATTCTTTTAGCTCTTTGCTAGAGCCTGTGGAAGATCAATTGCTTGTACTGGTGAATTCTGTTTATTGGTCATTGCCCTAGTTCATTTTTTCAGACGAACCCAGGAAGGTTAAATGACACCTGGAGAAAGCTGTACTTGCGACATCGTGAGCTGAGGACACTTTTCTCTATTGCCAGCTCGGACAATGCTAGAAAGCTGTCTATTCTATCAGGGAACTCAACAAGAGCTGTTTGCTTTTTAGCAAAAATCAGGTAAAGCTGCTTCAGACTCTGTGTGGTTTGAACAGCTATGGCATTCATAGATTCATGTTTTTGAATGCTTTGGCCATAGTAGAGGGGTAAAATTAGGAGGTGAGGCCTTAAATGGAGGAGGTGTGGCCATATTGGAGGAGGTGTGGTCTTCTTAGAGGAAGTGTGTAACTGTGGAAGCAGGCAGGCTTTGATGTAGACCTCTTGGCTCCTCCAGCACCAAGTCTGCCAGCACTGCATGATACCATGATTCCCACCATGATGATATTGGACTAAACTTCTGAGTTTAGCCGACCCCAATTTTTGTTTTCTAAGAGTTGGCATGATCATGGTGTCTCTTCACAACAACAGAAATCCTAAGATGGACTTCTTAAATATTCATAGATCTGCCCAAGTGTAGTGCAAATTCCCAGCTCCCTGCAAGCCAGGTTGGCCCTTGGAAGTCTGTACAATAGAACCTGTATTTATACCACCCAAGAGGAGACACTCAGAAAGTATCATGCCCATGTTCTAAAAAAAGAAACAGGTCTTTGGTGCCCTCTGGGGGATACCCAAGGAGCGGGCATCTCTTGAGTACTTGTACATAGGTTTTCAGACCAATGGGTTTCCTTTTAGTCCACAAGGGTTAGCTATGAACATAGCACAATAAAATCACATTTTCAAAAGGAGTTGTGTTAGCATGCATTTACTATCTTTCCTCAAGTCATAATTACAGACATTCACTAGGACCACAAACACATGCTTCCAGATACTCCGTGGGTGATAATGGTGACAGGAGTAAGCGTGGTCTTATCTCCCCTCCCCCTTTGGATCTGCCGCTGCTCAAAGGGCAGTGCTTCTCAGAGCATCTCAGCAGCTGTGAGGGGTGCCTCTGAAAGGCAAGGTGTGTTCCAACTCCTTTTGGTGAGACCTTAGAAGTGAGGAATGTCAGATCCACTGATGGGATGAATGGCTAGATGCTGTGGGGCTGAGCTGGGGGACTAGCACGGTCAGCTAGAGTCCAGATATAACCCCTGAGTCCTCTGCTTTTATAGTTCAGGTCTTATATGAGGAATTAATCCTTATGTCTCAATTCTGAGAGTCACTGTCAGGTATAAGGCTATGGCTCCAAGAAAGGGCCAACCAGAGGCATTATAAGCCCTCCAGATGTTAAGAGAGAAATAGCAGAACTAAATTGCTGGTTCATGGAGTGCTAAAATGTGTGTTCACCCTTAAACATGCACATCTATTTTGTCTATCTGAGCACCTCCACAGGAGGACTTGACAATCAGAAGGATCATTGGCTTGGAAAGCATTACTGAGCATTAGAACACATTCCAGTGCCCTACCCTAGAAATGGAAAAAATATCAGGACATGGTCTGTAAGTTTTAAAACATATATTCCATGGCCTTGGGATAAAGGGTGGGTAGGGGCTTCCGCAGTGAACTATGTTGAAGGTTCTGTACCAGACAGGGCTTCCTGCCTCTAGGGCTTGTCGAGCATGTCAAAGTGGCACAGGCTTGGGATGAGAATCTAGGATTGATTCCTCCTGATCTGAACAAGAAGCATTCGATAATGTCCCTGCCCTTCATTCTCGTGTTAGGAAGTCTAGACAGTGCATGACTAACAACATAGTAATGTAACAACATAACTGCAAATAACAATGTGGTCTGTAACAATAAGGACCATATAATTTGAGATACAGAGAGAGTGTGTATAATCTTATTCAAGGACTGTGGAAGAGCTTTCTAGCAGAGAGCACCTATTTATTATAGATGCTGGGTTTAAGTTTTCTAGTCAGAGATATAAAATTCCAAATGAAGGGGACATTTAGGGGAAAGGAAGAAGGATATGCACAGAATGAGTCCGAGAGAGGCTGGGCTAGAGGGAGATTAAAAAGTAGAGTCTGAATGAGAAAAGAAGATATATTAAAGGAACTGGCTCAGTAAACAGAGATTCACCAGTCATATGATTCTTTTGAAAATGTTTTCTGATGAAGGAATTCTAGGGAGTTACCTGGGAGTTACTCTGATTTCAACATGTTCTGTATTACTATTGCTGTGATGAAACACCCCAATCAAAGCAACTTGTGGAGAAAAGGATTTATTTGGCTTACACTTCCACATCACTGTTCATCATCAAAGGAAGTAAGGACAGGAACTCAAATAGAGCAGGAGCTGATGCGGAGGCCATGGAGGGGTCTATTTACTGGCTTGTGCTCCATAACTTGCTCAATCTGCTCTCTTGTAGAACCCAAGACTACCCAGCCCAGGGGAGTTCTAACCCACAGCCCAGGGGAGTTCTAACCCACAGTGGACTGGGCCATACCCCATAAATCACCAATTAATAAAATTCCCAATAGTCTTGCCTGCTTACAGCCCTATCTTCTGGAAGCATTTTCTTAATTGAGGTCCCCGCCTTTCAGACTACTATGGCTGTGTCAAGTTGACATAAAAAAGTAAATGACACACTATATGATGGCCATAGTTTTGTTTTGAATGAGTGAATTTATTATATTATGTGCACAGGAGGCCAAAGTAAGAGGAAATAGCAAGTGAGATAGATAGATAGAAAGTTAGATAGATAGAAAGTTAGATAGATCAATAGATTTGATAGGTAGACAGGTAGATTAGATAGATCAATAGATTGAGATAGATTTATCAATAGATAGATCAATAGATAGGTAGATAGGTGGGTGGATGGATAGACAGACAGACAGACAGAGCAAACGTGATTAAATTGGATACCCAAAACATTCAGCAACAGTCAACTGGAGAAGCCCCTTAAGGTGGTCCTAGAGTTCCCAATACTGATCCCTGGCAGAGCACACTGGGTAAGGATCTCTGGTAAGAGAACGAATAGCAATAGCTAGAGATACCATCATCAACTCGGGTACTCTAACATCCAGCAGAAACTGACTGGCCAGGCTGAAACAATCAGCTGGGGGTTTGCTTGAGCCTTCTCTAAGCATGAGCTTCTCACATAGGAGCTTCCCATGGATACATTTTTAGCTTCTCTTTCCCTCTGTGGCGAGTTTTATAACATGGGACAAGCCTCCGTTGGAGCCGGTTTACCTTCTAGCTGCTCTAAGGGCAGTGTTCCTGCTCTTGGGCTGTTTTGCTCTTCTTCCTCCTCCCTGTCCCAGAGTTAGGGAGGCCCAGCTAATCGGAAGACAATGGGCATGAATGTGTTTGGGTCTGAAGTGGGTGAGGGAGCAACCCCGCTTCCAGAGCCAATGTCTGGGCATGCTCCATGAGCATGACAACATACCCACATAATTCTGCGTGACACAAAGTAAGATCCAGCAGACCCAAAATGTAGACGCTGGTGTGCTGTGGAGCCAGAACATAATTAGTCGGGGAAAATATCAATAACTCCGTCTTAGGGTTTTAATGCTGTGAAGAGATACCATGAGGCAACTCTTATAAAGGCAAACATTTAGTTGGGGCTGGCTTTCAGTTTCAGAGGTTCAGTCCATTGTCATCATGGTGGGGATCACGGCAGCATGCAGGCAGACCTGGTGCTGGAGTTGCCAAGAGTTTTACATCTTGATCTGAAGGCAGCCAGGAAAAGATTTTGATTCCACAGTAGGTGAAACTTGAGTATAGAAACCTCAATGTCTGTCCCCACAGTGACCCACTTCCTCTAACAAGGCCACACCCACTCCAACAAGGTCATGCTTCCTAACAGTACCATTTCACATGTCCAAGCATCCAAACACATGAGTCTGTGAGGCCACAGATGTTAATGTATAAACGTGACAAAAGGAGTTGGATGGATGAGCCAGGGGCTCTCTTTTCTGTGTGTTCATTCTCGACACTCTGGTCAACACTAGCAAGTGAATTAAATAGGGGTGGATAGTGACTGCTTGGAGGGCTTAGGAAGGAACTGCTCAGCCTTACTTTCTGGGTATCAGGTGCTAATGAAGGGTCCCACTTGGGAATGAAATTCTAAGTTCCTCTGTTAAAGCTGATCCAGATTAGAATTCTATCAGATCTTCCCAGCTAAGCAGGAAATTCCTTTCATATCATAATATCATCTCACACATTCATTGTGTGAATCAAAGTCCCGACCCCTACATGATATACAGCTGTCTTCTTCTATGGCTTTGTTTCTGGTTGTTTCTCTGCCTGGAAACCATTCTTTCCTTCTCTACCTGGTCAACGCCTGTTTATCCTTCAAATTTTGACTAAGACATTGTGTTTCTCCTTTTGTTTGTTAGGATGGTTTTTCTAATCATAAAGCATATTCTAATTCAGACTCTGTGCTGGCCCTCAGCCAGTCTATTGCATCTAATGTAATGTGGTATACAATGTGTACTCAATAAATGTTCATCAGCAAATTTGTTGAAAACTATTGAAGACCAACTAACTATTCCCGTAGATCTCGTGGCTCTCTTGCCATGACTCGGTATCTATCATGAGTGACAGATTTTAAAGCAGGTATCTGTGCGTTAATGATGGAGCAGGAGGGGAAAATGCCATTCAGGCACTGACAAAGCCAGAGAGCTAGAAGAAGGGAAGGAAACAAAGACTTTTAAAAATACTTTTTGATGGGACTAATTAAGAGAATTGTGTCCCTAGCAAATAATAATAAATGATATTCGTGAAGTACTTTCTATATACTCAAGATTTTTCTAAATCTGTAACATGCTATTTCAACTAGTTCTGGCTCACTTTCCTAATTTAGGAGATAGATAATCATATTACATCCATTATACCAGCGAAGAGACCAAAGCTCAACTAATTCACTGGAAATCATGCAGGTCTAAAGTGACAGGGCTGAAATAATGCTGCTGCCTCCAGGTGTCTTGGGAGATGGAAGGACCGTTCAGGGAGGGGTTTCCACTGGTGAGAGTGTACAGTGTGGCTTTATACACAGCTCAGGACGGTCCAAGCTAGAAAAGAGCTCAAAAAGGGTGTGTGTCTTTGGCTATAAAATCAAGAGCAGGCCTCCGCTACCTTCCCCTGATTACCTACTTTCTAACAACGATGTCTTTAATATGAACATGCCCTCAAAACCACCAGCAGCATTCTCTAGCTGTACACTGAAGCCAGCTTTCTCTGGCAGGCTGCTGATTCGAACCACAGTGAGTCAGCCTTGTGAGGCCCCACTCATCCTGACAAACTTTTCCACATGGGTCACAAAATCTATAGGAGGAAAAAAGAAAGAAGAAAGGAAGGAAGGGAGGGAGGGAAGGAAGGAAAGGAGGGAAGGAAGGAAAGGAGGGAAGGAAGGAAAGGAGGGAAGGAAGGAAGGAAGGGAGGAAGGGAGGAAGGAAGGAAGGAAGGAAGGAAGGAAGGAAGGAAGGAAGGAAAAAGACTAAACCAAAATAGGAAGAATTCTTCCCTCAGGGAATTGCATTATTACAGTTGAGCATCCTTTGCTAATTTTGGTGAATCTGAGTCATGTTAGGGTCTGCAGTTTTCATATGTCTTGTTTACCTCTAATCACAGCCTCGAAACATTGATGCTACTGGCAAAGTGCATTTTATTTTTGAAAGGGGCCTTAGACTTTCATTATCATAGCATCTTAAGTATACCAGTTTAGATTCCACAGATGTCTTCAGACATCTGCAACATTATTAGACAAGAGGAGAAAATTCTAAACTTTGAATATCCACAAGCATAGTTGGTATTTATTCTTTTAAAATGTGATGCAGTCATTCCACAGACTGTCAGCAAAGTTTCACTCCTAACTTAACGTATAAAATTATTCAATTTTTTTCTTAAAAACTATGGAGCAAAAACAATGGTCTGGTGTTCAAATTAAAGCACATTGTAATGTAATCGATGCTATGATGGAAGTCAAGTGTCTTAACAAAATATGTAGCTTAGGTGTTTAGAGTGAATCTGGGCTTGGTACAGGGGAAGGTTCCTAGAGAAAACTACACTTGTCTGAGGACCTGAAAGAGTGTGTAAAAGAGAAAACAATATAATTTTAGCTTTCTCTTGGAGTAATTCTCAAATGTGAAGACACCCTGGTATAAGGGGTGTCCTGTTCCTGAGGCAAAATGTCAAAGAAATGCTTACAAGGAGAATATGGAAACGACCGAGTGATTTGAACTACAGAAAGTTATTTTGATTAGTCGCAGTCACAAAGCTCCCTCAGTTGATCTGATCCATTAGAAAGTCTTCATTTGTATAGTTTCTTATGCTTATTTAGGTTGATTGACACTTCTGGTTGTTGGGCTTCGGTTCTGGTCTTAATAATGGCCTTTAAAAAAGCCAAGCTTCTACTACATTTGAAAATCAAGGTCACTGTGCCTGGGGTCTCTGGGGCTGCTCTTCGTTTTAATTTTGTTAAACAGAAGGAAGGCAGGTTAGGGACTGATATGGAACGTGAAGGGACCAGTGAGGAACTTTCCATGCAGAAGAAAAAGCATGAGCCAGGCAGTGGATGAGGGGAGGAACTAGAGCTAGTCGACAGCCTGAGACCACGCTGACAAGGACCGTGGAGAGGAGTGGAGAGTAGAGAAGAAAACAGAAAGGTCTATACGGCCTGTGAAGTATCTAAAGACTTTAAAATTTGCCCAGTCTTAACTGGGAAGTGTTTAAAATAGTTTACCAGGAAGATGTTGAAATCAGATTTGTCTCCCCCCTCCTTTTTTAAAAAATTATTTTTATTTTATGTATATTGGTATTTTGCTGCATATATGTCCCTCATATATGAGGGGTGTCCTATCCCCTGGAACTGGCGTTACAGGCTAGAATGAGCTGCCATGAGGGTGCTGGGCATTGAACTCAGCTCCTTTGATAGAGCCACAAAATCTATTCTGTCTTTTCATTACCAGATATGGAGATTAAGAGTGTCTGATACATAGTAGGTATGCTGTGCTAGGTTATGCCAACCACTAAGAAAGAGAGCAACTGGAAATCTTGATGTAATGTGATGTGGTGTGGTGTGTGTGTGTGTGTGTGTGTGTGTGTGTGGTGGTGTGTGTGGTGTGTGTGTGTAGATGTGTGTGTGGAGTGTGTGTGTGTGTGTGTGTGGTGTGGTGTGTGTGGTGTGTGGTGTATGATATGTGTATGTGGTGTGTATGTGTGTATGGTGTGTGTGTGTAGATGTGTGTGTGGTGTGTAGTGTGTTTGTGTATGTATGGTGTGTGTGTGGTGTGTGTGTATGGTATGTGTGGTGTGTGTGTGTGTGTAGATGTGTGTGGTGTAAGGTGTGTGGTGTATGTATGTGTGTAGATGTGTGTGTGGTGTGTGGTGTGTTTGTGTGTATGTATGGTGTGTGTGTGGTGTGCGTGTGTGGTATGTGTGGTGAGTGTGTGTGTGTGTGTGTGTGTGTGTAGGTGCACATGCACATACACACAGAGGACAGAGGAGACTAAACTACTGTCCAGGTCCTTCTCCACCTTACCTTTGAGGCACAGCCTCTTACTGAACCCGAAGCTCACAGGCAAACAGAGCCATGTGCCTGGCTTTTACAAGTTTTCTGTGCATTTGAACTCAGGTCCTCTCCCTTTCATAGCAAGTGTCCTTGCTTACTGAACCAGCTCCCCAGCCCCCAGGTTACTGAAACCTGTGAGGCGTGAGCAAGAGGACTGCTTGGTAGCTTCCCTCTATTGCAGCTCAGCAAACGAGCTCTCTAAGTTGAGCCCACTGTGGACACACCCAAAGTCCTGGTATTGTTGACTGGTAAAGGATCTAGTTTGGAGCCAGAGTACTTGATTACTCTCAGCTCACTGTGACCCACCTGTCACTTCTGCAGAGATGCTCACTTTCCTGTCTCTGGCAGTGCTATTTCTGGCTGGGCCATCTATTTTTGGTGGCCAGGGAAGTTGTTTGCTTTGTTTTGTTTTTATATATCTCCAGTGCTCTGGTGTGAGGGGATTGATGACACCTTGTTATTCCAGGACTGTGGGTGTGTGAGCGTGGGGGAGGGATGGCATAAGGGACATCATATGAGCCCTCATCCTCTATGCAAGTGAGGACGCCGCCCAAGATGGGCTTACACATGAGCCCTCTTGTCATCAGGCTGGCTATTTCCAGAGTGTGGGCATCAGTGTGCTTCTGAGTTGTAGGGCCGAGAGGGGGATGGGTTTCATAGTTTGGCATTAAATGACTCTGGCGCTTCAGGAATGATGTGGTAGTTTAGTCTCTTATTTGTTTACTGTCCAGGCCCTTGTAGAATTCATAGCTGGCATCTGGGATGCTGAGCAGAGACTCTGTTGCAGGGAAAGGGTTTGAGGAATGCAAGAACAAATTGCATGATTTTTGATTCTTCTTGTTAGACTGTTAGTCCTGGGAAGATGCCATACATGTTCATGCAGATCGCCTAGTGGGTATGATTTCCTTGTGTCAAAATGTAGAGTGGATCCTGTTTTGGACCATTTTATCTGAGGATTAAAGTAAAACTTTCTTATGATAAAACTTAACCGTAACTAGTGGATATTGAAGGCCACTTAGGATATGTAGGTAGACTTTCTGTGAGAGCCTGTGGTCCATTTAGGATCAGCTATTTCATATTCACTGGTTTTGATTTTATATATGTGTACCACTTGCACACAGTGCCCTTAGAGATGCTGGCTCCCCTGGAGCTAGCGTTACAGATGGTTGTGAATCACCCATGGGTGCTGGGAACCAAACCTCAAGTCCTAAACAAGAGCAGTCAGTGCTCTGAACTGCTGAGCCGTCTGTCTCTTCAGCTCCAATAACACTTAACATTTCTATACTGTCTATTCTAAGCCACATGCCTTAGTAAGTTGAGTTTAGCTATCACCAATAAATGATTTTATTTGTGATAAATAAAACAGTCTTTTCTAAGATGCAAAGAATTAGGAAAGTTTCTCTTCTGGCTTTGTCTTCTTCTTCTTCTTCTTTTTTTCTTTTGGAATGGCAGCTTTATTAGAACTCAATTTAAGTACCACACAAAATTTATCCTTGGAGAATGTACAATTCCAGTTGTGCACTTGTCAATTGTTCCCTAATTCCAGAACATCTCTATACCCAGAAAGAAGCCTCATGCTCATTGCAGCCTCTCCATATTTTCCCCTCCCCCTGTCCCCTGAAAACCACTAGTCTAGCGTTCCCCATAGATCTCCATGCTGAGCATTTCCTACAGTGGAGTTATTCAGCCTCTGGCCTTCTGTGCCTGCCTTTTCCCATTAGTACGTGCTTTTAGGACATGCCCATGTGGTAGCACCTCATTCTTAAGGCTGAATAGTGTTCTGTTATAGGGATGCCCTAAGTTTTTTATGCATTTGTCAGTGTAAGGACATTTTGAACATTCCCACTTTGAACTCTCAGGAATGGTGCTGGGGTGAGCGTTGTACTCAGGCTTTACAGGGCCATTTATGTTAATTCCCTGGATCTGTAATGAGGAGAGGGTTTCTGGGCCATACAGTAACTCTGTGCAATTTTCTGAGCGCTGACTTTGATGTATTTATCTTGAAAATAGAGAGAAGGGTTTTTTTTGTTTTTTTTTTTTAAAGTATGTACAGAAGTCTCAAGAAGGTCCCCCAAGGGCACAGGGGCAATTACTTACAGTTTAGATGGAATTTGGAAAGGTATTGGAGGCCTGAGATGGAAGAGGAAGTACCTCATTAGTCACGGGTGTGTCATAGGCTCATAGAGGTCACAGGTGTCCCAGCTGAGGTCCTGATAACTGTGCAATATGGAGCGGCCCAATTGCAGGAAGTGTGATCTGGTGTCATCATGTTGAAAGTATTTTGAATTGATACTGCTTTTGCTCCAGGATTGCCTGTCACCAGCCCCCACCTGGCTACCCTTTCTTTCTGCCTTTGCTCTGGGAGGAGACCAGGCTACCAGCCCCCTCTTGAGACCCTGAATCCTTGGATAAAAGACACACACTCTTGTTTTTTTACAGTTTGCCTTCTTGGCACAGTTGCTGGGCACTACTATCTCCTGCCTGGAAACATGTGCCGTATCAATTTCTTAACTCAGTATCTTCCACCTGCCCTAAACTTAGTGGCTACATCCATCTGGACCCTGCCAAACATCTGTGACTATGTGCCTATGGTAGTGGCCCCAGCCCTGGCTCCTCCTGAGACCTCACAAGGCTGTTGCGTTCTTCTCATTCTTCTCGTTCACAAAGCATGGTGAAACCTCCCCTCCTCGCTTCCCTCCTTTTCTTCTGTGACCCGGAAGTCTACCTGTACCTTTTACCCAGCAATTGACTCCTGGTTTTCTTTACTAACAAATCAAGAACCAATCAGGGAACAAGACCTTAGCATCAGCACCGCCCTTTTATCATCATGCTTACTTTTGTACCTCAAAGGTGGTGTTAAGGATGTAATGAAATAACATGCACGAAAATGCTACCTACATCGTAAATCCTATGCAAGGTGATTGTTGTGGGCACTACTATCTCTCACCTGGAAACATGTGCCGTATCAATTTCTTGTATACGTATAATTGTGTCTAAGGAATCACAGTAATTAAACATTCAAACACAGGAGAATCAAGTTGGCCAGAGATCTTAAAAGTTCTCTCTTGCTGATCTGTGAAGACTTTGAGTAATGTCTTTGACAAGCGATTAGTGGTCCCATCAAATCCTTCTCCAGAGAGGAAGTTTACTATCTCTCATACAAAAATACTCAGTATCATGTGGTATGTGGCCATAAATTCACAATGTGTAATGCTACTAAAGAGGTGATCGATCTTTACAAAATGAATGTTTTCCCCTGCCCCTGACTCCTTGTAATTCCTAGTTTTGCTTCTTTTAGGGAAGTTTTATTTATTTGTTTGTTTGTTTGTTTGTTTGTTTTTTTGAGACAGGGTTTCTCTGTATAGCCCTGGATGTCCTGGAACTCACTCTATAGACCAGGCTGGCCTCGAATTCAGAAATCCACCTGCCTCTGCCTCCCAGAGTGCTGGGATTACAGGCGTGCGCCACCACCGCCCGGCGGCAGTTTTATTTTTTATGAACTGTTTCATAAGCAACAAGACTGCATGAAGGATAATGAACTAATTGTTAAAATAGCCACCTTCTAAAAGTTATCGATGCAAATGTCAAATGTGGCTGCAGTCCTCCAGTCCCTGAGGCCCGCCCCCCACCTCCTACTTTTTCATTCTCAATCTCTGAGGCTCCCCCAACTCACACAGTTAGAAAATACAAAGCCCTAATTTGAACTTAAGTGTCCTTGGCTCTAAAGTGATTGGTTTTTGCACAGTTTGTGTTGTTGCATTTGGATGTATTTGCATATGATCTCATATTATTTTTAATAAGTAGATAATTAGCTATCAGGGGTATAGTAGGTATCTTTCTGGTTGCCATAACCAAATACCAGACAAGAATGAAGGAAGGAGAGTTTCCCTCACAGTGTGAGAGGGGGCGTTGCAATGAAAGCAGCCCTGGCTGCTAAGGGAGCACGAGGTGGCTAGTTACGTGCCACCCACAGGCAGGAAGCAGAGAGACAGATGCTTCGCTCAGTCAGACAGGGCCCCAGAACACGGTGGGTGTAGTAGATCCATATTCAGGGTGGCTCTACCCTCCTTAGTTAAGCCTTTCTAGAAGTTCCCTCAAAAATTGTCCATGCCAATCTCAGGTAATCTAAATACATCACACAGGGATGCTAAAAACATTTTCCTTCCATTTCTTGGTTTGCCATTTAAGGCTGCCCCCCCCCAAAAATACAAAATATGAAATATCACTGACATCCAGTGAGTTAGTTGAGTTTAAACTATAGAATTTATATTACAGTTGAAAAGAAAGAGTCTATTCAGATGATTAATCAATTCCAGTGAAGAGGAGCATGTTTTTAGGATAAAAATTACTAAGAGAATAATATGTTTTCAAGCAGTTCCATTATAGGAGCTATCTGGGGGGTCTGAGTATGATTAAACGAATGTCAGGCTGAGTTCTTTAAAGGCTGACTTGACAGTTGGTTATGTTAATGGAGCATGACATACGACAGCTGGGTGGTAATTCTCTTCCCACTGCTGGCAACGGTGGAGTCATTATTACAGTCGCATTTCAAGACTGGACTGATATATTATGGAAGATGTAGAAAGAGGAAACTCAGGAAGGAACAGAGGAGAGCCGTTTATCTCAGGAAGGCAAATGTTTTGAAAGAAGAGTAAAGAATCTGAAATGTAGTGAAGGCAAAAGAAAGAGCTAAGTGGACACGCTTCGAGCCTGGAGTTTCTGTCCTGAGCAAAGTGGACCTTCTCCAGACACACGAGCCTGGAGGCCCTGAAGTGCCAGGGCACGGATACAGCCCAGTGCGGGAGGTTTGGCTTGCAAAGCTACAAAACAAAAACAGTAAACAAGCAAACAAAAACCAAAAAGAAAAAAAGAAAAAGAAAGAAAGAGAGAGAGAGAGAGAGAGAGAG
Source organism: Apodemus sylvaticus (assembly GCF_947179515.1). NCBI lineage: Eukaryota > Metazoa > Chordata > Mammalia > Rodentia > Muridae > Apodemus > Apodemus sylvaticus. The sequence continues at coordinate 66,078,477 of NC_067475.1, forward strand.
AGAGAGAGAGAGAAAGAGAAAGAGCCTTGCTGATCTGCAGTCCCTGGCCCTCCCTACCCCACCATCTTTCGCCTCATCTCCTCATCCCTACTCTCTCATCAGAACCTGCCTCAAAGAGGAAACTCTTACTCTGACTGCTAAGGTGTCCTCTGCAGGGGCCTCTCCAAGGGCTACAGGCCCTAGACTTGACTCTCTGTCCTCTTACATTTCGCTTCTCCATGCCGCCTCGGGTCTTCTTTCTTCATGGAGAAAGAAGTACCAGTTCTCTGTGGAACCTTCCCTGGAAGCCCTTCCCCCAACCCCCAACTAATTCATTTCCTTCTTCCTGTTTGTGGAGTTCGAAGTGTCCTAGGGTTGTAATTTTCACATACTCATTGGTTCAGATCTCTTGTAGCAAGTTCAGATTGTCCACTGTTAACATTAGTTTGCTAGAGTACTTTTATATGTAAAACAACCCGTTTCTAAGAAGAAATGATGGCAGGGATGCAGATAGGATTTAAGTCTAATCAAACCCACCGAGAACAGAGAAGCCAGTAATGTACTTGCCTGTCTGCTTTCATTCAGCACTCGCGTATCGAGGGCCTCCTGTATACTAGGCATTATTTTTGGTACTGGGAGTAAAGCAGAGCCACCCCAGTTTTTTCACAGAGTGCATGCTGACCATGAGAAAGTTAAGGTAAATGGGTCAATGCAGAATCTAAGAGATTATAGTGGAGTGGACTCCCAGGGTGATAAGGACAGCTGACCTGAGGCGCGGGGTGGGCCCTAGTCTTAAATGGGGCACTTCATCGGAAGAAGACTTGGCAGCTATCTAGGGGAAAAGCCCAGTACACTGAAGGACCAGCCGTCTCCGAGGCCCCAAGGGGCAAGACTCTTTACTGGTTTTGAGAAAGAACTAGAAGAGCCAGTGTAGCAGGGACAGCATGTGCAGGTGGGAACTCACAGAGGGAAGGGAAGGAGAGGGGAGGAGTGGGATGGGAGGGGCCTAGATGCACCTGAGCCTGCATTTTAAGGGCCACCATCACCATCTACATGGAGTTAGACCGGGAGAGGATGGCAACTTCCAGCAGAGAAGCAACATGGTGCATTTCAACTTGGTCACAGAGGCGCTGTGCTCAGGACAGGTGATCAGCATCAGGGACAGAAGCAGGGACACTGGGAAAGGGGGACTGCTCTAGTAACTGAAGGAGAGGCCATGGGTACCGGGAAAGGGGCCTATTCAAGCAACTCAGAGGAGAGGTCACAGGATCTGGGACAGCATGGAAGAGATGCTGTGGTGGTGGCACGTGGCATCTGTGATCTGTATTTCTAATACATGTGTTATAGACAGTGGGATTTGCAGTCACGTGAGATGGTGTCTGTGAGAGAATGATCCAGAAGCAACTCAAAAGCTTTGGTCTCACCAACCGCAAATCTTGACTTGCAGCACATTGGAACTGGCTCCAACGAGGAAAGATGTTGTCTAGGGTTGATCAAGAATTCAGGTTTAGATGTCCCGAGTAGGAGATATTAATGTTCAGGTGGTAATTTCTGCCAATCTCACAGAAGTTCTCATGGGCATAGGAACTTAGGAAGGTAAGTGAACAAGATATAATTTTCCTACAACTACCATTTTAAGAAAGATGGTTTCTTAATTAAAAAGAAACTTTTACAAAGTTTCAAATTCAACAGGAGATGTGGAGGGAGATTGTTCTCTTGAGGTCACAGATTTATTTAATGCTAGAAGAGAGTGTGCTGGGATCTGAAGGGAAGGGGTGGGCTTCACACAGTCCGGAAGGGCTTTCGGGAAGGGGAGGGACAGTGTCTGGCACTGTGGAGAAGTGAGGAAGATCTAGTTCATGTGTGACTTAGAGAGCTCAGGGAGGTGTGGAGGAGGGGCACTATTCATTATAAGATCAGCTGGAAGGGGGCAGTGTGTCCTAGCCCTTTATGTTTGAGGTATGAAAGTTCTTGGCACCTGTCATTTTCCTGAGATCTACATTAGGAGGAATATCTAGGCAAGCTAACTCATTGTTAAGAAAGTGGATTAGTAAATCATATCAGAAAATACAGAGTACTTATCTACTCATTAACTCCAGTGAATATTTTAGGGCGCACTTATAAATACAAAGCCAAGAGAGCACAGGCACAAAATCAAAATATTCCTTGCCAGCCCCCAAACCACTCTGCTCTGATTGAAATAATCATAAGCAGCCTGTAGCCACACTGTGGGATGGCTGTTACTGCAGAAGCGGTCTTCGGTTGCCACACCGGGTGTAAGAGCAGACATACACATACCTTGACTCGGATGGCCAGATATGAGTGGGGAGGTTAGAGGTTCCGTGGGAAGTCAGATGATTCTAAATAATCTCAGCAATCCACCAAGAGGGTGAGTGCAACATCAAAAGGCAGCATATGAACACTTGGTGTTTGCCTGACTGGGAGTTCAAAAGGGGAAGTCAGCCAGGGTAGGGAAAGTGTGATTTTGATGGAATTCCAACTAAGACTTGAAAAAAGAGAAGGGGTGGAAGGTCTTAAAGAAATGCGATCTAGTTTTCTCTTTAGCCTAAGAGATGGACGGGATGCCCATGAAGGGTTCTGACAAGATTTGAGTTTTGAAGGTATTTCCTTTAGTATGTAGAGTAGCCGGCTTTGGCAGAGTCCGTTCAACATGCTTGGACTCATGCAGAAGTGTTTTGTCATGAAGTCGGCTGTGAGGATGGGGTGTTCAAGTTGCACTCTCCAGCAAAACTTTGGGTGTGTGGGCTAGGTCTTGGGCAAGGAGACTAAGTTAGGGGGTCACTTGGGAGATAGAAGCATAGCACTAAAAGTGGGTTAAACTCTTTAGGGGAGAAAGCCTGTAGAGAAAGAAAAGCTAGAAGAGTAAGAACTGACATAAATACCGACATGAAGGCACTGGCCAAAACCAAACCAAACCACCAAGCACCCAGTAAAGGGCAGGAGGGGCGGAACAGAAATGTGTGTGTGTGTGTGTGTGGGGGGAACAACATCTCAGCTGAAGTGTGACACCCTGAAGCCTTGCATTCATTTATCCAATTAAAGCCTCTTATGAAATTATTGTATGTGATTTAAGAAAGAGGATTCAACTAGACAGTCAAAGCCTAACCACTCACTGTCTACAATCCTTTGAGCAAAACGGAAGTGGTAATAACCACTACCCACCTGTTCCCAGCCATTTCTCTTTCTAGATGAGGACAGTTGGTTCTGTGTCTGGAGAGGTACACCCTCAGGTCACCCAGAGATTTAGTAACAGAACTAGTTCCAGAAGTTTATCAGTGTATATGAGACACGGCCTCATTAGTTTCTCCAGGCTCACCTCAAACTTGTAGGAAGCAGTAATCCTCCTGCCTCTGCCTCCCAAGAAGCTGAGATTACAGGAACGTACCACAGGGCTCAGAAAAGAATGTTTTGAGTTTTGGCTTTTATCCTCCTTGTCACTAAATCTTAATGGACTTCATTTATTCTGAAAGTTAAGGATTTAGTGGACATGTAGAATGTTTATGTGCAGATTTTTAAATGAGTAGATTTCTTAATATGAAATATTTTTGTCTCGCCATTATAAGACACATGGTCCCGTCTTACAGTCTTGTCTTTTTAGAAAAATAGACAATTCCATTGCACACTTCTAATTCTGCACTCCCGAAACCACCTGATTTACTCTCATGACCAAGTGTAAGTCAGTTGCTGGCAAAACATTCTCTGTTATCATCCCAGTGGTGACTAATCATCCTTCATTCTGGGTTCTCTTAGAGTCAATGTTTTCCAAACTACAGGGTAAGACTTATTCTCTACTTAGTAAGTTAATTCAGCAGATCACGCCGAGAAAGACAATATCAGATTATAATGCATAATTGAAAAACTGTGTATGCATATGTGTGTGAAGTGCAATGCAAAATATAAAAAGTTTGAAAGACACGAATTTGTAAGATTACAGTATAGAGCACACCTTGACATGTCGTGACCAACTGTGTGGCCACTTGGTTCTTTGGGGCTGTCTTCACCTTTGTGTGTGCACTCTGGATACTTGGGAAAGGTTGACTGGAATCATTATGAACGTCCAGAAAGGACAGGGAAGATGGAGAGTAGGTAGGTTAGGGAAGAACTGGACACTTGAATTTAATATAAAAAAAATCCTTTATCTCAGATGTTAACTGTAATTTTTCCAACTTGGTATTACCAAATCAAAAACCTCTTTTGGGCTCTGGGTATGGGGCTGTCTCCCAGTCACCTTCAAAGTCCCATGTGATGTGATATAAATAACACTTCCTGCTAGTGTTGCAGCTGTCACTCAAGGCTCTTAATTTGCTTTATGAGCAGGATCTGGTGCTGATGGCCCTGCTCCATTAGGCAGGTGCGGGAGTCAGGGACCAGTGAGTGGCTGAAATCTCTGGGCTCCTGGATGTTGCTGCCTGCCCCCTCCCCCAAAGCACTCCCACACTCCTTCCCCAGAGGGAGGAGGACCCCTTGGCTTCCCTCCCTTTGCTCACTGCAGTGAGCAAAGTTTATAGAAGCCCCCCACCCCCTCAGCTAAGATCCACCCTTTCTTTGCGGGTAGGGGAGCAGAGAGCTCGGGAATAAAGACTGAAAACTTTCAGCCCTGAAACTGAAAATGGCCAGAGAGAAAGACTGAAGACTCTGGCCTGGCTGGGGCTGAGCTCTGGATAACTAAGGGAACTGGACGCCTCTCTGGTTGGTAGCACCTTGAGATTTACACCTGATAGACAGAGGCTGCTTGGCTTTGGTCACTATTCTGTGGGCCATTTTGTGGACATGTACTCTTTCCACACTTTCAGTCTGCAACCCCCTTCCCCCTCGCCCCCCCCCCCCCCCGCGCACCCCCAGGCCACTGCCCTCCCAGTTCCCTCTTGCCTTTGCAACCTCAGTACCACCTTAACCACCCACCCTCTTCCCGTTTCTGGGAAGGATTTGAGGGGAGCTGCCAGGCCCTCTCTTTCCAAAATGCTGCTAACTGCCCCCTGGGCCTTGAGGCTGGGGGCGGGGTGGCATGTACAGGGGTGGGGGTGGGGTGGGGGTAAGGGGGGAGGAGAAGAGAGGGTGTGTGTGTGTGTGTGTGTGTGTGTGTCTTTCTCGCGGCGGTGTGTGTGTGTGTGGGGGGGAAGCTGTTAGCTGACAGCCCTGTCCTGACTTGGAGTCGGGTTACTGCCACTTGTGTCTGAGTTCACACAGCATGTTCCTCCGTCAGGGATTCCGCAAATATCTCCCCGAGGTAAAAAAAAGAAAACGCGTTGCGCTCCAGCACCCAGAGTCCAGAGCCCAGTGTCCCAGGTCCTGGAGCGCACCAACTGCGGCCATGTCGCCTTAGCCTCCGGGGTCCCACAGCCTCAGCAGCGTCCTAGCCCGCCCGCTCCATGCCGGGGCAAGGCTACACCGTGTTTCTGGGGTGACGGGAGCGATCGGGCATGCTCCTCCCCATGGGTCGCCCACCATGTCTAATGGATATCGCACTCTGTCCCAGCACCTCAATGACTTGAAGAAGGAGAACTTCAGCCTCAAGCTGCGCATCTACTTCCTGGAGGAGCGCATGCAACGGAAGTATGAAGTCAGCCGCGAGGACGTCTACAAGCGGGTGAGTGAGTGACTCTGCGCACCTGGGACTGCTTGTCTAGGACTGGTGTCCTGCTGCTCTGCAATGGACAGGGCTCTGTATCTGGGTATTTTCCCTGTGACCTCAGACAGGCCCAGTCCCCTCTCTGGGGTCGGCTTTCTTCCTTCTTTCAGCAACGAAGGAGAATCTCCAAAACCTGTTGCAACATACCTGGGCTGTGACATAGATCCTGTGTTGACCCTAGACACTCACCTTTAAGGGCTGGGTGGGGAAGCCCAGAAATTTGCATGTTAAAATGAGCCTGAGGAAAGTGACTCAGGACATACATTCTCCTAAAGACGTCTTCCTGCTCTGGGTCCTGGGAGACAGTAAGGTGGTGCGGAGAAACCATCAAAGAGAAATTTTTCCTTGAGAAATTCATGTTTTCATTTGAAGGTGGCCAGGCATGATCCGAGTTTGAAACAGCGTATTAGACAGTTTAGTCCTAGGTACTGTTTTCGGTAGAATGAAAAAAAGGGGTACCCATGGAACAGTGGAGGGAGGGAGGAGGCAGAATAGACCTCCTGGTAGGGAGGGCTGTCTTGATTGATGTGAACCGGTTGGTTGGCAGGGCTGAGGGCGAGATGAGACAGCATATTGGGAAGAGGACTTGGAGTCCTGATGGGTAACAAGGATTAAGTTTCTTGGCGGGTCACTACACTGGTTTCCTCAGGCCTCTTGGGGTCTAAGCAAGAGGATCTGAAGTACACATGTGTCTAGTGCTGTTTGCCTAGGATTTTATCCCAATAGAGCCACACCTGTCCACACCAGAGAGCTGCACGGTCATTGCCTTGGCCTGTCCAGAAGGCTGGGAAACGTTAGAAGCCATCAGTTGGCATCTGAGAAAGAGCTGGGCTGTGTGAGACCACACATGATTATCTGGTCAATTCAGTTAATATGGAGTGGTGAATCTGAGAAGGGGTGGCAGTGATATCTGTGTGATGTCTATGGTCAGTTTAGTATGGGCTGGTTGATTCTGGGGGTTTCAGTCTCCTTCCTTTTTTCAGAATGTTCATGTTCCCTTCTTACTCTTCCAGAGACCACCCCCCCCCCTCCAACCTCCCCTCCATCTTGTCCACAGCCGTGTAGTGAGTGTGTCTCCCAGGAAGCTGCCAGAGGTTCAGGGGACTTGATAGCTTGATACTGCAGATGGGGAAGGATGGCTGTGTGATTCTCAGGGTAGGAAGAGGAAACAGATTTCTTCACTGTGTAACAGGAGGAAGTCTTTCTGTGAACTGCCCCCAAACCAAGGCAGGAGGGGCAGCTTCTAGATCCCTGGAGGGAAAGGCTTGCTTTACCCTCAGTCAGGTGACGACTGCTTGAATCATCTAGCCTCATTCTCTGCTCTGTACTGGCTAAGGGGAAATGATTCTTCAGGAATCCTCTGGCGGGGATGAGAGAGGGCACCTTCTGTCTTCTGGAAAAGCGTGATTGACTGGATTACGGCAGCTGCCACAGGGTGTAGGCAGGGAGTCTCAACACAAAGTCACTGATAGAGAGGACAATCCTTTCTCTGGGCCCATCTTGCTGGTGGATCCCAAGCAGGCAACTATGACCTATCTCTACTTGGTCTTATGAGGACAGAGTGGGCAGGCGGCCATTGTTTCACGTGGTTCCAGCAACCTAAAATCACTGTTTCCTTTACTGTCATCTCACCTGCTTTTACTCAACCTGCCTGTTATGTTACCCTTCCCATTCGGTTACAGCTACTCAAAACCACTAAAGTAGTAGTTCTCAACCTTCTACTGAGACCTCTTCATACAGTTAGTTCCTCATGCTGTGGTGACCACCAATCATAAAAGTATTTTGTTGCTACTTCATGTCTATAATTTTGCTAGTGTTGTGTAAATGCCTCATATATGACCCTCCAAAGGTGCAGACCCACAGATTGAGAAACACTGCCCTCAAGGCTGGGCTAGGTGCTGGGAAGGCAGCTTAGCTGTGGGTACTTATTGAGCGTGCATCAAGTCCTGGGTTTGAGGACCAGCACTGCATAATCTGGCCTAGTGGTGCATATCAATAATCTTCGTGTTCCAGAGGTGGAGGCGAAAGATAATCTTTGTTTATATAGATATTTAGAAGTCAACCTGACTTACATGAGAGTCTGCTTTTTAAAAAAGCCTTCAGTTAAGTGTCCTTTAATTTGGAAGATAGAACACACTGAGGTGAGATCTCGCTGTGTATCCTGGCTGGCCTCAAACTTGTGATTGTCTTGCTTCTACCCCTTAAGTGCTGGGAATATAGAAGTGGGTCCAGGTACCCAGCTTGCCATTAAGAAAATATTTATTCTTATTTCATTTGCTTTGGTGTTTTGACCTGTTTTGGCTGCATGTGTGTCTGTGTGAAGGCGTCAGCGCCCCTGGAACTGGAGCTTTAGACAGTTGGGAGCTCTCACCTAGGTGCTGAGAATTGGACTGAGACATCTCTCCAGCTTCTAATCTTTTTAAAAAAGATTTATTTATTTTTATATCTAAATACACTGTAGCTGTAGGGCATCAGATTTTATTATGGATGGTTGTGAGCCACCATGTGGTTGCTGGGAATTGAACTCAGGACCTTCAGAAGAGCAATCAGTGCTCTTAACCACCGAGCCATCTCTCCAGCCCCCTAATCTTGTCATTTTTAAATTGAACATCATAGGTGGGGAAAAAAATCTATCCCAGTACACAGTGATGAGGGATTGATAGAAAAGAGAAAAGTTCTGTCTCAGAACAGAAGAACCATGGATTCAGAAACACTGCACTAGGAGCCCCAGGCAACCACTAGACAAACTCCATAGCTTCTCCAAACCTGTTCCAGCCTCCGCAGAACTGATGGTCAGAAGAATGCCGCAGGTACCAGACACATTTGTTGTGTGAATAAGTAACAGTCATGAAAATGACATAAAATTTTTATCAGCTGCTTTGTTAATTTAATAGCATCACACTTACAGGAGAGGATAATCAATATACACTTGCTAGTAGTTACTGTGGTGTCTTGGAAACGAAACAGAGGTTTGACTCTTTGGAATATGACTGTAATAGCATATTTTGACTCTTGATAACATGACCATAATGGAGCATCTTCTGTTCATGCTTGTTATCTGCGTCAGGATTCCTTTAGGCTGGGAAGATTGATTGGTAGGAAAGCAACTAGAACCATGGGGTAAGTCAAGTGGTTCTGATGACATCTGCTATGGTTCTTAGCTTGATTTTTGTCTCATGTTGCACAAACATTTCTTTAAAAATAAGTTAGATTCTGCAAAAGTTTGTATTGTACAAGTAATTCTTTAAAGAAAACCAATGCTTATGAACATATGTAGGCAAGTCTATTGTGGATAGAGTTTGATTTTTAGATTTTGGTACTTAAGAGGGAAAAAAATACTGTCTTAATGTGAGATGATTAAACATTCCACCATGACAACTTCTGGGAAACTGGGAGACCAGGACTGGGAAGAGGGTCCGAGTTTCTCTTTCCAAGTGGCAAGTCTTCCTTAGATAGTTGCCAGAGAGGCAAAGAGAAGAGACAGAGAGAGACAGAAACAGAGACATAGACAGAATGACAGAGACAGAGGTAGAGACAGAGAGAGACAGAGAAAGAGACAAGAGACAGGGAGACAGAAAGAGATGGAGACAGTGACAGAGAAAGAGACAAGACAGAGAGACAGAAAGCAACAGAGAGACAGAAAGGCAGAGATAAGGAGAGATAGAGACAGGGTGAGGGAGAGGCTGAAATGGGTAAATGCTTTATTGGGAAGGAAGCTATATGGAATTTTTTCAGTAAGAGTGGTTGTAAAAGCTAGAGCTATGCCAAAGCTTAAAAGCAAATTTAAAAAATTGCTCTCGAGTTTTTCTCCTCTGGGCCTATTAGAGAACTAAGAAAATAAAATTAAAAATCATACCTACCATACATTTATTAAAGAGTATTGAGTTACACATTAAAAAAAATCTGATTCTTTGAAACTAGCTACTATGGGATGAATATTAAGTAAAATATCCTTGAAGCTTCAGATTTTGTAAATACTATATATAATAATTTAACTTCATATATACATTTTTAAATTTTTATTTTTTATTTTGTATGCCTTGGTGTTTTGCATACATGTAAGTTTGTGTGAGGGTATCAGATCTTGGTGTTCCAGATAGCTTTCAGCCACCATGTGGTTGCTGGGAATTGAACCCAGGTCTTCTGGAGGAGCAGTCAGTGCTCTTAAGAGCTGAGCCATCTATTTCTCCAGCCCCTAAACATTTGTAAGAGGCTATTTACCCTTAGCACAAATAAACAGGAACATCACCTATGGGATTAGGGACTGCTGCCCCCTCATGGTAGCCAGTAGCAATTGTAGGTCCAGTTCCACAGGCAAAGGGGTGGGCTACCATTTTGACCACATAAATCAAGCTAAGGAGTAAGCATTAAGACATATGATTCCCGACAGTGCATCAGAGAGAGAGAGAGACACCACTGTAGGTGGTCCACAGGTAGGAGGAAGCGTTCCGTGCAGGGCAGGCTTCATGCCATGGCTGGATACAGCTGCTGGGTGGTGTCATGGCTGACGAACTCATTTTACTCTCTTACTGGTTGAATGTGCAGCCACTAGAAATGCGCCCAGCCCTGGAATGTGTGAGACCCACTGCTGTATGATCACCATGTGGTCTCCCAACGGCTCGCTGAAATCCACCAGTCCTTGGCCCCGGGTTGATCATTCTCCTGCTCAGACTTATGTGCTTTTCAAAAGTCTGAGGGCTTCATTTAGAGGTGGAATTTAAAATATGACAGGGCTAGGTGCAAGAGCAGAAAGTGAAGAGAAATGGAATATTGTCATCCTGGACCAGAGAGAATAAATGTGTACCTACAGATTCCAAAATACATACGTTTCATAATCACTGGTTTTCTTTAAATAATTATACAACTTTCACATTTTTTGCAGAGAATATAGCATAACTGGGTATAGTTTTGTACTTTTATTTTTATCTTTTAAAATATTTATTTATGATTTTAGCTATACATCAACATTTTATATTGTTACAGCCCAAACTCTATCATGGGATAACCAGGATTCTTTGGTCCAGGAAGGCACAAGTCCGGTGTAAAATATTTTTTACAAGTTACACTGGGCCACTGTGGCATTATATATTATATATTATTATACTATACACACACGAGTCCTGGTCCAGTGTTGGATCCCTCTGGAGCTGTGAACCACCCAATCTGGGTGGTGAGAGCTAAACTTGGGTCCCCTGGAAGAGCAGCATGTACTCTGAACCACAGAGCCATCCAGCTATACTTTTCTTTGTCAAGAGATGTTCTTCCAAAATTAATAACATTGGAAGATGAAAGTGAATTTGGCCTTTAGATAGAAGCAGAGCGAGCTGTGTCTTATTCCTTTATGAGCTGTGAGCTGCCTGATTTGAGACCTAAACCTCTTTAGTTTTCTCACCTTTAAAGTTTTTTAAGTATTTCGTGTGTGTCTGTGTATATGTCTCTCTCTCTCTCTCTCTCTCTCTCTCTCTCTGTGTGTGTGTGTGTGTGTGTGTGTGTGTGGTGTGTGTGTGTGTCTGTATCTATGTCTGGCTGTGCATGTCTGTGTGTGTCTCTGGGTTTCTCTCTCTGTGTATGTGTCTATGCGTGTGTATGTCTACGTGTGTCTGTGTATGTCTGTGTGTTTGTCTGTGTCTCTCTGTGTGTGTCTGTCTGTCTGTGTCTCTCTGTGTGTATGTGTCTATATGTGTCTGTGTGTGTCTGTCTGTGTCTCTCTGTGTCTGTGTGTCTCTGTGTGTCTGTGTGTGTATGTCTATGTGTGTGTCTGTGTGTCTGTGTGTGCATGTGTCTGTGTGCATGTGTGTGTGTATGTCTGTGTCTGTGTGTATCTGTGTGTCTCTCTCTGTGTCTCTGTGTGTGTGTCTGTGTGAGTGCTTCTGTCTGTGTCTCTGTGTGTCTCTGTGTGTCTCTTTCTCTCTCTCTCTCTCTCTGTGTGTGTGTGTGTGTGTGTGTAACTTGTAGGAGTCAGTTCTCTCCTTCCACCATGTTTGACTGAACTCAAGTTGACAAGCCCCTTCCCTGGCTGAGCCATCTTGCTAGACCAGTTTTCTCGTCTTTGAGACTGAATGATCCTCTTCCCAGGTAGCCTTTGAGGCTTGTACATATCACACTTTTATAGCTACGGTGAGCAACCTCCTGACTTTATTGTCCACCAAATTGTCCTTCTACTGTTACAATGTTACTGAGCTGTGAGTGTGCACTCCTGGCATGGAACTTGGTCCTGCTACTCTCTGCTTGATTTAACCTGGGCAAATACGGACCATTAGCTTCGAATGAAGCTAAACAATTCCTACCGAAGTCATAGCCTTTGTAATAGTTTAGGATGATACTTCATCTTCATGCTTGTGGTGATGCTACTATGACCCAGCCTGTGGCACAACCAGGTATATAAAAACATAGCAGCACATCTGGCATGAACCATAGTGATACTCTATAGTAACAGAAGATCATCTTTTACCTCTTTGTGTGTTTACTGCACTATAATAATAATAGTAATATACTATATTATATATGTGGTAATAAAATTATATTATCATTATTGCTATTTATTGGTTTTTTTTTTTTTTTTAGTTTTTCCTCACTATAGCCCCCCCCCCCCCCACCATAGATCAGTCTGGCCTTGAATTGTCACTGAGTGTATAGACCAGGCTGGCCTCAAACTCACAGAGATCTACCTCCACCTGCCTCTGCCTCCTGAGTGTTGGAATTAAAGGCCTGGGTCACTATGCTTGGCTACTATAATTTTTACCATTGGTTTAAAGTAATCTCCTTTTACTTGCCAAAATGGGAGGGTTAACTTAAGAACAGCCTCAGGCAGATTCTGCAGGAATGATGTCAGATAATTTATTGTGAGATGACAGATAATTCAATTAGCACTAGTGCCCTGAGGATCTTCCAGAAGGACAGGATGGACAGGGCGGGAGGGGAGAGGGTAGACGGGGCACAGTGATATAGACAGTACTGACTCTGGTAGGCCTGGGTCAATGTGTGCTTTTTTCTTAGTTTTTTCTTTGTTGTTGTTTTTTAAACAGGAAGTGTTAAGAAGAAAAAATAAAATAGAAAAAGCCTTTTAGACTAACAGTATACAATTTTTTGGACAACCACATAGTATGTTTATATTGTAACTTACTATCACAAAAGAGCCAAAGTAGAACAAATTATAAGTTTATAAAGAAAAAAAATTTACAATAAGCTGAGGCTAATTATTAACTAAAAGAATTAAAGGAAAGTTTGGTGTAATCCAAGTATATAGTGTTCATAAAGTCCACAGTGGTGCCGAGTATCAGGCCCTCCCAGTGACCTCCCTCTCACCCGCTGACCACGCCCCCTCCCAGCCCCTCAAGTTTCACTCCCAGTCAAGGACCTATACAGATTACTGTTCTCTCTCTTTGGGCTGTATCTTCTGCTGGGTGTTTAGGTAAGTTGTGCTTCAGTTGCTTGTGGCAGCGTGTTGGACTGTAGCCGTGGAGTGTAATGGGCTACACTGTCTGTTCGTTCTGTGTTGATCTCATAGTTGTAAACCCCATAATGACACCTAGTACATGTTATCATTACCACAGGAGCCCCATGCACACATCTGCAGTAGGGTTTATTATTATCATCTTTATTTATCTGTGAATGCCTTTCTCCACCAGCCGCTAACAGGGGAGACAGTGTATGGTAATCAAGAGATGTTTGACTTAATGCAGGAATGCATGTGTGCACGTAGCTAAAGTGGCGCTATTAACCAGGTAAGCATTCGAGCTAGAAACGTGAACCAGCCATCCTTTCAACAGTACCAGCCCTTGGCTGTTGCTGTGCAAATCTGGATGCTCATAGCTTTTAGAAAGAATGGCTTTGGAATAAGTGCAGACAGAAGTATAACTTATGTAACTATGATCAAGAGGGTGAGTAAAAGTGGATTTGAATTAGATTAGGCTCCAGGATTTAGTTTGGGATTTGCTTCCCAATGATTAGAAGAAAAATTCTGATAAGGCCGGTTTTTGTAGCTCAAGTGTTGGGGGTGGGGTGGAAGGTGATAGTAGTGGAAGTCGAGGGGATGCAGAGGTCTGGGGGGGGGGCAACATGAAAAGAATTGATGGTAGTTGACATCTCCCCAGAGCTCACCGGCAGCCATTCTAGTCAAATCAGTGAGCTCCAGTGAAAGACCTCTGGAAAATAAGTTGGGCACCCAACATTTATCTCTGGCCTCTAAACTCTCTCTCTCTCCCTCTCTCTCTCTCTCTCTGTGTGTGTGTGTGTGTGCACACGTGTACATGTGTGTGCAATCCCAATGGATGTAAAGCTCCAAGAAAAATTTACCCAAGGACAAAACTATCAGTTACAAATATTTAATAGATATTTGTGTTTAATGTGTACTCCCTACCTCCTTCCAACTTTTACTTCCCAAAGGACGATCAATAGATACGAATGCCTTCACGAGTCTCAGAAAGCTGAGGACAGGCAGCCATCACACAGAGTGCGTGCAGCAGGACACACATGGGAAAAGGATGCTTTGGGTCTCCAGGGAATTGTTTGGCTAGGGGCACACATGTAATCCCAATGCTGAGAAGGCAGAGGCAGGACAATCCTTAGGGCTTTCTGGATGGCCAGTCTAGACCAATAAGTGAGCTCTAGGCTCAGAAAGAGACCTTGTCTCAAACAATAAGATGAAGAAGGATTGAAGAAGCCAGTGTCATCCACTGGCCTCCATATGCTGACATGTGTGTTTGTGTGCATGCGTACATAAACACACACACAATAAATAAATAGATACTTTAGCTACCATAACCTTTTGTCTCTTTCCTATCACATATTTTTCTTATTAAAAATTTTAATGGTACTTGGTCATTGTAATACACATGTCTTAAAGTGTTTGCTACTAAAACTTTTTGTAAAAGTTACCAATAATTAAATAAGTCATTAAGTCATATACATACATACATATATGCATGCATACACATTGGTTTATCCACATATGCATGAACATGGACACAGATACATACATGCAAACAATAGAATAGAAAAATATTGTCAACTCTGTTCCATATACAAAGAAAAGCCTTACCTTTGGCAATAGCAGCCACAAAGGTGAAGAGGTCAGTGTAGATGAGAAGGTGGGCTCTTCCCAGCACGTGTCTACAGGTACACAGGACAGTAATAACCATTTCCATTTCGTTAACACCTGGTCCATTGCAGCATGTTTACATCTGAGGAAGGGAAGGAGATAACTCAGGAAACTCAGGCTCATGGGAGTTGGCCAACGTTCTGCAGTCAGGAAAAGGTAAATTAGGGCTTCAAATGTTGGGTCTGGAGAGACAGCTCAGTAGTTAAGAGCAGAAGACCTGGTTTGATTCTCAGGGTCTACATGGTGGCTTACAACTCTCTGTCACTCATGAAGGAGTAAAGGCATTCTGGACCAGAGAGGCCATGGGCGAAGACAGAGGCAGGGGTGAGCGCTGTGCTTGGCTCACTTCCGGGCATTCTGTGCTGCTGGGATGTGAGGCAGAGAGGACGTGTGGTGATTGATGGTGACACTGGAAAGGCAAGCAGAAGACAAACCTGGGGACCCTTGGGTCCACCTAGCCATTCCTCAGTAAGACTTTATAAGGCTTCCACTATCTTTCTCGTACTAAGCTGGACATTAAGACTTTGAAGACAAGAGTAAGCATCAGAGATAGGAAGGGATGGTAAATGGACAGAGTGCAAAGGAACTCGAGCAAGGCATTGCGACACCAAGTGATCGGAGAAGACAGAGGGAAGTCTACCAAGGAGATGACCCCTGAACTTAATAAGCATCGTTAGTCAGTCAGTGGTGAGGTACAAGGAAGAGGGTCTGACACAAGCAAAGGCTGGAGACAGATGGGCTTCTGAGCGTGTGGACAGAATCGTAAGTCGTTTTGTGTTGCCGAATTTAAGTAATAGGCACAGGATGAGACAAATACATGTGTGTATAAGGTACAGTCTTTCATGCCTTTTTAGAGGAGCTGGTGACAGGTTATAAACTGCAGGGACCATGCTGGATGTCCCTGCTGGGTGGGAATGTCGAATTCAGTGAGATGAAACCGAGAAATAGGGAAGACAGACTGAGTGAGCAAACAAAGGGAGGGGCAAGTGGGGGCAGGGCAGTGGGCACAGAGGGGAGAGGTCTCTGCTTAGCAGATAAAATACACATAGGACTTCATGATTGACTGGGAGGAGAGAGAAGTTAGGAGTGAGATGCCTGGCTAGGTCAAGCCTCTGATTCCGAGCTCCCTGGCTGGACCCAGGACCCAGGACTGACACCTGGAGGCCAGTAAGGCTGGATACCTAGCAGGGTGCTCTCTCTCTCTCTCTCTCTCTCTCTCTCTCTCTCTCTCTCTCTCTCTCTCACACACACACACACACACACACACACACACACACCCCATGTCTTAGGATAGGTAGGGGCTGGGATGGCTTCAGCCAATGCCAGGGAAGCCAGTGTTGTTACCAGGTAGCAGGGTTATAATTAGCATCGTTACTCAGGGAAAGCCTGGGGTTTGTGAGCCTGCGCTTTCAGAAGCAGGTTTTTCTACTGGATGTAAAACAAAATGGGCAGAGATGGGTCTTTTTAATGTGGTTTTGAGAGATCTATTATTGCACAGGTAGATGCTTTGTTATGAGCAGGAAATGAGGTTTTGCTGATCATCGTCTTGTCTAGGCAGGAGGAAGAGGGTGAAAACTCTGCCTTGGTGAGTTTGAATAGCTGGAAAGATGGGAGAGAAAGAACAGAACCTCTGTTTAGAGCTAGAGAGAATCCAGAGGAACCTTTCACTTTGCAGGAAAACTCCATTATAAAAATATTAGCGAGAGTTGCCACAGGCTGGGCTTTCAGCCTCCCCATAATGAATGAACCTTTCGTTTTAAAGATGAGGAGACCGAGGTCCAGAGTGGTAATTTCCTTGTGTCAGGCTCAGAAGACTTCGGACAAATGACTGATTGAGGTGTCTGTTAGCATACCAAAGCGCATGCGGGCTCCCTCAGTACCCGTGGCTCCTCTCAGCTCTTCACACCCCACCCCTGTACCCTAAACTTCTCCAGCTCACAGGCTTCCCTTCCATTCACAGCTTCTGGTTCCAGTCACAGAAGACTAATGCTATGCTATGATGCCAAAAGAAAATAGTTTCTCCACCTGTGTGGCCTCTCCCCAAGGCTTTTATGCATGGTCTTTCAAAGGCTATGTGGATTTTGTTTTGGGGCTTTGGCTGGTCTCACCTCATCTGCACAAGTTTAACTGCACAGAGAAATGAGGCTGCATCATACCTGGGGGGGAAGCGCAGGACAGATGGGGGCAGGTGAAAACTGGAAAGGAGCAAGCCCTATCGTGCTAGATAGCAGCTAATCCGATCAGACGCAGGAAGACAGACATGGTACATAGTGTTCTGAGGATAGCCAAGCATTAGTCAGGTGGCTTTTGGCCAAGCAACTTTAGAAGTGACTTTGGGCCTCATGGGGCAACTTCCATACCTGCTATTTGGAAACCTGGCTTGAGGAAATTGGGAGGGAATAAAAGGCACAGGCAACCTTGTAATGCCAGATTCCCATCTCCCAGGCCTCTGCAAAGTTCTGCTACACGTAGCAGTCATGTCTTCATGCACATAGGGTCTTAAACAGCCCAAGACAGGTTTGGAGATCTTTAATGTTGAGGAAGCTGACAGGCTCAGTGCTATAATCTTTAATACAAAGAGTGCATGCCTGCCAGAGGACCTGAGGTTAGCTCCTCTGCACACCACCTTTCCCTGGAAGGTCTCCACAGAGCCAGCGTAGCTGCCTTACTTACACATACTCCAGCTGACAGCCCTATGCGGTGACTCTCCTGTCACCCTGAGTATCTCTGCTCAGCATGGATGCAGACTTGGTCTTGTCCACACTTGATGCCACAGGGGCTTCGTTCCTAAGCCAGGAATAAATTGGGCCCAGAGCTGGATCCAGAGTCTTCTTGGCACTGAAATCTAGGAAGGTAGCAAATCTGTGAGGCAGAAAGAGGTGAGAAACAGTATCTGCTCTAAACCCTATTTTTCTAATCCTTCCTAACCTGGGTCATGTGGAAGCCCACGCCGCTGCCCAACCATTGGTGCACTGGAGCACTCTGTAGATGAGACTGTAGTACCTCATCCTGCATTGTCTGCAAAGGCAGAAGGAAGAGTAGAAGGGGCTCCTTCATCCCTGGGAAAGCTGAGTCTGCCACAGAAAGAGACCTGCAGGAACTGCTGCTCTTTCTAGGGATCCCTCCTCAGGCTTTGGAATATGGCCCTCAACTTCTTCCTAATTCTCTTTTTTCTTCCTACCTCTTAAAGGAGACAGAGTCTTTAGCTAGTGCCTGAGGGTCTGGATATAAAATGAAAGAAAATAAACAGTCATGTGGAAAATGACCCTTTTGTATCTTTGGAGCTCCAGAAGGATCTTCCAGACCCAGGCTGTGCCTCGTTGCCTCCTCAAAATGCTAAATACTTTCCATTTTAATCCCAGGGATGGAAGGAGAGGGATTTAGAGACTGCTGTGTGCCAGGCTCCCGTTTATACATTTTATCCATATTTCATCTCAGCCTCATAGCAGCCTGTGAAGGCGCTGTCTTTCCTCTATTTTCCCACAGGACCCCAGTACCACTGACAAGCACAGGGAGTCTACCTGTTATCCCAGGAGCTACATGACCTAATTCTACACTTAATAGGCAAAGAGTTATTTAGAATTTAAAGTTCGCCACTCTTTCAAATGCAAATGATGTTTTCAGTGGTGAGCTCACATTGTATCAGGGTGACCCAAAGAGAAAGCGCTTGATAAGGGGTATCTGTGACATAGTGGCTTCTGCCAGGACTGTGGCAAGAGGAGGCGGACATCTTACTGAGGGGTTTATGGGAGAAGATGGCGCTGGCCTTATTTTGACTTGTGAATCAGGTGGAAATTGCCTCGTGGAAGGTAATAGAGCCAGGGCTGTCCTTGCTAGAGAGCGACCTGTCATGCTTTTGAAATTCAGAGGAATCAGGAAGTGATCCAAACCATATTAAAATTAAACAGAGATGGGATCATAAAGAGGGTGTGACCATGTACCTGTAGAGTCCCTGTTACTTAGAAACTGAGGCAGAAGAAACTAAGGCTGGCCTGGCCCAGGACTAAAACAAGCAAGCAAACAAAATACAAAATTGAAAAGGATAGTAGAATTGGGGTTTTATTTTCATCTTGAGGAACAACAGACTTAGAGCATTTCAGTACCTGACAGGTAGTAATTAGCTATTTCCTGTCCTTGCCAAGATAAAAATGAGATGGTTTTAGCTGGCACATTAGGGTTGTGTGTGTGTGTGTGTGTGTGTGCACATGTGAGTGTGTGTGTGTGTGTGTGTGTGTGTGTGTGTGCAGCACCTAAGGAATTACCTCTGAGATTGTCTTCTGATATACAGAAGCATGTGCATTCACCCACACAAATGTATGCACACACATGCACACGCACACACACACATACACACACACAAAGCAATAAAGCAATTTTTTTACTGGAGAGGATTGGTAAATACTGAGGCACAAAGCAGAGGAAACCTCCTGGAGTTTGTCTATCATGGACAGACAATAAACAGTAAATGTTCTAAGTAAATAACCGTAAAAGTGAAAATCCTCTTAGGGGAGAAAAAGGAAAAAAGTGGTAGAGCAGTGTAAAAGGCTCTGTATACTTGTCCCTTTTCTGTTACCGTAACTAAATACTTAAGGCTGGTACCTTACAAAGAAAAGAGGTTTATCTAGATTCCAGTTCTCAGAGGTTCAGAGTCCAAACCTCAAGTGCGAGCTCTTGTGAGGCCCTTTCGGTTGGATGCTTAGCTGAATTCTCTGCTTAGTGTCCTAACAGCCACAGTCTTGGTCGGTCGAGCTCCCTCGGGTTGTCAACAAAATTTATTTCCTATGGCTGTAGAGTTGAGGCCCTTGGCTTCTTCCGAAATGTTAGCTCAGTGGTTCTGTAGCTGTGGGTCACAACCCCTTTAGATCAAATGACACTTTCCCAGGGGTCCCCTATCAGATATTTACATTACTATTCATAGCAGCAGAAAACTTAGTTATGAAGTAGCAACAAAAATAATTTTATGGTTGGAGTCCACCACAAAGTGGACCTGTATTAAAGGGCCACCGCAGCACGAGTAAGGTTGAGGCTGCCTGGGGCTCCTTGAACGGGGCGCCTGTTGTGGCTTGTCCTGTGGCCTCTCCCTGCCACAGGACAAGTCTCAAAGGAGAGGCTCTTAAACCTCTCTTTGCAGCCGAGATAGTCTAAAAACTTAACAAACCTCCAAATGTATCCGTCCCTCAGCTTTGCCATATCGGGTTGGTTAGAAACAAGTCCCAGGTCTTGCCTGGACCAAAGGGAGGGAACGGGAACACCCATGCGCATGCGCTCCCAGAGTCGAGAACGGGAGGGGAGCCCCACATCACAGTCTATCCGACGCCCCGCCCTCCACATTTGTCGTTATTTGTTTGGAGAGTTAGAATAGGAATGGAAGTAAAGATAAGAGTGAGGGACCAGTGGAGGACCCGGGCCCTGGGCTTACTGCGTGGCATTTATGGAGTTCCAGCCTGATCTGAGGCAAGAACATGCTCCACCGTGGCCTTCGTTCTGAGCCTTGCCCTCTGCACCTGGGGCTGCAGTTCTGCTTCCTTTATCCATCGCGGCACCTTTCTTTCTTTCTTTCTTTCTTTCTTTCTTTCTTTCTTTCTTTCTTTCTTTCTTTCTTTCTTTCTTTCTTTCTTTCTTTCTTTCTTTCTTTCTTTCTTTCTTTCTTTCTCTCTCTCTCTCTCTCTCTCTCTCTCTCTCTCTCTCTCTCCTTCCTTCCTTCCTTCCTTCCTTCTTTCTTTCTTTCTTTCTTTCTTTCTCTCTCTCTCTCTCTCTCTCTCTCTCTCTCTCTCTCTCTCTCTCTCTCCTTCCTTCCTTCCTTCCTTCCTTCTTTCTTTCTTTCTTTCTTTCTTTCTTTCTTTCTTTCTTTCTTTCTTTCTTTCTTTCTTTCTTTCTTTCTTTCTTTCTTTCTTTCTTTCTCCCTCCCTTCCTCCCTCCCTCTCTCCTACCCGCCTTCTCTCTCTCCCTCCCTCTCTCTCTCTCCTTCCCTCTCTCCTTCCCTTCTTCCCTCTCTCTCTCTCTCCCTCCCTCTCTCTCCCTCCCTTTATCTCCCTCCCTCTCTCTCTCCCTCTCCCCCCCCTCTCTTTCTTCCTTTGAGATAGGGTTTTTCTGCGTAGCCCTGACTGTCCTGTAACTTGTAGACCAGGCTGGCCTCGACCCACAGGGATCACTACCTGGCTTGCTTTCTTTTTTAAAATTAAGGGTGTGATTCAGTGACTTTTTAACAAGCGTTAACAACTGGGAAGCAGCCAACACACAATGAAATGACAAATATTCCCATCACCCAGGATCCCTGTGGTTCTAACTCCCTTACACCAACAGGCTGCAGGGAGTCACTGCTCCGATTTCTGTCTGAAAATCAGTCTTCTCTGTTCTAGAATTGCATACAAAGGAATTACAGAGCACCTCCTGCCTTCCTCATTTAACCTGTCATTGTTTGTTAATGTTATTTGTATCAGTAGTGCTTTTGTTCTCATTGCTTGCTAGTGCTCTGAAAAATGATGGCAAACAATGTGTTTGTCCATTTGTTAGGGATCATGTAGGGAGTAGCTGGTGATCGCTGTCAGGATAAGGTTACTCTGAGCATCCTGCTGTTTGGTTTCACTTGGGTGTGGAACTATAGGTCATAGAATGCCTTGTATTCCTTTTTTTTTTTTTGGTTTTTGGGATTTGGTTCTTTTTGAGACAGGATTTCTCTGTGTAGCCCTGGCTGTCCTGGAGCTCACTCTGTAGACCAGGCTGGCCTCGAATCAGAAATCCACCTGCCTCTGCCTCCCAAGTGCTGGGATTACAGGCGTGCGCCACCACTGCCCGGCGCTGGTATTCCAATTTATAAGATACTGCCCCCAAAGCGATTTTAAAATAATAACTAGAAGAAGATGAGGAAGCTAGCCAAGCAGATAACTCAGGGAAGAATTTTCCAGGTTGATAAACAACAGAAGAGTCATCACGGCCGAAGCATCATGAGAAGGGAAAGAATGTGAGCTCTGAGGAGCCGGGGCGCTAAGATCAGGTGACAGCTGTACCGCTTTAGTGATTTTAGACTTTACTCAGTCACACAGAGTAGTGAGAGTTTTGACCGAGGATTAATCTAACAAGTGGCAGTTGACTCTGACCTTGGAAAAGATAAAATCTGGTTATAACTTTGTATACAGGGTGTAGAAGAACCGGGATAGGATGCAGGAGAGCGATCGGCAAACATCGGCCATGGTCTGTTCTGAGGGCTGACGGTGTTCACACTAAAGCAACACTTGGCATAGGAAGGAGTGGGAAACACAGCAGAACCAGAGGGATGTGGACGGATTCGATGTAGAATGTGAGAGAGGCACCCAGACAGGAATTGATGGGGACCACGGATGAAGAACTTGTCGTAACTGACAGGGAAGGGTGTAGATGGAGAGGGCTTGAGGGAGAAGCGTAAGCATTCAATTGTAGAATCTTTGTTTTTGAGATATTTGTTGGATATTTCATGCAACAAGCAAGTGGTTGGGACTATGTCAGGGCTTCTGGGGAAAGGGTTGGGCTATAGACATGAATTGTGATGGTGTCAGCCTGCGGATGGTCTTGGAAGTCTTGAGAGTCAGTTGGCTCACCAAGGGACTTGGTGTCAGAGGAGGAAAAGGACCAGGGTTAAGCCCCAGTCCACTCACATTGATAAACATTGGGAAAAAGGGGGGAAAAGAAGCAAAAGAAGTTTCCCGTGGGGGAAAAAAGCCAGTAGCCAGCACTTGCTCCTTGGAGCCAGATTTAAAAAACAAAAAACTGAGAAAAGGGAGGGCACCAAGTTTTGACAAACTTCTGGAGCTTAGGGACTAAAACTTCACCTCTGGCTCTAGCATCGTCCGTGGTCTCCACTAGAGCCGCCTCGGCGAAACAGTGACGGCAAGAGCCTGATTTTAGTGGACTTAAGAAATGAGAGAAGAGTCGCTGAGGTAGAGAAAGTGAACAGTGACATTAAAGAGTTGTGCTCCAAGGAGACAAAAGAAACCGACGTAACTGGTAAGGGTCCTGGGTCAGCAGAAGTGTTTTATAAAAGATGAAGAGAATCCAGATGCCACATAGCAATAGACTTTTTTCAAAGTGGAAATATTAATGGAAGAGAGAAGATGAGAATTCCTGGATTTGGAAAAGGATTGTGGTCAAAGAAAGGGTCTGTGAGGGCGGCTGGTATTGACGCATGGGCAGACGAGACAGGGGAGACTGTCACAAGTTTATTTGTTCTTCCAAATGTATTTTCAAGAGTACTCCTAGAGTGCGATGCTGCTCCTCCTCCTGGAAACTCATCCGCGCTGAAACATCCTTTTTCACATCTGGGATGTGCATCCTCTCTGTGTGTGCACAAATCCTCCCTGTCAGAGTCCAGCCCAGGCCGCACCTGCTGGGGGGGGGAGCTTTCTTGATCAACACTGTGCCAAATCTTGTCTCTCTGTCTATTTCTTTCTGTAGCTGCCCGCAGCCACATGTAAACCGGGTTACCTGTTGAGAGAATTTTGGGGTTATAGGGAAGAGGGGCGAAAAGAACGTGCGGCCAAGTCAATGTTCACTGATCAAAGCCGTAAACTTTAATGGCGCCAGACCTTTTAACAGTTCGGGCAAACCCTTCCCCCCAGACTCCAGGCTGAGTTCCGGTGGAAGTTGTCTAGCTTCTCTTGGAGGTCCTCGTCTTGACTGCTCCGGCAGCTGGGTGGGTCACCTGTTTAATTCAGGAATCCCTATACCTGGAGGAACAATGAACTTAACCTTTACTACGAGCGCTCCACCCTAGGTGGAGCAGGATCCTGGCTAACTGGGAGAAGTTAACCTTGACCAAAGTCAAACTCTGACCAAGTGCAAGACTGCCCCAATATGGCTCTGTACATGTCCTCCCTTTTTTTTATTAATTTGAACACGAGGAGGTAGAAAACAAGTGGATAAATATCCTTCATAAGAAGGCGGGCCTTAACCAGGAGGGGAAGCATTGACCGTAATTCCTCTTAAATATTGTATAACGTCTTTTTCAGAGGAGGGGTAATAGGCTCCCTTATTATTTTAAGGACGGCCTCTCGACGTTAACCCCTATGCAATTAGGTGTACTTCCTGGGGACTCAGAAGCAGAAATTCACCTCCCCATGCAGTGCTTTGCCTCGCACGTCTCGCTGGTACCCATGTTTGTTCATAAACAAACACACATAGATCTGAGTTCTATGTGGCTCCCTCTTTGGAGATCCACTTGTGTAAGTTTTGAAGCCAGGGGGGTCTGCAAGTGTCTTTAACAGACATGTAATCTCTCCATCCAGGTGAGCCTGGGTGGAGACAGCCAGTCTGCTTAACAGACAAGGTCAAGAGTTAAAGGTGGAATAGGATTAACTTGTCCCAGAAGTATCCAATTCAGTTGTAAATTAACAACTTTAAGGACCCAAAGCTTGGCCTCTGAGGTGGGAGAGGTAGCCTTGTGAATCAAGAAATAAGCTGTTACTTCTCAGGAAAAGTGGAGACTATATGTTAAATTAACACAGCTGGCTGAAGATTGTTAGCCATCTTCAAAATTGGAATCTTCAATATTGGAATTATTTCTAGACTAGTCTATGGTTAAGTCAGCTGAACACAATAAGGAGAAGAGTCATTTTAACTCTTCTTTAGATTAATTTTTCCTAAGCTAGCATAACAGTCTCCATGTTCTGTCCCACAAAGTCTAAAAGCTTGAAGCTAGGCAATTTATCTAACCTGGGACATTTAACAATTGAGGTAAGTCAAGAACATATACCCAATATAGCTCTTATGTTACCATGGTCTGGGCATTCAGCAAGCACACAGTCAGCATATCTTCTGCAGCATTCTGTGGAAAAAACAGAGGACATGCCTTCTCCCCCAATATTAAATCAGGATCATGGCATATGTTAATAAGTGAATTTCTTCATTTCACCTAGACATCAATATGTCTAATTACAAGATGTCATATACATTTAGCAAGGAGTTTCTTGGCATCTAAATTTTAAAATTTTCTTAAAAACATGCAAGCATAATTTAAATTATATGCACAGGGACACAATTTCCCCTCTCTTCTTTCTTCCAAGAAGATATTGTTTTATTAATTTAAGTTGGAACACAAAGTATAAACCATAACATAGGCAATAACTATGTAATTATATAAAATATAGTTGCTTTTTCTGTTAGAGCAGTTGCAACTAGACAGCCTAAAAATGAATCATTAGTCACATGTACATATTTTTTTAATCTTTTAAATTAGAAATATGAATATCATTTATCTGTAATAACTAAGTCCTCTAGGATTAACACCATTATGTGGTAGAGGTAGAAATTGAGGACATCAAGAACAAATCTTTACAATTTGATGTGCACAAAATATAAAATTATTTCAAATACCTAAAGGACAGTCATTTAGAGAACATATCCTTTGTTCTTAGAAATTTGAATCACATTTGTATAAACTGTAGAAATTAAGAATTAGCAGTATTAAAAATGGACCAATTTTAAGCAATTATAAACCATGAGCTATGTATATCTACTATTATTAAAAGCTTGACCTTTAACATCTTAAAAATAGCTGCTATAGCACCCAATTCAGGTATCTGTGTTGAAGCAGGGAGAAACTTAAAGGAATAAACATGTGATCTGATAGTACAAATTATCTTTTGGATAACAATTATTAATTTTGCCTAAAAATGCTTGCCATGTAATAGATCAACCATTAATAATAAATTTGATTGTTGCTTGAAGCAAGGAACAAATGTTTCCTACCTTGAAAACAGAGGTTTAAGACCTTTTGTGGCAAGCTTAAAATGAGGTAAATATAAGATAAAGCCAATTAATATATCTTAACAACCTTTGAAAGCCATTTACCTAAAAATTCTAAAAGTCTATAGGAGCAAGGGCCTGTAACAAACATTCTATGAACATTATACACTGAAAATTTTAAGATCTTAACTTCTAGTATAAAAACAGAGACAAAACACCTTTTTTTTTTTTTTTTTTTTTTTATCTGCCCTAGGATCTACCTTTAGTCCTTGGCAAGGACTAGACCTGAGCCTTTTAACTAAGACAGGATTAAACAAAAGAAACCTGTAATTTCATGGTCAAAGGAACCTACTTGATATCAAATACATTTCTACAGAGATATCCTTTTTAATCTTGGAGGGTTAAATTTTGCTCCTACCATTGTAGCCTATAAACTTGTGGAAAAGTGGCAATGGGCCTCTAAAACCCATAGCTGTATCACTCTCAAAATTATCTTAATTACAAAATGTTAACAATTACGAGCCTGCAAACTGAAAACTGTAGCCAATGACACACTGATTTTTATTGTAACTCAATGTTTTCTTGCAATATTAGAGCACAATTGTAATTTTGGAAGCAAATCTCAATTTTAAACAATCTATTTTCTTTAAAATTAATGGCAAACACATATTTACAGCACAAGGTTTGTATGCCAGTTCTTATGTTCAAGTGTATAACAGTGTAACTTATTAAAGAGACAATATTTTAAATCTTAATCTTCATTAAGTCTAATCTCCAGGCCAAGATTCACATGAAACACCATGCCAATTTAGGAGCGTCCCAAAGGCCTGTATTTCCTGGATTGCGTCATGCCACGTGGTGTTCAAAATGGCGACTACCCTAAACTACCAGCCTTAATCGTCATGCCACGTGTTTGTTTAAAAATGGCGACTACCCTAAACTACCAGCTTTCACCTAACATTTGTTAATAACATTATACCTTTTAAATCATGTCCAGTGACTTAAGCCAATACTCTATAGTCAAGTCATGCAAAATATACCTTTAAATCCAATTATAAACAAGAACAAAGCATGAGTGGCGTTAGGCCACGTGTAGTTAGTTAAGATAGCTCTAACACTGAATCACCAGTTTTAAACTAACCTTTTCTTAATAACACTATACCTTTTACATAATAACCAATTAATTTATAACTCTTTAGTCAAGAAATGTAAAGCCTTATATCATTAAAACCAATTAGAAACAAGTATAAAGCGACTACATGAATTTCACAAGCCAAACCAAGGTCTTCCCAAATCTTGAGGTTTCTGGGCTTTAAGAGCAGCTTTTTCCCCAGCCACGCTTGCCTCTTGAGTGAGCTGCGCTGTCGCGGCGTGGCTTTGAATCAATCCCCACACAAACTGTGGCTAGCTCAAGAGGTTACCAGCAGATGAAATCTTTACCAATTTTTTCTTTTTAACATGAAACAGTCATTCACACAAAGACACAGAGAGGACATAAACATACACATAGACAGACAGTCGGTGCACCGGGACAGACACGGAAAGATACACAGAAAGTTAAGCGTGCTTGTTAAGCAATTGCATCCATTTTCCTCTTTAAACAGCTCTTAGAGGCTGTGGACATATGCCTATTTTTAAAAACCCCTTTCTTTTCGCCGAAATCAGCTCTTACGAGCTTTGGGCAAATGCCTACCAAATTCCTTCCCCATATTTCCCTATCTTATCAACCCAAGCAGTCCCTGCGCTGGGTCCACACAGTATGCTTGAAAAACTGTATCCCTTCCTTGCACTCACAACAATAGACACGAATTCACTAGCGCTAGTTTTGACCTCTATGTTGCTTACCGTGCGGATACCATTAATTTTCACCTTTTCTGCGAAGCTTCGCTGGATAGGGCTACCTCAGGAAATTCTCTCGTACCAGGTCGCCCCACGTTGGGCGCCAAATCTTTCAACTGACTATAGTTCAGAATAACTATTTGGCACAGATCATTTAATCTCTAGCTTTAGAATTTCTTATTTATTCATTTATTTATTTATTTATTTATTTATATGAATATTAATCTCTAGCTTTAGAATTTCTTATTTATTTATTTATTTATTTATTTATTTATTTATTTATATGAATACAGTGTACCTGTCTTCAGACACACCAAAAGAGGGCATCAGATCTCATTACAGATGGTTGTGAGCCATCATGTGGTTGCTGGGAATTGAATCCAGGACCTCTGGTGGGAAGAACAGTCAGTGCTCTTAACCCCTAGATGATGATAATGATGATGATGATGGAGGAGGAGGAGGAGGAGAAGGAGAAGGAGAAGGAGAAGGAGAAGAAGAAGAAGGAAGAGAATGTATAGGTTTCTTAGATCCCCCCCATAGATTATACTTTGCAGGCTAGATCAGCACCAAGTATCCTCCATTGCTTTCAACATAAATATTACTGATCTCAGAAGAGAAATCCCACATCTGTGTGTTGAGGTTATAAATGCCCAGTAACCTACAGGTGACCCAGCTGTGCCGAAGGGATAGGTGAGAAGATGCCTTCTCCATCTTGTTATGTCCTCCCCTGTGCCAGCTGCTGGGAGAAGCCCAGCTGAACCTGACTGTCCTGGAAATGCATGGAGAGGGCCTGGCAGATTTAGGAAGCAAATAACTTGAGAAAAAGGCCACTGGTAAGTGGAATCCTTGACAGGGTTTGAGCAGCAGCAGCTCATTTGGTAGATCTGTCGTTTATGTTCTATAGGCAGGATGCGCTCGCCAGTGAGGCGGCAGTGGGGGCTGAGAGGGTGTCGTGCTCACAGACTCGTATCCAAACACTGAGAGGGACGTCAAGGCCTCTCTGCTGTCACTCAGCAGCTTGGCTTCATTCCTAAGGAACTGGAGTCGTGTCTATAAGAGATGGCTGAAAGGAATTTACTATTAAGGCCTGGTGTAGGTTGGGCTTGAGGCTGTGACCAGAACAGAGTGTCACTGTTTTGGAAGGGGTGCTGCCTTTGTAGACACTGGAAGCGTCCCACTTGTTTAACCTGTTTTGTAACACTGAGAAACAGGCAGTCAGAGACAAGGCACTCGCTGGGCAGAGGACAAGGAGCAGAGTGGTGGGAACCTTTGCTCATGCTTCACCAAAGACTTCATAGGTATTAAGTGCTTAATAAGTTACATGCAGTAACTGTGGGGTGACTCGACCATGGGATTAATGGCAAGGCACCAAACACGGCCACACACAATGTACTTACAGATGTGAAGAAATATAATAGAAGCCACACACGCCATTTGAAATTCTCTGGTAACCACATTTTAAAAAAAAATTGAACATGGAGGGCTGGAGAGATGGCTCAGCAGTTCAGAGCACTGGCTGCTCTTCTGGAAGACCCGGGTTCAAATCTCAGCACCTGTTAGGTTTCTGTCTTAAGCTCCACCCCACAATTACCTGGAAACAGCCAGGTATGCCCCTCCCCACAGCTGCCTGGCAATAGGCAGTTGGGCCTGGCCTATAAAAGAGGGTGCTAGACCCCTCCTCTCCCTCTTACCTCTTAATCCTCTTGCCCCCCTTGGGCTCTCCTACCCTCCCCCTCTCTCCACATGGTCATGGCCAGCCTCTACTTCTCTGCTCTCTACTCTCCCTGCCTTTCCCTGCCCCCACTGCCCCATTAACCCCTATACTCTGCCCTGAATAAACTCTACTCTATGCCATGTCTGTGTGTGTCTGGTTCCTCTGGGGATGGGATGCACGGGTATGGGCCGCCTAGTCACCCCCTTCCCTCACACAGCCATATACCATATTCTTCTCTAAACCTCTTTCTCTTTTTATGAACATTGGTGCTGAAACCATAACAGCGCCCACATGGCAGCTCACAACTGTCTGTAACTCCAGTTCCAGAGGCTCCGACACCCTCACCTGGCATACACAAAGGCAAAACACTAACACACATGAAATAAAAATAATAAGAAACCGAAAAGAACCATGTAAAATTGATGGTAATGTATTTTAAACATTGTAAGTTCAACATAAGCTCAAGGGACAAAATTTGATTTTTAAGCTTGCATATTCTTTTGTGATAATTAGTATTAAAAATCCTCTGTGAACTGTCCTCGCATGGTTTGCACTAGTCACATCTCCAGGGTTCAGTAGCCTTGGGTGGCCTGTGCCTGCCTGGCTGAGGGGCCCAGCCGTGGGGTACCTGTAGGGTAGGTAACCACTGTCCCAGGTTTCCAGGAGAAGACTTAGTTTACAAAGTAGCCTGAGGAGCAGTGGATTTGCATTAGGCCAGGCCAGGCTTTCAAAACAGGAGTCAGACCTTAGAGTACAGCGTCAGATCCTGTCAGATCCCATCAAGAACTTCAAAGTATTCAGCCGGCCATCTTTGCCAATGTATTTATGTTTGGGGTGTTTTGGGTTTTGAGATACCATCTCACTGCATAGACCTGGCAAGCATGAAATCATTATGTAGAAGAGCTGGCCTTGCATTCACAGACATCTGCCAGCCTGAGTGCTGAGATAAGAGGTATGTGCCAAGTTGCCCAGCCTTTAGTATAGTCATTGTCCTCCATAGATGTCCTAAATCTGTACCTGAGGAGAAACAAAAGGAAAACAAAGGGTGATTCCGGGAAATGCAGCTCTTAACCAGCTGAGAGAAAAACATCACTGGGAGCATGCCTTTTAGCTCCTGCAGTCAGGCTGGGCTCCTGTCTCCTGGGAAGTGTCCTGGGGGATCACAAGGGCTCCAGCCTCACCCCAGCTCTTACCAGGGCCCTGCAAGTTACTAAGTTAAGCCCAGCCAGGCCTATTTGTGAACATAGACTCCAGCCAAGTCAGGGAGGTTTGTCCTGCTAAGGAATGTACTGGGGAGGGAGAGGCTCACTGAGATCATTGGTATGTATGTGCACGGCTTCTCACTTGCCAGCTTGGTTGGGGCAGATCAACAGAGGCTCTGGGACTTAACCAAGACACTAACAGAGTGGCCAAAGAAAATGAATAGCTTATGACATACTTGTCAGTGTGAGAAAGATAGCATGGATCTTGGGACCTCTGGGCACAGAGTCTAAATAAGGGCACCTCAATTTTCCTCATTCATTAAAAGGTAAACTTATGTTTTAGAGCAATATATATGGGGCAAAGTGTAGCTAGGAAATCCTTGAGTATCTTGTCCAGTTTTTACATACACACACACACACACACACACACACACACCCCTATATATATAGCTTCTTCCACCATCAAATTCCAAACACACCTCATTTTAATCTTTTTAAATTGGGTTCCAAAACTGGGTGTTGGTCAGAATTGGCTATTTTACCTGTGATTCATGCCTCTCACTACTATGTGGAAACTACATTTATTGAACACCTTCAATATTTTCATATTCTCATTTCATCTTATTTAATTGGATATACCTGAAATTAAAACCTGAAGGAACTGTGTTGGTATTCTGTCTAAGCTCCACCCCATACTTACCTGGCCACAGCCAGGTATGCCCCGCCCCATAGACCTGGCCCACTATAAGAGGGGCTACTTGCCCCTCCTCTTCCTCATCCTACTCTCACCTCTGTGACCCTTGGGCTCTCCTCCCCTTCCCTATCTCTCCACATGGTCATGGCCGGCCTCCACTTCTCTACTCTCTCTCTCTCTCTCTCTCTCTCTGCCTTTCTCTACCACTAACTCCCAACCTCTACGCTGAATAAACTCTATTCTATACCATGTCTGTGTGTGTGTGGTCCCTCAGGGGGAAGAGGTGCTGGGTCAAGGGCCCGCCTGGGCACCCCCTTCCCCCACACCACCGTGCCACATTTCTCTAAACCTCCAATCCTCTCTTTTTAAGCCCCCTTCATTGGGGCTGGACGAGAAACACCATGGGTACATTTGTTTAAACCTCTTTTATTGGTGCATAAGCCCCTTCAAACTGTACTAAAGTCTGTGAAGTGATCTCTAGCAGAGGACGAGCTAGCTGTGAAAAATGGCTGAATCTGCATTTTCATGAGGTTCGATATAGTAGACTGTGTGAGAGTCGGGATTTACACCCCAGCTGATAGCCATCTTTTCATGCCCTGCCTCGGCACTGGAGTCTTACCTTCCTTTGATGGTGCTGCAGTTCATATTTATTTCCCAAACTAGAGTTGGGAGGGAGAGCGGCCGGAACATGATACATCATCTGCAGGTTTAGTGGTGTCTTTGGAGGATGAAGTCAGGAGTCACATGAATTCACAATAAGTTGTGTATCTGCTGCTATTTATATCTGCCACCTGTGCACATTTCTGTGAGCTGTCTGATGCTGGGTTCTCTCTGCCTTATTGCAGTCTACTATAAATCAGCTACTTAATTAGTTAGACTTGGGCTATAAACTCTGTGAGGGCTGTGTCAGACTTGTTATACCTACAAGCTGTTAGAGTGCCCTGCACATACAAGGGTTGATTGTTAGGTTCAAAAAAAGAGAAGAGGTTTAGAGAGCATGGTATACGGCAGTGTGGGGAAGGGGTGCCCCAGCGGGCCCATGCCCAGGCATCCCTGCCCCCTGAGACACACACAGACATGGTATAGAGTAGTTTATTCAGGACAGAGGATGCGAGTTAATGGGGTAGTGGAGGCAGAGAAAGGCAGAGAGAGGGAGAGAGTAGAGAAGTGGAGGTTGGCCATGACCATGTGGAGGTGGGGAGGGGAAGAGAGCCCAAGGGGGCAGAGAGGTGAGGATGCCAAAAGGAAAGAGAGGTAAGAGAGAGAGGAGGGGGCCCAGCGCCCTCTTTTATAGTGGGCCAGGCCTACCTGGCTGTTGCCAGGCAACTGTGGGGAGGGGCATACCTGGCTGTTGCCAGGTAATTGTGGGGTGGAGCTTAGACAGAATCCTAACATTGGTGCTTATTAAATATTTGGTTGGGGGAGGGGAAGAAGGAAATGCTGACATCTCACAAGTCAGCTACCTTGCCTTCTGCCACTTTTCTCTGTCTTTTGTCTGTCTGTCTGTCTGTCCCTCTCCCCACACTGCCTCTCTCCCTTTCACTTTGTCTCTATTCATCACACACACACACACACACACCCCAATCCCTAGCCACATTTACGCAAACACCTAATTCCTAATTTTAGGGTGTCAGTGCTCTTGGATGTAAACATCTGTGTTGATCTAATCAAAGTCAGTCAGCATGACTTTAGGACCAACCCCAGGAAGAACTGACAGAGGTTAGACTTGAGAGATGGTATCCTGAACAGAGTGTCACAGTTTGGACACAGGGCCTACTGTTGTAGAAAGCAAACTTTCCACTGTTTTTTTCCATCTCCTTGGGAGACTGGATACTCAAGCTGACTCTGGCAGGGCACCACCCTGGCATTGCACAGTGTGACCGTGCCTGAAGACAGTGCACTGTTGTTCTTTCCCTGGCAAAGAAGGACACATGTCCCATGTTGGAACAGCCTCTGTGCCTTGTTTGGGCTTTAGTATAGATGGTGAACATAGACTCTGTGGGAAAGCAGGCATTATAATCCATAAACCAAGTCTTCTATTCTGTTAAAGTCTAGAAACTCAATGTTTTGCACATGCACTGCCTCACATTAACAGCGGTCACAGGGAGAGCAGATGGTATTATGTCTGTTGTAGGCAAAAAGGAAAGATCACAGTTGGAATGAATCAGATGTTTACAAACAAAGCTTTGGGATGACTACGTGAATGTCACACCATTAATAACAGAAGTAGATATCTGTACCTACAAGAGTACTGCTTTGCTTAGAAATTTTGTGAATAGAAGGAAATTTTATTCATAAAAGAATTCCTTCAGAAACTACTAAAATGATTTCTAGGGATCATACAAGCACCACTGTCTTGTACCTCAGTCAGGAGGATGAAACTGGATGAAAACACGGCCTGCTTTACCACATTCTGCAGAGCTGATCTGCCCCAGTGTGATCAGAGAAGTCTGAAAGAGGAAAGTATTCTGTATATGAGGAGCTCTTCTGAACCGTACCTTTCTCCAGAGAGGGAAGCTCATGTTAACAGCTCCTTCTCACTGAGGTGGACCAACCTGTGGGAGGGTCTCAAAAACACCTTAAACTCTTCTTCCCACTAAAATATTTCTTTCTGAGTTTCTTTAACTTACAGAATTAATTAGGGTGGAATTCTGCTATGCTTATTTTTGTCTCAAATAAAGACTTGTTTGTGGAAGACCCGTTCCTCTTTGGTTTCTCCTGTCTCTAAATGTGCGGTAGGTTCTCTGGGGTCTGACCCTGAATTACCTTGTATTATATAGAGAACTCCTGACTTCACAACTTCAAGGCCAAGGAAAGTGCTTCAGTTTGGCAACTTAATCTCCAGTGAGTATTGTACTCACTGATTTTATCATGTTTACTGACATGTTATATATATTACAATACTTACATGTTATACTTATGTTACATGTATCACACATATAGCATTTACAAATGTACACATATACACACATGTATATTTAATATATGCCACATGCATATTATAGGTTATATACTACATACACAATATATTAAATATATAAATACATACATGTAATATATGTTACATGTATATTACATATATTACTCTATATTATATAATATTGTATATCCCTATTAGATATATATTATCTATATGTACTATATAGAGATACTGATATATATTATATGTTTTATATGTGTGTGTGCATAATGATGTCATCTGCCAACTCCTAATCATAGGGACCATGTGTTATCTCACATACAAACAGATACAATACACACACACACACACACACACACACAAATATATACTGGATACTACAGTATAATACCCAAGCAAAAATACAATTGAAAACAGATGACAGGAAGAGGCAGGCAGATTTCTGAGTTTGAGGCCAGCCTGGTCTTCAGAGTGAGTTCCAGGACAGCCAGGGCTACACAGAGAAACCTTGTCTTGAAAAAAACCAAAAAAACAAAAAAAAAAAGAAAGAAAGAAAGAAGGAAGGAAGGAAGGAAGGAAAGAAAAAAGAAGGAAAGAAAGAAAGAAAGAAGGAAGGAAGGAAGGAAGGAAGGAAGGAAAGAAAGAAAGAAAGAAAGAAAGAAAGAAAGAAAGAAAGAAAGAAAGAAAGAAAGAAAGAAAGAAGAAAAGAAAAAAGAAAACAGATGACAAAATGCTTTTAAATTATTTATTCCCTAAACTTACATGGCAAGATACCAAGGGCAAAGAACTCCTGTTAAGCCTAGAAGGAAAGTCAGATGTCTAAAATAACTGATGCAAGGAAGAGTGAGGGGGGCACAGTCTAGAATCGGGCCTTGGACGGCCACAAGTCCTGACTTTCTCCTGCTGCCCATGTGTCCTCTGACACCACCCTCAGGATGGATACTGAATTAGGCTCAACTTGTACCACAGAAAGTTTCCCCCGCCCGCCCCCGCCCTCCTGGACAGGAGGAAGCTTGAGGTGAATCCCAGTAAGGTCAGGTTTAGAAGGAGAAAAGACACCGCAGCCCGGGTGGCTCAGGCAGAGCCCTGGTGGATCCAAGGACAGCGCATGATTGGTTTCACGAGCAGCCCTCGTGTTTGGAGGAGGCAGCACCATTGAGCGCAGGGCCAGGTTTATTCTTTTTATTCATCAATGCCAGGAGCCAAATGTTCTTTGCCTTGACTCTAGTTTAGGTAATTCCAGAAATAAAAAATAAAAACATGCAAAGAATCTCAAGCACTTATCTTTTTGTAGTGAAAACACCCTGTTTGACTTTATGGGAAATTCTAAATGTGCACAAAGATAAAAAGAATAGCTTTTCCTGTCCCTGCCCCATGTACTGGAACCATGGCCCGTGTCTGCAGCTTCGACACTTCCCGGTGGACCTTGTTCTTCTGGTCTCATTGCAATGTTCTGTTCTCTCCTCTTCTCAACTTCCTACAGAGGCTCGCAGACATTGCTTGACCTTGCCTGGCAACGGGTCAGCGTGGACCTCTGATATGAGTTTTGTTTTGAAACATAAGCACCATGATATAGCCATCTAAGGAGAGTTAGGAAGGGTTTCCCTAACGGCAGCCGTTATCCCGTCCATACTCAATTTCCTGTTAAATGCTCATGTTCACATCTTGAGACCTTGGTGCTTTTGAGCTCCCGGGTAGTACATGGAAGGAGGGCGGGGCCTTCTGAGGGGGGAGAGGAGAAACGAGAGGGAGAAGGTGAGGCTGGAATCCACTTTTATTTACCCTTCTGTCTTTAGTGTGTGTGTAGAACACCACCCAGAGACTGTTCCCAGATTAAAACAGAAAATCTTTTTTATTTTTTAGTTGTAGGTTTTTCATGTATGTGTGAGTGGTGTGCATGTGGGGTGTGGGTGTGTGTATGTGTGTGCATGCATGTCATGTGTGCATGGACATGCATGCATATGGAGGCCTGCGTCTGATGTAGGAAATCACCCTCCATTACCCTTCTGCATTATTTATTGAGATAAGGTCTCTCAATCAATCTCAGAGCTCACCCATATGGCTAGTCTTGTAAGCGAGCCTGCCCTGGGGAAATCCTGTCTTTGTCTTCCAAAGCTAAAATTACAGGAGGGCCGCCATACCCAACTGTGATTTATATGAGTTTCCAGGGATTTGAACTCTAGTTGGTCCTCAGCCTCACAGGGCAAGCACCTTAGCCACTGCATCATCTCCCTGGCCCAGAATTGTTAAAAGTCTTCAGATTAAAAGTTTTTCACTCAGGGGCTGGAGAGATGGCCCAGCAGTTAAGAGCACTGACTGTTCTTCCGAAGGTCCCAAGTTCAAATCCCAGCAACCACATGGTGGCTCACAACCATTCTAACAAGATCTGATGCCCTCTTCTGGAGTGTCTGAAGACAGCTATAGTGTACTTACATATAACAATAAATAAATCTTTAAAGAAAAAAAAGTGTATACAAGGAAATAAAGGTATTGATTCTCACTCACCATGTTTTTTTAAAAAAAAAAGTTTTTCACTCAATCTGCAAGCATTATCTATCCTATATCCCTGCCTTGGATGGCAGAGTTCAGCCCATGAAACAAGTTTGGAATGTGAATTTTTAGCATGGGAGATTGGTCGTGCAAGAAACTCTAAGGACCCAGGGTGCCTCTTGCTCTGAGATTTTTAAATAGGCATTATCTCATGCAAAGATACTCTCCACCATTATATCATGTTTGCAAGGAATAGAAGGCTTTGCTTACAGATCACTAGGGACAACAAAGACAAGGAAGCATGGCTAGAGGAACATGGGGGAACATAACAAACCTGTGCATCTTTCAAACAAAGTAGCACCTCCCCAGGCCTTGGTGGGGAGTGGGGGTGGGGGTGGGGCA
The DNA here is from genome assembly GCF_947179515.1 of Apodemus sylvaticus. NCBI lineage: Eukaryota > Metazoa > Chordata > Mammalia > Rodentia > Muridae > Apodemus > Apodemus sylvaticus. The sequence goes on from NC_067475.1 coordinate 66,115,183, forward strand.
GGAGGTGGGGTGGGGGTGGGGGAAAACGGCTGCAGGGTAGATTATTTTCCTTTGTCCATTGGTCCCTTGTTAGCTGGCTCATTTGTTGGATTTATTTCGTCATGAATTGTATTGGGAAAGGTTTTGAAAATATTATTCTTTTTTTGTTAAAATAACCAATACAAGCATTTATTTAATAATTCTGAGCAATACTTAATATTAACATAGTCAAGCCAGAGCGGCCTAGAGGATTATTTATTTATTTGTTTGTCTGTTTGTTTGTTTGTCTGTTTGTTTTGAGACAGGGTTTCTCTGTATAGCCCTGGCTGTCCTGGAACTCACTCTGTAGAAGAGGCTGGCCTTGAACTCAGAAATCCACCTGCCTCTGCCTCCCAAGTGCTGGGACTAAAAGGCGTGCTCCATCACTGCCTGGCAAAGATAAATGATTTACCTTGACTTTACTTAAATCCTCAATTGTAAAGAAAGAGAAGTTATAGGTGAAGGAAACTCCCCCTAGCCCCAGTAACAAGAGTAACAGTATGGGTAACACTGGTTAACTAGGCCTGGAAAGGATGGCACTTAAATATGGAACTTTTAGTTTTTTATGAGAATGGATGTTTTGCCTGCATCCTTTGTGTGCTGGGTCCCCAAAAGGACAGATGAAGGCTTTGGATTCCCCTGGAAGTGGAGTTAGAGACCGTTGTGAGTCCCCATGTAGATGCTGAGAAATGAACTCCATTTGGAAGAACCACCATTGAGCCATCCCTCTAGCCCTTAAAATTATGTAGCCTAAACATCAACACAAACCACAAAAGCTTAGGGACTCAGCTGTCACTGCTCTGCCCTTGATCTCAGGTCGTCATGTTTTCTGTCATGCTCTCCTTGGGCAGTAATGAAGGCAACAGTTGTGATCCTTGTTAACCGTGTAAGATGGTTCTGGGAAAGTTATTACCGTCTGAGAGGAACTGGTGAGGCCGAGGGGCTGAGGTGCCAGTGTACCCTCTCACTAAATCTCTGGTGTTTTCTCAATTTTCTACCACACGATGCCTAGTTTACTTAACATTCTCTGGGGGAAAATGTACAGAGGCTTGAGCCAGGCACCCCGACGCGTGCCCATTATGATCCCAGCATTCAGGGGGCTAAGGCAGGAGGACATGTTAGAGGCCAGCCTGGACTACACACTGAGACGTTGTCTCGAGAAACAAAACCCAAAAGGTAGAGGCTCATTCTTGGCAGGACAAGCTGTAATGGAGGCTCTTTAGGAAATAGTCCCGCTGTGTGCATGTTTCTTGAGGCTGCTACGTCAATGAGTGCATAGTGCAAACAACTCAAAGGTCTACAGAGACTGCTGCAATCTTCTCATGTCTACCAGACAGCGCCGGTGGAGAACAGCACTTGTATTCTCAGGTCGCAGGCCCGTGCTTACTTGCTTGGAGAACCAGGAGGGTACGCTCCTGAATCCAGCATGGCTCTCCTTCGAGCTGTTTCCTTGGCCACACTGTGGTTTAACCGCCTTAGCCGTTCCTGTGCATTCTGTAAAATGTTGTGGACCAAGACAACTCGCCGCCTAGCATTAAGCAGCTTCTTAACATAGGGGTCCAGATCCAGGGCCACCTTCTGGTCCTCATTAATCCGGCACAGTTCTGTAGCTAGGTTGTCAATTTGTTCCCGGAGCTCGACTTGGCTTTCTCTGACCGCGTGCACGTGGGAGTCTATCTGCTGCACAGCGGGTCGCAGGAACTCCAGAAACCCCTCTTCTGGCAAAAGAGGTCGAGGCCTGTGGGCCCCCGCAACTCGGAACCAGCCTGAACATATTATTTTTAAGAGAGATCACCACATTGTGATTGTTTGTTTTGTTTTGCTTTTTGGATTTTTTTTTTTTTTTTTTCAAGACAGGGTTTCTCTGTATAGTACTGGCTGTTCTGGAACTCACTCTGTAGACCAGGCTGGCCTCGAACTCAGAAATCTGCCTGCCTCTGCCTTCCAAGTGCTGGGATTACAGGGGTGTGCCACCACTGCCGGGCCACACATTGTGAATTTTATGAGCACTTAAATCCTTTTAGGGTTAAAATCGAAAACTTGGAAACAGTCTGCTGACCAGTCTGGTGTGTGTGTGTGTGTGTGCGTGCGTGTGCGTGTGCGTGTGCGTGTGCGTGTGTGTGTGTGTGTGTGTGTGTGTGTGTGTGTGTGTGTGTTTTAAAATTCAGTTCTAGTTGAACTCAGAATGGAGATGCAGGAGGGGAAATCATTTCAGGGAGAGCAGAGTTTAAGGTGGATTCCTGCTGAGACTCTGGTCCCCATCTTACACAGCACTCTGCAGGTCCTGCAATCGTCACTGAAGTCCTGGCCATTGCTAAGCGTGTAGGGCCTCCAATTCTGAATGCTGACACTGTGATGTCCTTCCTTTAGTGTCTTTCTGATTTAACTTAAGCTTCAGCAGTGAAATTTTTCTGAGCTAATTGGGTAGATATTCCTTTTGCCAGCACACAGCAAAAGAGGTGCCTTCCTCCCCAGCTCCCTCTTCTTTGGTCCATAAATTTCCTTAGATATTTGAATGAAGCGCTGACAAGATTTGCTGTTTGATAAGCAAGTATAGTTTGGGACCCACTTAAGCTATACTCAAAATAGAATGTATACAGAAATACTTATTTATGGAGTGTAGACAAATAAGGGAAACCACGCCATAAATTACGCGAGACTTGTAACCCTACTTCCCCTTTCTCCCTCCCCTTTCCACCCTCCCCTTTAATTTCTCTTCACTACTTATCTCAAAAGACTAAAGTGAGAGTGTTTAGACTGGGAGCCTGTGCTAGGTGGTCCTACATTTAGTTACTAATTTCCTCTTCTTTCTATGCTACAATATTAGTCTAATAGGTGATTATGAACCATAGCTTCAGCAATCTCAGCCAGACAGGGCAATTCATTACTGTTATTGTTGGCAATAGCCAATGCTTTTTGAATGTTTGCAGTATGCCAGTACTATGGCTGTTTATACATTATTTCACTTAGTCTTATTAATATCTGTATGAGATTGGGACCACTCCAGTCCCCTTGACAGAGGAGGAGACTACGGGGTCTAGAGGCCAGGTGCCTTGCCCAGTCCTCTTCTGGCCTTTAGTACTTTGGCTTTTGGCCAATATACCTGCTGTCTCCATGAAGGCTTTCAAGGATGGACTCCCTCCGGCACACTTTCTAAGTATGGCTTCCCACAATGAACTAAACCAGACAAGAGTGGGCGTTGTTTTCAGAGCTGATCTCTGAAATAGTGAGGCCAGTGTAGAACTGCAGTTGTTTCTGTCTTTATCTTAGAGGTCGCCCTCCTGGCTTTTAAATTCCTTAGATTTAAAGTAAAGGACCCGCAGCAGATAGATACCAGAGCCTTGGTCGGTGAACATCTGCACACGGATGGTGACTGGGTGTGTTTTGCACACAATCTCACTTCGTCTACACAGAATCCCCATGTGAGAAGATTGTTACTGTCTTCACTGAAAACAAAAGCAGCCACCCAAGCCCCGAGGAACCCAAGGCCCAGAGTGATTAGCTAGCCACCGTGTGAAGCTGCTGCTCTGTAGCTTTGCACTGTGTCTGCAGGGCTGCCCACGCTTCTGCATTCCTTGTGGGTGTGTTTGGTTTTGTTTTAGGATGTGCAGATTTTATGGAAAATATTTACAAGAGACGCTTTCAGAGAATTGTCCGCTGATCGGTTTGTGCCTGTTGGAGACTGTGTGACACATTGTGAGATAGATAACATGTCAGGGGGTTCATGTTTCCCAGGCATTTACCTCGGTTTTCCAGCTGTGAGACCTTTTTCTCGTAAGCCTTTTCTTCCTATCTATCTGAGATGGCTAGGCAAACATCTAGACTCCCCTGACTCAGTTAAGTTAGCCAGGGATAAGAGCACCATTGCCAGGTGAGCAGTTGTAAGAGCATTATTCAGCTGGGCGGTGGTGGCACACACCTTTAAGTCCAGCACTTCGGAGGCAGAGACAGGCAGATCTCTGATGAGTTTGGGCCCAGCCTGGTCCAGAACAGGAAGAACTACACAGAGAAACTCTGTCTCAAAAAACCAAAAACTGAAACAAAACAAGCAGAAAACCCACCATTGCCAATACCTCACAAAACCATAGATTAAGTTTTCTTTGTGTTAGACTTAAGTCAGATTAGCAAGTTGGCTCATCAGGTAAAGGCCCTTGGCACAAAAGCCTGAAGACCCAAGTCTAATCCCCAGAATCCATCTAAAGATAGAGAGGAAACAACTCTACAAAATTGTCCTATAACCTCTGTGTGCGCGTTATGTCATGCACACCCATACACACATCAAACACAAACAGCAATAATAAAATAAAAATTTTAAGAAGAGTTAAACACATTTTACTCATTCTTTGTCTTTTTCTGGAGAGAGAAACATTAACAAAATTGAGCAAGTTCCACACTGGGTCTGCTGGTAGCAGGAATAATAGTCAGCTTAGAAATCCTTTTCTCAGTATCACGTTCGGAGAACCAAATCTACCTGAAATACTATGACGTCAGAGAAAACACTACCACTGCTCCCACGATGATAATGTTGATACTGTTGGTGATGGCAATTATAAATATCATATGTGTGACCTGTGTGTTAACATACCATTATAAGAGGCTGGAAACATGGTCCAGCGGTTCCTAAATGCATTAACACAATCTGCTCAGTCTATACAATGTTACTTATGTGCACGTTTTTAGGACTGATCATTTGGTGTTGGGGAAGCAGTTGTGTGCTCTTCCCCTGGGAAGACTTTGTCCAGCTCTTTGCATTCCATAGTTTCCCGTAGTCCTTTGTGTAGAGGTGAGGCCTGTGGTCTTCCTCTGCTCGTGTTAGTGTGTCTGCTGTGGTTGTCCTTGTTCAACTCATGCTCAGGCAGATGTGCTGGTGAAACTTTATGGGTGGAGCTTCTGACATTGCTGGTGAGTCTTCGATTGGTAATAGCTCCCCTCCATCTTCTTGACTGGAGTCAAACCAGTTGCTTGCTTGCTTGCTTCCTTCCTTTCTTGTATTCTACATGTATACATGTGTGATATATGTATATGTGTATGCATGGGTGTGCATGCCCCATGAGGAAGTCAAAGGTGAAATCTGTTGTCCTTCTCTATCACTGATATTATGATAGTCCCTAAAATGCCATAATAAAATGTTATGGTATTTTATTCCCTGGAGGAGGCTGGATCTCTTACTGAACCTGGATCTTACCATTCGGGCAGCAAGTCCCAAGATCCTCAAGTTTGTGCTTCCATTCTGATCTTCCCTCGCATCTCTCCACCTCTGAACCCCATGTTTGGGGTCACAGATGTTGCGGGAAATATTAAAAACGACCTGTAGCTTCCAGCGCTACCGCTGGCAACTCTCTGGCCCTGGCTGGTTCTGCCAGCTATGTCTCTAGCTAGCTTCCCCCCAAACCCCCCCTCCCCAGCAAACGATGGACCGATCACTGTGTTCCCAGCTCTGGTTCGATTGTCCCTGGAGCCACTAGTTCCTTCTCAGCCATAAACTCCTGTAGTCAGTGGTCCCACATTCCAGTAACCAAGTGAAGCCACCAAGTTCCAGTGCTCCATCCTGCTACTTTCTGCCCCAGTGCGGTCCTGAGCAGGGCTACTCTCTTTGGAGCTCATGAGTTCCCTTCGCCACCATGCCAGCCCCACGCAATGACCGTCCTCACCGCCCCGCCCCCATATTGATTTCTCATTCCTCACATACAGCAGTATAGCAGGCTATTTAACCTACAGGGACACACTGTGCACGCATCACTAAATCCTTGTTCATACTTTACAGGCATAGCTTTATTCCCTTTTTCTAGTTTGTTTGTTTGCCAAAATCTCATTGGTCGCTGCTGATAGGTTATTTCTCCGCTGGTGAAATGACCCAATTCAAGCCATATTAGATTATATTAAAGGTAGGTTTATTGGGAAGCTGCTCTCCCTGGCCTCAAGCACTGAGGCCAGGGGAGTCGCCGTGGGGAAATGGTGGGCGGAGGGAGAGAAAGAGAGAAAAGGCGCATGTGCAGAAAGAAGCAAAGGAGAAGGAGGAGGTTTGGAGCAGGGAGGACGGAGATGTCTGAATCATATAGGGAAGAGCCTCTGGGGGAAGGGCAGCCCAGTCCCTGGGCTGGAAAGTTCAGGGTTGGGGGCAGGGTGTGATAGGTAGGGACTGAGGGATGCTGGGAGAACCTGGAGGCCAGGTCTGCTTTATTATGTGAAACATTCCACTCAGTCCCTTGACCCAGGGTCCAAAACAAAACAAGCTGCCTTACCAGAATAAGAATTGTTCCCTACATAGATTTGCCAGCAAAACCACTTTCACCTTAATATTTATAAAAGCCTCATTTCATAATAAATCTTCATGATAGTGTTTCTAAACACACACACAAAAGTTTTTCCTTAAAAAAAAATAAAATTAAACCCAGAGCTGGAGAGACAGCTTAGTTGGGAAAGTGCTCATCATATAAGCATGATGCCTGAGTTTTATTGCCAGCATGTATGCCAAAAAGTAAATAAAATTCAAAGCCATGTGTGGTATCTGACACTGGTAATTCTAGTGCTGGAGACACCAAGACAAGTGGCTCTCTGGAGCCCAGTTTCGACACAGCCTAGGCTAACCTAGTAGAGACCCAAACCAGTGAGAAGCCTTGCCTCAAAGGGGGCAGGTGGCTCCTGAGGAACGGCGCCTGATGCCCTCTGACCTCTACACGTACATGCGCCTGTGCACCCACCCACATGAGCACACATGCACACATAATTAGACCCCTTCATATTTTAAAATATAATGTAGCCTATATCAGTAGGAAACTTTTGCTTTGCTATATATCTGTCCTCTAATGTTTTACAGTGCTGATGGTCTAGGGGGTGGGGGGCATTGGTTATCCAGAGGCAATGACAGACAGGAAATCTTGAAACTCGGGAGTTCATTTGCCAATCTGTCTGGATTTCCACATATGTCAGAGGTTCTGAAAAAGGACTGAGATGAGATGCTGTAGACCAAGGGCAAAGTCAAGCAGGAACCAGGGTAGAGAGCACATGTGGCTAATGACGGCGAATATCTGTTTGCTTTTCAGAACATCGAGCTGAAGGTTGAAGTGGAGAGCCTGAAACGAGAGCTCCAGGACAGGAAACAGCATCCTGAGAAAACATGGTGAGCTGCGAGTTGTGCTCTGTGTAGAGCAATGTGTACGCATGAGCTCGTCCTGCCCGGACCCCAACTCACTGGATGAAGGAGAGTAACCAGTTTGGAACCAAAGCCCTGGACCTCCCCCTTCACATCTGAATGTAGGCTCTAATTTGCGATCTGAAGCTATGGGTTTCATGTTTTCTTTCCCTCGGTGTGTCTGTTTCTTAGAAGTGTCTGCTATGGTCAGATACACCTTGCCACGAATGAACAGGTCTCCCAGACCCGAGACTGTAAGTTTCCTGTTAAATAGGAAAGGACTAACCAGGAGGAAGTGAATGTTGAGATATTCGCAAATAGCATTTATCAGAGACGACCAGTCTGATAAGATCCAAAGCATAACATTCAGGAAAAATGGTCACTCTTGTGTTCTTCTGTGAAAATAGGGATTATGAATATCATTTTTTGATATGGTTTATTGACTTTTAAGTGAAAAAAATTAGATAGTCCCTAGAGGAATTCTATTCCTTGTAAATGAAGACACTCATTTACACTCAAGAATATGTCTGTATCATTTCTCTGTAATGACTGAAGAGATTGAGGATGAACACTGCTTCCTGGCTTGCTTAGCGACCTTCCTTATCCAATCCACGACCACCTGCCTGGGGAGATCAATTACTAATGGACAACCCCTCCCCCCCCCAAAGACAAGCCCGCAGGCAGGTCCAATGGAGACAGTTCCTCAGGCGAGATTTACTTTTCCCAGGTGTGCCAAACTGAGACCAGAAGCCAACTATGACAGTATAGTTGCATTGTTAAGCACAGGGAAAAAAATCAAACCACTTTGAGGGTTGCTACCAAACTCTTGAAAACCTGCTTTCATTAGGAGAGTCAGATCAGAGTATGGCAAGAAGAAAACTTCATCTTTTTTCCTTTTGTATACTTCTGTCAAGATAGCCGTTCTAGCCAGGTGCCATGGTTTAATCCCGGGATGGTTGAGGCAAGAGGTGAGGAGTTCAAGGCCAGCCAGACCATGTAGCAAGTTCATGTTGAGGGAGACCACACAGTGAAACTTTGTCTCAATAAATGGAAAGAAAGTTAATTTTGTAATTGTGTGGTTTCTGTCATAGTCTCAAGGTCAGTTTTAAATGATGGTGTTAGAATCTAGCCTGTAATCCAAATATGTTTGATCTGATCTACCTTTTGTATCTATAGTATTTCTTGGACTCTAGGATAGCTAAATAAAATCAGAGTTTTATATTCAGGTACATGCAAGATATTTGTAATAAATAACAAAAAATAAAAATAATGACAAATGCCGGGCGGTGGTGGCACACACCTTTAATTCCAGCAGTTGGGAGGCAGAGGCAGGTGGATTTCTGAGTTCAAGGCCAGTCTGGTCTACAGAGTGAGTTCCAGGACAGCCAGGGCTATACAGAGAAACTCTGTCTCAAAAAAATAACCAAAAAGAAAAAATAATAACAAACAAAACACTCAAAATAATACATATAAAGGTTTTCTTATTAGGGTCGAGTCTTTGGTGGTATCCATTAAGAAAACTTGCCTGCTGTTGTAGGCTCTAGAAAACTTTCAATAACAATAAAGCAATGCATATTGAGATTCCTTTAATGTTTCAGAATTGTATATTATTCTTATATCTACTATGATATAGGTGGCATAGTGTTCTGAAACATGAACATTTGGGATGTGGGGAGTAGAACTGATCTCAGAATAATGAAATTGTAGTTTCCGTTCTCCAAAGCTCCTAGTCCTTGACTATCAGGTAAAGTGCCCAAGGGAGGCGGGGCCAAAGGAGAAGCTGATTGGCAAGAGTTGCCATTGCTGGACTCCTGGGTTCTTTCTTTGCATTTTGTCCCTTCCTACTTCACAAAGGCTATCCAACACCAACACCTGAAGGGGCTAGCCTCTGAGACGGTACTGATTAGCACCAACTATAAACCAAGTCCAATCCATCTCCACAGCAACAACCTCCTGATCTAAATACTAAAGTGCATTAGACTTGGTGGTGATTTATAAGACTATGATTTAATGTAGTTCTTCACTCTGAGAGCAAGAAGATAGTTTGTGGTTCTCACAAAATGACTTAAAACACAAACAAAACCTAACCGGAATTAAGATAATTCAGCACCTGATTTGGCCTCCAAATTTCTAATTCTCAGATATCCAAGGACAGCTGTTGTTCACTATAAATAAACTGCTGATACCTTATACCCTCCATGCCGGTGCCTGAACAGCCATTCCTAAGGATATCAGAGAAGTCACATACAGCCAAAACCTGAGTGTTTGTAGATTGCATGTCTCTTCTCTGCCTGGGACCATGAGCACTGGATGGAACTGTTTAGAAGCGGCCCGGATTCAGGGAAGGTCCTCTGTGCAATCCTGGTTATAAAGGAAGGCATTTCCATAGACATGGATGTCATATCCTGGCAACCTAAATGGAATGAACATTTAAAAACCCAAACAGCAAGGACGCTGGTAAATCCCTCTAGGAGAGCTGTTAAATAGGGAAGTCTGTGACTGTGGTCCTGGCTGACTCCTTGCCTTCCCCAGGAGCTCCTCCTCTTGAAGTTATAGCAGTCATGGAGTCTCCGGGCAGCAGGCATACCTCCCTAGACAGACAGCAAAGAAGCTGGAGGTCCTAAACGGTCAGATGAAAAGGCTGGGCAGCGTGGTTCCTGGGAACAGTGCAGAACACGTGTTTCTCTTTCTTCTCCCTGGTCCAAGAGATCCGAGTCTGCAGATGAGGTTTGGTGTCTGCTCTAATTAGCAAATGCCATGCCGTTGTAGGGCCGACGTGGAGGATCTCAACAGCCAGAATGAGGCAGAGCTCCGGCGCCAGGTTGAAGAAGAACAGCAGGAGACAGAACACGTCTATGAGCTCTTAGAGAACAAGATCCAACTGCTGCAGGAGGTGAGGGGAGGCCACCGACCCACAGAGGCAAGGCCAGGGGTCCCCTAAAGCCTCTTCCGGGCCACTCTATCTTTCTGGCCTGTCCTCTCTTGCTTCTCTAGTCTACTAGATGTCCCTGTGTTTTAGAGCTCCTGACTTGGGTGGGACCTACTACCGCTCAGCTTCCCTGCCTTTTTTTTTTTTCAGGAATCCAGGCTTGCAAAGAATGAAGCCACACAGATGGAGACTGCGGTGGAGGCAGAGAAGGGGTGTAATCTGGAGCTCTCGGAGAGGCAGAAGGATGCCGCCAAGAACAGGGAAGATGTATCGGGAGACCAGGTGAAGCCCGACCAACATTCAGAGGCACTGGCTCAGAGGGACAGGTAGGTGGTTTTGGTGGTCTTCTTTTCCTGGGCTATCTTTTTCGTGCTCCCCAAGTCAGAGGAGCACGTTATATATAGCCACACTTTTATAACCCTTTTAGTACAGATAGTGGGGTTTCTTCCCTTTCTAAGATGTCTCTCTGGACCAGATTTCCTATTAAGGTTGGCTCTTTAGTGGTATCCAGTAGGAAAGCTCACTGGTTTGTTGCAGGAGCCAGTGTAGAATCAGGTAAATAACAGTGGTTGAATGGTTGCAAAAAGAGACTCCTTTTATTTCTTTGGCCCAGGAGAATTGAAGAGCTGAAGCAGAGCTTGGCTGCCCAGGAGAGGCTTGTGGAACAGCTGTCTCATGAGAAACAACAACTGTTACATCTGCTGGAGAGACCGGGCAGCATGGAGGTGCAGGTAAGGTTCGGCTGGGTGGCCTGGGCACCAGCTTGGTGGGTTCTTGAGCACCATGTTGTTACTGATCAGTACACAGCAAATCACCACACACTCACGGCTTACAACACAGCATATATCTTTATCTTGTGAGGTTTTGTGTCAGGAAGCCAGATGTGGCTCAGCTGGGTCTCATTTAAGGTCCTTTAAGTCTGGAATCTAGGTATGACCTGGGTTTCTTATCTCGAGGCCAACCTTGGGAAGGATGTGTGTCTAAGGCTCCGTGCGTATTTCTGTAGGGCAGTGGCAATCACAGCCTAGAGTAAAGACTGTTGCTTCTATATCTCCTGGCCTCTTGTAGAGGGCCCGGCTGACTAGGACAAGCCCACCTTTTCATTAATTTAAAGTCAACTGATTATGGGGCTGGAGAGAGGGCTCAGCAGCTGGGAGTGCTCACTGCTCTTTAGACCAGACTTTGGTTCCCAGCACCCATGTCAGGCAGCTCACAACCACCTGTGGCTCTGGCTTCAGGACTGCAGAACTCCTTTGGCCTCTGTGAGCACATGCTCTAACGTGCTCATCCCCTCCCCCACCACACCACACACTCAGATTCACACACACACACACACACATAACAAAAAATAAATGAATGTTTTTAAAGCCAATCAATGAGGAATCTACATTATATTCGGAAATTCTGCTCACTTCTATCATGGACTGTAGCCCAATTGTGCAGTGGCATTCCACTGTGCTTGCTGCAGTGTGGTTTAGAAGCCAATCTTTCACTATAGCACTGCAAGCAGGCAGAAACTATACAAAGGGATAGATACCAGGGAATTACGTGGAAAACTTTAGAAGTCTCTCATCGGGCTGGAGAGATGGCTCAGCGGTTAAGAGCACTGACTACTCTTCCGAAGGTCCTGAGTTCAAATCCCAGCAACCACATAGTGGCTCACAACCATCCCTAATGAGATCTGATTCCCTCTTCCGGAGTGTCTGAAGACAGATATAGTGTATAATAAATAAATAAATCTTTTAAAAAATTCTCTCATCAATGCTGAGAAAAAATGAATTCTCTCATCAATGCTGAGTGGTTTCTAGCTGCTACAAATAATGTGCTCTTAAAATAAGCTTTACTGTAAAGAAAAAACTTTCAAATAAATAAAAACATTACATATCAACACTAATTAAACCCAAAGTTTATACTTAATGAAACTATATAGAATTGGAATTAGCATTCAAAATGAAAGTGTGAAGCTTCCTAAATTTTACACTTTCTGGGCTAAATACATTTTATGCATTTATCCATCACCCAAACCCAAATTATCCACGACAGAACTGAAACTAGAAAAAGAGTTAGCTTCATAGCCTCATTATAACTCATGCCATCACCAGCCTTCAGCTCTTCTCTTCCCATTATATCTGGCCTTTCCTGTTCTAATTTCTTCCTGTTACACTGATCCCATATACCTATACATATATATGTACATATATGTATACATGTATATATACATATACACATGCAAATATACATATATATATATTTATATATAATTATTGGCTAGATTCCACATATTTGAAAGGATAAGTGGTTTATGAATTTCTGAGATTTCTGTGACCTCACTTAATATTATACATTATTCATTCATTTTTTTGCAATATTTTAAACTTCATTTTTGTTGGAGCTGAGTAGTAATCCATTGTATATGGTGTGTAGGTGTGTGTGTGTGTGTGTGTGCGTGTGCAAATTTGATTACCCATTCTTCTGTTGATGTACAGCTAAGATGATTCCAATTCTTTGCCATAGTGACTAAAGCAGCAATAAACCAGGGTGTAAATTTCTCAGTGGTGGGGTACCGGGCTCTCTGGGATGTGCCCAGGAGTGAAATAACTGGGCCATATGGTAGTTCTATTTTTAACCTTTGGGGAAATCTCTAAACTGATATCCGCGGTGACTGTATTAATTTACAACCCCACTAATAGTAAATACAGGTTTCTGTCTCTCCACGTCTTCTCCAGCCTTTGCTGTTAGATTTGTTGATGACAGCCATCTGACAGGGTGAGGCACCATCTGACCACAGTTTTAATTTGCATTTTCCTGATGGCTAGGGAGATTGAACATTTTTGAAACAGTCATTAGGCATTTGTCTGTCTGTCTATCTGCCTCCCTTTCTTTCCTCTCTCTCTCTCTCTCTCTCTCTCTCTCTCTCTCTCTCTCTCTCTCTCTCTCTCTCTCTCTGTTAATTTGCTCATGTATTGATTAGTAGTTTTATTTCCTTGGTCTGGTATTGAATTTCTGAAGATTTTCCCACCCTGTGGGCTGTCTGTCACCTCTGCCGATTGCTTCCTTTGCTGAACAGATGTTTTATTTTCATGTTGCTCCATCTGTTGATATTTAGGGTTAGTTCCTGTGCTGTTGCTGTTCTTTTTTTTCAAATGTTCTTGAAGCTGGAAATATGGCTGAATGGTTAAGAGCACTGACTGCTCTTTCATAGGACCCAAGTTCAATTCCCAGCACCTGTGTGGTGGCTTAACAATCATTTCAGTTCCACAAGGGATCCAGCGCCCTCTTCTGGCCTCCATGGATACTTCACATACATACACACACACAGACATAATATACAGGTAAACACTCACAAAGTAAAGAGAAATAAATCTCAAAAAAAATTAGAAAGTTTTTGCCTATTTCAATATGTTGAAGAGTGCCCCCATAGTTTCTTCTAAAGGTTTCAGTGTTTTAGGTTTTCAATTGAGGTCCTTGATCTATTCTTAATTGATTTTTTTTATATGAAAGGTAAGTATATAATTTAATTCTGCAGGTGAAAATGCAGGTTGCCAGTACCATTTGTTGACTAGGTCATCTTTTTTCCTAACTAGTTTTTGCCTCTTCTGTCAAAAATCAAGTAAGCACAGATTTGCCATTTTAGTTATGGGTTATCTAATCCACTCCATTGTTGAGCTGTCTCTTTTCCTGCTGGGGCCAGACTGTCTTTGTCACTATTGCCCTATGGTATAATTTGAGGTCGAGTACTGAAATATCATTGCTATTGATTGATCTTATTCCTTAGGGTTGCTTAATTGTGCTTCTATATAAACTCTACATTTATTTTTTTCTAAACCTGTTAGATATAACTTGGAAGTTTTAATAGCTATTGGGTCAATTCTGTATGTTAATTTTGGTGGTATAGACATTATCATAATATTAACTCTATCCAGGAACATGAAATATTTTCCAATATCTAATATCTCCTGTGATTTCCTTTTTTTCAATAACTTGAAAATTCCATTTCAGAGGTCTTTTACTACATTTTTTTTCTAAATACCCACTTTCTAAGGGGGCAGTGAATGGAATAATTTTCCAAATTCTTTTTCAGGGACTAAACTTTATAATAAGCCACTGGGTTTTCTTTTCTTTTCCTTTTAAATATTGATTTTTACATCTTGCAATTTTCCTGTGTTAATTAGGTCCAGGAGTTTTGTAATAGACTGTTAAGTAAAGAATGATGTCATCTGCAAATAGGGATAGTTTGCCTTCTTCCTGGTCTATTAGTGTTTCTTTTATGTCTTTCTCTTGTTCAACTCCCGAAGCTAAGACTCTGAGCATGTTTGACCTGCATATTATTTAGAAGCAAATCCTGCCCTTCAGTGCTTCAAAGGCATGGCAGCTACACAAAGGTATAGACAGACACCAGAGCATTATGGGGACAGTCTTAAAATTCTCACAGCAAAGGCTTTGACTACCTGGAACATAGAATGTGGTTTTGATATTGAAGAGCACACCTCTACTATGGAGAAAATTACTGCAACATCAACTACATTGTTGTCCTTGGAAGTGATCACAGACCTGGAGCCCTTCCTCCATTTGACCTTCAATTTAGTAAAGCCAAACTTTGTAAATGAGCCCTAAAATGTATCTATGTATCAGCAACACAGACGATTTCTGGATATTTTCATAATTTTACATTGTTCTTAGGCTAATAAAACACAAAATATGCATTTTTCTGGAGCCGGCCATCCAGTGCAGGTGAAGCACTGCTCTCTCCTCTCTCTTTCTTCCCGTGGTCCAGACCTGGGTGACTAGGCCTCAGCCCTCGTGCCCAGACTTGTCCCTCATTTAGTTCTGGAGAACATTTGGCTGAGGTGGGTGATGTAGAAGACAACTTGAAGGGCACAGAGTTCCACTCTAAGTCACAGTCTCCACCGGAAACTCCTGCTAAGTTACATCGGAGGGCAGGTTGGGATCTTATAGGCTATCAGTGGTTTCCAGATGCTCTAAAGCCAGGTCTAGGCCATGGAGACATTCTCACAGACTTACACCGGATCCAGGTACCACTCTCCTAAGACCTGGTTGGAAGTGGGTTCTACACACTAGAAAATCCAGCCTGAAGTATATCTCCACCTAATCACAGAAGACACCCTGCAGGGGGACAAATCCAGATTCAAACCCTTGCCTTAGAGGGTCTGACTAAGACTCTCTGTTGAGGACACAATACAGATCACTGGGAAGTCTTTTCTCAGTGTAGATGGCTGAACGGTGTCAATGTGGTTTATGATCCATGGGCTGGGCTTTCATGTGGATTTGCTTTTGTGCATTTTGAGAGGAGAGATGGCTCTAAGTGGGCTATGAAAAAACATGGAATGGAGCTGCATGGTAGAAGAATGTGTGTGGATTAGTCTATTGGCAAGAGAGCACAGGTCTATCTCAGGCATCTACAGAGGCAGCCAACTCTGGTGATAAGAGAGTAAAGGGCAGACATCAGGATTCTCACCGCAATAGAGGAACCAGTGGAGGGCTTGTGATGTGAATATTATGACGATCAGTGCAGGTCATCTTCTCCCTATTATAGCTGAATTAGATTACAATAAAGAGCTCCATCCTATAGCCCAAGATGATATTGATAATGGAATAGTTGAAGCCAAGGATGTGCCTTTGGATTCTGGATTTTCCCAAGCTCCCAATGCTCCCTAGTCAAAACAAAACAAAACAAAACAAAACAAAACAAAACCACAGTCTCTAGTGTATTTAATCTATACTGGACCAGTTGTGGCTGTTTTCTGCCCATTTTGCTACACTCTTAAAGATGCTAATTGCTGTTTTGAGTAATTCAACATCTGGAGTTAGAAGGAGTCCCATGCTATGCTCTGCGATTCTTTGTTGCTTTTACAGAGGATTGACTCCCTACCATGAGGAAAGAAATGATCTTTTGAAAGCTTTTGTGATTGATACTGTAGAGGATGTATTAAAAATCTACAGTTATGGCAATCTGCTTTGGTTATGACAGTCTGCCTTCTGCCCTTCCCTTGAGGAAGATGAGTAACACTTTAAGTAGGTCAGGTTTGTTTGGCATACCGTGGGACAGTCAATGGTGAGTGTACAAAGTCTGAAGCTACAGGAGAATCTATGAGCCATTTCTTTTGAAGAATGTAAGAATTCTAAAAATAAAGTAACTTTAAAGATTAAAAGCTTGTAGATTCCTGTAAAACATGTATTTGAAGTTACACATTAAAAATTACAAACTTAAAGTATGTTTTTTATGTTAAATTTATGGAAACCTAAGTATTTCCCTAATCAGTAAAGGGCACCTCTATTTATTACCTAGAACAATTATGTAGCTTGAATGTCTAGTTTGTAACACTAGTGATGGGGACTGGCTGGGTATCAGTTTTTACATCAGACCTTAAAAGCAACAGATTGTTATTTCAAAATGACAAAGTCGCTTGTATTCTACTCTAAAGGGCTGCTTAGAACAAGACTACACAGTATCCATGGCACACGGCATCAGCATCTGGGCGAAAGTGAATTAAATCCCATAATGTGGACCACCTTGGTGGCCTACCGTGGCTGTGCTGTCGGTTTTGAATGAATGACTCTACTAAGAATATAGTAAGCAAAGTAAAAGAATCAATAGATGTAGTGGATAGAGAACAAAACACCATCCAATTAATCGAGCACTCGAAGCATCCAGCATAAGTCCATTTTGGTGACAAACACCATGACTAAATGCAACGTGGGAGAGAGGGGGTTAATTTAATCTTACAACTCTTACAACTTCACTGAAGGAAGTTGAGGCAGGAATCTGCAGGCAGGAACTAAAGCAGAGGCCATGGAGGAGTGCTGATTATTGGTTTGCTCATCATGACTTGCTCAGCTTGCTTTCTTATAGACCCCAGGACTAAGTGCCCATAGGTAGCACCACCCATGATGGGCTGGGCCCTCCAATATTATCATTAACTAAGAAAATGCCCTGGCAGACTTCCCTGCAGGCCACTCTTCTAGTGACATTTTCTCAGTTGAGATTCTCTCTTCCCAGATGTGTCTAGATTTGGTGCCCTGCTCAGTCATGCTAGAGTTTCTAAACAAAGGCCCTGGGCAGAGCAGACCAGTCTCTCTAGGGATGTGCTTCCAAGCTCCATTTTTAGAGGACAAACAATCGTAATCTCTGTTGAAGTGGTTTTCTTCTAGCTGGTCTCAGACCCAGTATCCATCACACCCTCAGCTGCTTACTCTCTCTTCCTACTACAGAGTTGTGCCCAGGAATGGAAGCTTTGGAGGAGACAAAGAAGGGCTTCCTCTCTTTGAGCTTACAGTCAATAAACTTAAATAGTGTTAACTGACCAGTATTTACATATTGCATTACTTCATGCTAAGACAGGTACTTCTGAGGCTGGAGTGATGGTGCAGCAGTTAAGAGCACTGACTGCTCTTCTAAAGGTCCTGAGTTCAATTCCCAGCAACCACATGGTGGCTCACAACTATCTGTAATGGGATCCGATGCCCTCTTCTGGCACACAGGTGTACATGCAAATAAATAGAGCACTCATATGCATAAAATAAAATTAAAAAATAAATTAAAAAGACAGATGCTTCTGCAGCTTACTATTTGATTACATTAATCTTCCTAACTTTTTAGCTGTTTTTCCTTTCTGTCCCATGACAGCCATTTAGTAAAATTATTTACCACAATGTTTATGAACTTTTATTAGATAATCTATTAACTTTATCCAAAGATTTTATAATTCTATAGATGTGGCAAGCCAGGATGGCATCCCTCCATGTTTGCCTCTAGTCCTTCTGAGTGTTCATTCAGAGCTGCAGCTTGGAGCCAGGGTACTGAGGGGCTGCACCTCACCCACCTTGTTTTTCCCTGGGCAGTTGGGAAAGTTAAGACAGTTAACAGAGCCCCTTTCTTTTACCCAGTGAAGGGAGCAATAGTCACAGGGAAAATCTGATAGCTGTTCCAGCTATTGATATTTTTTTCTTACAGAACAGGAGATGCTTCCAAAGCTTTTAAAAGAAACTAGAACCAGGAGCTGTGGAAGCAAGGAAATCGTGTACTTGCAAACAGAGGTTGGAAAGAATTCTTGCTTTGTATTTTCCCCATATTTTCTCTAATGACAGATAAGCAAAACGAAGGTACGTGGTTTCATCGTGGACACAGAGCAGCAGACTTGGGGAGGGGTGCACACTGATCAAACAGGACCTTCGCACTGGATCTGCCGGCTGCTCGAGCTTTTACATTCACGCCTCTTTTGCACTAATGTAAACAGCACTGCTTACTGTCAGGCTCATTTCCTAAAATAGTAAACATTCCAGTGTTTCCATGGAGAGATCTGACGTGGCAGCTAATGCAAGAATGTGTTCTGAATGCTCACAGAGGAGAAGGAAACCCTTACAGGGATTCGTAACTTAGGCAACACCAGACAACTTCATATAAGGAGGTTTGGGGTTTTTGGTGGTTTGTTTTTTGTTTTTTTGGTTTTTTTTTTTTAGTTCCTTGTGTTAAGCTGATGAATGCTGAAGTGGAGACTCACATATAAACCCTTACTCAGCATTACCTGCTCCCAGTCGTAACCCTCATTAGTAACAGGGCTCAAGAGTAGGAGCTCGGCAAAAGCAGCCATGGCTTTGATACTCCTTAGAGCTGCAGAGGGTAGAGAGGGGGGTTCCAGGTCTTCAGCAGGATGTACATGGAATGATGCTGAGGGCTCTGACACTTGAAGAGGAACACAGAATGTGAGGGATAGTCCTTGTCTTTCAGAAGTTATCGCCTAAGAAAATCACCAAAGCAGGGAAAATGTAAGGCAACACAGAAAGGAGCAACATTGTGGACTGCGGAGAGCAGTCAAGAGTCTGGTCTGTAAAGCCATGAAAATGACTTAAGTAAATGGAGACAAAAGGGGACAGCACTGGTTCATTCACTCACTCAGTGACTGTTCGCTTATATCTAGAAAGATGCGGATCTAACTGCTGTCTTAGACCATTTATGCTGCTGTAACAAAAAGCTACACTGGGTAGCTTAAAAACAGGACAAACTTATTTCCCTTGGTTAGGAAAGCTAAGATACATGACTGCAATCTGTAGACAGACCAGAAGAAGTCTCCTGCTTTTAAGCCGAGTTTCCCAATGTTTCATCAGTTATGGGAAGTACTGTTGTTTCTTATTTCTAGCACTCAGAGGCCATGCACTGGTTTGTGTGTTGTCACAAGCCTAACTTTGTGTGGCTTTTCTTGGACACATCACATTTCTTTGTGTGTTTTTGTTTGTTTCATCTTATATGCCGGAATCATTTGGGGGGCGGGGCAGAGCTTTAAGTAATTAGAACAGTTGGGGCAGTGAAACCCAGTACGGCTGGTTTGGAACATGGGGTTTCCCACTTCTCCTTTCTTTGGAAACTCCCTCCTAAGCCAAAATTAGAAGTTAGAAACAAGACAGCTCTATTGCCACACAGTGGATACAAAGTGACACTGGTTCCAAGAGAAACTGCTCAGACTCTAATACATAAATGGGGAGGGTCCCAGCAACAAACCAAACCAAACCAAATGCTAACACAAGAGTATTTGCTCACCACAGTCCAATCTCTTCTCTCTCTCTCTCTCTCTCTCTCTCTCTTGCCCTCCCTCCCTTTCTCCCTCTCTTCCTCCCTCCTTCTTTTTTCCTTTTTTTTTTTTTTATATAATTTTTTGAGACAGGGTTGCCCCCTTTAGCCCAGGCTGGCCTAGAACTCACAGTGTAACCCTAGGCTAGTTTTCAACCAGTGCCAATCTTCCTGACCCAACCTCATGAATGCTAGGATAGCATGCTGCCATGAATCACCATCCCGGATTGGGGTATAGTTTTTTTTTTTTTAATTCAACATTAATTTTATAGTAGTTTTTTTTATTTTTGCTTTTTGATAGATTTTTTTCATTGACCTATATAACTTCTGACCTTTTTTTCTTTCAAAAAATTATTTTATGTGTATGTGTGTTTTGCCTGCATGTATATTCATGCACTACATGTGTGCAATGCCCATGGAGAGTGGAAGAGAACATCAGATTTCCTGGAACTGGAGTTACAGAAGGTTGTGAGCCATCATGTGGGTGCCAGGAACTGAACCAGGGTCCCTCCAAGAGCAGAAGGTGCTCCTTTTTGGGGGTGGGGGTCATTAAAAATTAACAAAGGTTTTTTTTTGTTTTTTTTTTTTGTTTGTTTGTTTTTTTCCGAGACAGGGTTTCTCAGTATAGCCCTGGTTGTCCTGGAACTCTGTAGACCAGACTGGCCTCGAACTCAGAAATTTGCCTGCCTCTGCCTCCCAGAGTGCTGGGATTACAGATGTGTGCCACCACTGCCTGGCTAACAAAGTATTTTTTATTAGATATTTGCTTTATTTACATTTCAAATGGCAGAGAGTGCTCTTAACACTGAGTCTTATGTCTCCAGCTCTGATAGAACTTCTGATATTTTTACTGAAGTTTTTTATTTCCTGAATCTAATTTAGGGTAGATCTAGCTCGGTGATGTTCAAAGCATAGCTCTCAGGAGACAGCAGCAGCACCAACCACAGCAAGATCTTGGAATTTGTTAGGAATGCAAATTCTCAGGACCCACCCGAGATCTACTGACTGAATACAAACACCAAAGATTTGGTCCTAGCAATCTGATCTGCATTTTCATACTGCCTGCCTACATACACCCTATGTATCTGATGGATACTAAAGTATGAAACTGTTGTTTCTATTTTAAAACTTCATTTTGTGTCAAAAACCAGATGTGACATCAGAGGGTTAACAGAAGCAGGTAGCAAAAGGGGGTATAGCATTGGTGACTGGAGTCATGCTGATAGCAGACGCGCCCCCCACCCCTGTACCCCCCCAACAGTGACAGGCAATTTATGGGGTCAGTACTACTGACAGAAATAAACTTAATTATCTGGGGCTAGCAAGAATGCCCGGCAGGAAACTCTGAAATCTTTTGACTCTTAAGTGTACATACAGACAAACATACATACATACATGTATACATACACACACACACACACACACATTTATATATACACATTTGATGGATGAGGCTGAGCTCCAAGTGCCACACATATACATTTGGTTGATGGAGCAGAGCCCAAGATGCCACACTCTTTCTTTTCTCTGGCAATTTATACCTTCTTAGATAAAAGTTCTTTTTAAAATTACTTCACAGATAAAATGTTACACAAAAGGGAAGATACAGAAGGATGTTGATAGTAAGTTCAAAGTAACGTTTCATTCTATAAGCACATTATAAGTTCAGAGCAACAGTTTCACATGGCTTAGCTTTGTTGTAGTGCATACATATGACTTCATCCTTTGACCTGACCTAGAGTGTTTTTTCTGGATCACAGATTTGTTTCAAGCTTGCTTTCTAGTCCTAGTGCCATTAGCCATGATGCATGAAGGTTTACAGAGCTCTCTTTGCACCTTTATTCTATAGAGGGCTTGAAATTACTTGTATACATTTAGGAATTCTATAAAATCATCAGGAATTATGAAATCAATTTATCTATACAGCACTACTATATGAAAGTACATCTTCATATTGACTCTGCAGGAAATTTGCTCAATAGGGTGGGCTGGTGCCCAGGAATCAGTAGACTATGTAATAGTGACAGCAAAGGCATATCACAGCAAGAAGCAACTGGGATCAAGTCTCTGGTGACCTTGCATCTCAGAGCTCACCCACCACAGCCATGTAAAATGGTGGGCCGTCTCCAGAAAACTTATTCACATGTCTTAGTCTTTCCTAGATAGGTTCTGACAATATTGTTCATTAGGAATCAAAGGACCAGACAGATGTAAGTGACTTAACCTAAGATTAGTCATCTAAGTAGTAACTACTAAGTGGTTAAGTGCTTATGAATGTGTCCATTGGTAATTTTAATTATTTGTTTCTTTTTTGGAGATAGGGTTTTAATGTAGTCAAGGCTAGCCTCCAATTCACTATGTAGCTGAGGATTGCCTTGAACTCCTCATCTTACTGTCTCTATCTCCTCCTGCTAGGATTATAGGCATGAGGCTCCCCACCCAGCTTGTTATTGAACAAACTACTGATAGCCCATTGATAATGTACTTAGAACTGCATACTAGGAAACACACTCTCGAATTTTCTATTCTGTGCCTGCTGTAAATCTTAGAAATAATCATCCTATATTAAAATATCACAAAAATCTTTGGTCTCACCTTAATGTCATACATTGCTTCAGTCATAAATGTATGAGATGCACATGTATATGAAATCGTTTTCTAAATTTCATATTAAACAAGAACAAGAAATTAAAATTTGTGATTGGGCCACTTATAGAATATCTTCCAAACTGTATTTTATCTTCTCAATTTTCAAAGC
Organism: Apodemus sylvaticus; assembly: GCF_947179515.1. NCBI lineage: Eukaryota > Metazoa > Chordata > Mammalia > Rodentia > Muridae > Apodemus > Apodemus sylvaticus. Next base: position 66,137,603 of record NC_067475.1, read on the forward strand.
TATTCTGTGCTAAAGAGATTTTTTTCTGTTAAAAAGTTTAAAAATGAGCTGGAGAGATCAGTGATTGAGAGCACTGGCTACTCTTCCAGAGATTCTGAGTTCAATTCCCAGCAACCACATGTTGGCTCACAGCCATCTGCAATGGGATCTGATACTCTCTTCTGGTGTGTCTGAAGACAGCTGCAATGTACTCATATACATAAAATAAATAATTCCTTTTAAAAAATTTAAAAATATTTAGGCAATGCATAGCTGGAAAAATATATCCTTTTCATTTTAATACCATATACTAACATCAAATCTACAACTAGGTGCTCAATGTCATGAGCTTTAGAGCCTGCCTGCACAAACTCATGTATCCGTCATTCAAGACACGGCACAGAAACTCTTTACTGCCCCCAGAAAACTGTCTCCGTCCTCTGTCTTAGTTAGGGCTGCTATTGCTGTGATAAAACACCATGACCAAAAGCAAACTGGAGAGGAAAGGGTTTACTTGGCTTATACTTCCTCACCTCTGTTCATCACTAAAGGAAGTCAGGACAGGAACCTGAAGGCAGAAACTGATGCAGAGGCCATGGAGGAGTGCTGCTTACTGGCTCATTCCCCACGGTGTGCTCAGCCAGCTTTCGTTCGTTCATTCGTTCGTTCATTCGTTCATTCATTCATTCATTCATTCGTTCATTCGTTCATTCATTCATTCCTTTCTTTTTCATTAATTTATTTATTCATTCTACATACCAATCTGGACCCTCACCCCTCCTGTCCTCCCAGTTCCGCCCTTACAAATCCCTCCCCCCACTATCCCCTCCTTTTCTTCTCAGAGAAGGGGAAGACCCCCTTGGGTACCACCCACCCCGGCACATCAAGTAGTAGTAGGACTAAGCGCATCTCCCCCACTGAGGCCCAACAAGGCAGTCCAGTTAGGGGAAGGGATCCAATGGCAGGCAACAGAGTCAGAGACGGTCTCTCCTCTGATTGTTAGGGCTCCCAAATGAAGACCAAGGTGCAGATGCTACACATGTGTAGGAGGCCTAGGCCCAGCCCCTGCATGCTCTGTTTCATCTCTGTGAGCCCTATGGGGCCAGGTTAGTTGACTCTGTAGGTCTTCTTGTGGTGTCCGTGACCCCTCACAATAGTTCAAGTCTATCCTCCACTCTTCCAACAGCAGGATGGCCAGCCCATAATGAGCTGGTCCCTCACCCATTAATCACTAAGAACATGCTCTAGAGCAGTGGTTCTCAACCTTCCTAATGCTGTGACCCTTTAATACATTTCCTCATGTTGTGGTGACCCCCAAACATAAAATTATTTTTGTAATTTTCTAATGTACAAAATTATAAAACTGTAATTTTGGTGCCAATACAAATCATAATGTTAAATATCTGTGTTTTCTGATGGTCTTGGGCTATCCCTGTTAAAGAGTCATTTGACCCCCAAAGGATCATAGCCCACGGGCTTGTCTATGGCTAGATCTTATGGAGGCATTTCCTCTTGAGGATACCTTCTCTCTGATAACTCTAGATTGTACCAAGTTGATATAAGCCAGCACATTTTTCTTTGAAATTAATTTTTCACTCTTTCATCCTTAAATTGTTCCTGGCCTCTACCACAATAGATGTATTCTTCCTTTTTTTTTTTTTTTTAATTTCAAAGGATTGAAAGAATCACATTTCACTCTAAATGTTTTGTTTGTATATGGCTTTTTTCATTACCACGTTTTTGAGATCCATGCATGACACACACACATCAGAGCCAATTCTTTTTCATTGCTGGATAGTGTTGCCCAGCTGTGTAAGAGCGTGTTTATCCTGCCTTGTTTAAGACAGGATCTCCCTATGAAGCCCTGACTGGCTTAGAGCTTGAAATGTAGACTCAAGTTCACAGAGATCTGCCTGTCTATGCTTTCCAAGTGCTGGGATTACAGATATGTGCCACCAAGCCTGGCATCCTACCTTTTTTAAAGAAACATTCTTGCCAGGCAGTGGTGGTGCACGCCTCTAATCCCAGCACTTGGGAGGCAGAGGCAGGTGGATTTCTGAGTTCAAGACCAGCCTGGTCTACAGACAGGGCTATACAGAGAAACCCTGTCTTGAAAAAACAAAACAACAACAACAACAACAACAAAAAAGATCAAAATGATGGAAAATGAACATAGATATCCATTTTATTCTCCAGATATAACCATTATTATTAATTTGTGTATTCCTACTTGAACCTTTGTTCATATTAAGTTGCCCATACTGTTGTGATCATAAAAAGAGAAAGAGGTGTAAGGATATGTTCTACGGCAGTGTGGGGTAAGGGGGTGCCTCAGCGGGCCCATGCCAATGCATTCTTTCCCCTGAGGGACCAGACACACAGCGGTATAGCATAGAATAGAGTTTATTCAGGGCATGGGATGGGAGTTAAGGGGGTAGTAGAGGCAGAGAAAGGCAGAGAGAGGGAGAGAGTAGAGAAGTGGAGGTGGGCCATGACCACGTGGAGACGGGGGAGGGGAGGAGAGCCCAGACTTAACTGTATAGCTGTAAAACCAGGCACTAACTATGCCAGTGAATTTCCAGCCCTAATTCTGAAGTTCTTAAATCGAAAACCCTTTCAATGAAGTGTCTGTCTCCCCTCTTCCATTTCCAATCTACCAGACCCTAAAAGAGAATTCGTGATAATCTCCTCCCAGGAGGCCTGAAGCTTGACAAAGCCCATTCTTTGTCTTGTTGTCTTTAAAATCTTGATCATCAAATGCAATCACAGGGTGTTTACTGGACTCGTAGGTGCCTGCATTGTATACTGTCCATTCCCCACCCGCCACTCCATAAAAGGAACTAGGCCTGCTACACACATCACCCGACACTGATAGAAACACCAGTCTCTTATATCAGTTCAGTAGTAGGTAAGGTCCAAGCTTAGCTTGGCCTCGGCAAAACTTTCAACCTGCCTCCTCTACTTATCAGGCTCTCCCTAACCATCTCTACAGCCTGGGCCCTTCTGACTCCAGAATCAGACAGAGTTAGGAGAGGAGGTGGGGCGGCGGCAGAAGGCGGTGGCGCAGCGGTACCTAGTGGCACCGCCAGGCCACATCCAGTGTACGTGGCACTGGCCATTGACAGACAGGGAGGGGACTGGGCTTTCTCCTCCCTGGGAGGAGCCTCAAGGCATCCAGCAGAGGAGGGAGAGTCCTTGAAAGGATCAGGGTGTGTATTTGGTGAGATCCTATCTGTGTAAAGCAGCCAGGCGTTGGCTTTATATCTCACTTTCCATTCTCCACTCGGAGCAAAGTCCGCTTTACCGGGCTAGCAGGAGAGACTGGATTGAAGGCGAGGGGAGGTACTCGCCAGGCCGCATGCGCGGAGCCACAGCGGTCGGACTACAACTCCCAGAGGAGTCCTGGGGAGGACGCCTATCCCGGCGCCATCTTGAAATCTGATGCTTCATCTCCCGGGCTTTGCGTCAGCTCCAAGCCGACTCTACAGTCCCAGAGCCTAGCCTGCCCGTCCGGGAGGACGTAGAGGACAAGGCGGCCCGCGGGAGAGACAGCTGTGGGGACTCTGGCAGCGACCTCGCGCAGCTTGTGCCCTGTCACTCAGCATCCCTGTCGGTGTTGCGCTCGCGCCCGCCCCCTGCCCGAGGGGCGGGGCTGGTCTTGTGGTACCCAGAGTCTGCGCGTGCTGAGGTGTGCCCCTGCCCAGTGAGGACCTGGGACTGGGCCATGCCAGACCCAGACCATCAAGGTGGGAAGAGGACCGCATCCCAGAGGCGGTGAGCAACCCGCAGCTGTGGCTGCTACGGAGAAGTTCCGCACCCTCCAGGAGTGAAGATGAAAGAGATTTGCAGGATCTGTGCCCGGGAGCTGTGTGGAAACCAGCGGCGCTGGATCTTCCATACCGCGTCCAAGCTCAACCTCCAGGTTCTGCTTTCGCACGTCCTAGGCAAAGATGTCTCTCGTGATGGCAAAGCCGAGTTTGCTTGCAGCAAGTGTGCTTTCATGCTTGATCGCATCTATCGATTCGATACTGTCATTGCCAGGATCGAAGCCCTTTCTCTTGAGCGCTTACAGAAGCTGCTCCTGGAAAAGGATCGCCTCAAGTTCTGCATTGCCAGTATGTATCGGAAGAATAATGATGACTCTGGCGAGGAGAACAAGGCGGGGAGTGGGACGGTAGACATTTCCGGCTTGCCTGATATGAGGTACGCTGCACTGCTCCAAGAAGACTTTGCCTATTCAGGGTTTGAGTGTTGGGTAGAAAATGAGGATCAGATTAACGACTCACACAGCTGTCATGCTTCCGAAGGGCCAGGAAACCGACCCAGGAGATGCCGTGGTTGTGCAGCTTTGCGGGTTGCAGATTCCGACTATGAAGCCATTTGTAAGGTGCCTCGAAAAGTGGCCAGAAGTATTTCTTATGCCCCCTCTAGCAGGTGGTCTACCAGCATTTGCACTGAAGAGCCGGCATTGTCAGAGGTTGGGCCACCAGACTTACCAAGCACAAAAGTACCCCCGGATGGAGAAAGCATGGAGGAAGGGACACCAGGTTCCTCTGTGGAATCTCTGGATGCTAGTGTCCAGGCTAGTCCTCCACAACAGAAAGACGAGGAAACAGAGAGAAGCGCGAAAGAACTTGTAAAGTGTGACTACTGTTCTGATGACCAGGCTCCACAGCATTTGTGTAACCACAAACTGGAGCTAGCTCTTAGCATGATTAAAGGTCTTGATTATAAGCCCATTCAAAGTCCCAGAGGGAGCAAGCTTCCTATTCCAGTGAAATCCATCCTACCTGGAGCCAAGCCTGGCCAGATCTTGACAAATGGAGTTAGTTCCAGTTTCCTTAACAGGCCTTTGAAGCCTCTTTACAGGACACCTGTGAGTTATCCTTGGGAGATTTCGGACCTACAGGAGCTGTGGGATGATGTCTGTGATGAGTATTTGCCGATCGGGTTCCAGGTATACACAATGGCTACCTATAGTGCCTTTCTGATGACTGTCCACAGGTTTCCCATGGTTTGTTTAGCTCTAGGATAATAGCGGGCTAGGCTTGAAAATAATTTAACTGTTGAGGCTATTTCAGCTATGCATTTTGCTTGTGCCCCTTAGTAAATGTGATTTAGGCTTACATAAATTACTTTTCAGTAAACTGCTTAAACAGTATCAGTTTAACAGGTTGGATTGTCAGAGTTGTATGTAACAAAAGATAGGCAGAAAGAAGACATTTTGTCTCCTTTTTGACACTAGAAGCCATCCCTCACACCTTCCCTTAATTTTTGCTGGTTTTTGTTTTTAGATTTGTGGATGATCTTCTTCCACTGTCTTTCTGTAAGAGAGTTAGGTTCCAAGCAAGTTCTCCCTGGAGCTTTTAAGCTTTTCATCCTCCAGAGGCCTCAAATGCTTAGTGTATAGAGCAAAACCTATTAATCCATCAGGAAAGCATTAGAAAGAACACCTGGGCAGTATTTGTTATGATTAACTGTCATCTGAGAGCCAATGGTGACTTGTTCATGGAAGATACTTAGGGATTCAAATGTTGTCACTCATGAAGTTAAGCTGAAATTGCACAGGCAGCCTTTCTACTGAGCCCTGCTAGAAGGTATTTGTTATTAAGGAAGGATTCACTCACCCTACTCTTGACTTTCTTAATGACTGGAGAATGGCAGTTGAACTCAATTTAAGCTGTTCATGTCCACCCAACTGATTTCCCAGTGCCCTTTGCAACCCAGCTATTTACGGGGGCTGGCAGATCTCCCTAATTTCTACAGCAACACTAAATGCTAGGTTCAGTTAACATTCATTGTGTAGAGGTACCACTCACTGCTAAGGTGGACAGACAATCTAAGTCACTGGGGAAGCTTAGTCCTCAGACAACAGGGGTCCAGAAACTTCCAGTCTGGTAATGAATGAAGTTGAGATTCCAATTGACATTTCTGAGGCATACTTAGGCTGTTATGTAAACTTTGTATACCAATAAGAACTTTAGCAAAAACTACAAGAAATGTTTTTTAAATTTATGCAAAATTATCAGAAACAGCACATATAAAAGTGTTATTAAAAGGTAAAAAAAAAAAAATCAGTACTTTAATTTGTGCAAAATGTTAAGCATTATATATGCCCAGCACTTGGGTACTTCTTCTTTTCAATGGATCCTCACTGTTATATTTGGCTTGAACAGTGTTTCTGTGACCAGACATAGATACTACAATTGTATACTCATATAAATCTCATTTAATATCTAAAACTAGGTTGGTCACAGTGGAAACTAAGTTATTTTCTTCTCTCAACCATGGCCAATACTGCAGCAAGTTGAAGACCTGAAGATTCTACGGACAACAAGATTTTGTTTACTCCATATTTAATTGAAAAAAAATCTTTTGGTATTTTGCCTAGACTCAGCCAGTTTTGGAGTTGGGAAGGATTTTCAAGAACACCCCTCATTAAGAATGTTGGAAAGTTTGTTTAAATAAGAGCCTTGCTGAGCCAAAGTTCCCTCATTGGTTTCAGCCAAGACCTTTTAGTTCTGTACCTTTAATTACATTGCCTGAAGCACATCACCTTAACCTAGTCTAAACCAAGAACCCACTTTCTGTATCCAAGGATTCCAGGAAGATTTTCAGGGTTTCTGTAAAGAAAACTGAATAAGTGTGTAAACTATGACAATTGTGCCCTCTGAACAAGTCCCTTTGTTACAGTGACTGACTGCTAGAGCTTTAAACCAGTGGGGTAGTACCTCCCTGTTGTCACATGACTTCATTCTTTACTGTGTGAAGTGTAAGACATTGGGAGGTGAGCTTCGAGAAAGAGTTTTAATTACTATGTTTTCTCCAATAACTAAAGATGCAGGGAAAAATAGTTATACTGAGTTCAAAGTGTTTGTAAACAAAATACCTATTTTATTCTGGATATTAATCTAATTGGTTAAGTCAGATTGATCTTTAATCTCCTTATGGTGTTCAGTAAAACCACAGCCAGATGGGACAAGGGCAGACCAGCATTTGTCAGTTTCTCTAAGCACATGTATGGAGAATAATAAATGCAGGGTTTGGGTAATTTTCTTTTTGGCTGGTAGATACAAAAGCCTTGAAAGCAAAAATTTTCCTACAATAGGAAGGAAACCTGGCTGACCATTCTGTTAGTCATTTTGATTCTTTTGTTTAATCTTCCACTTAACCCTTTGTGTATTAACTACCAGCCTGAAGATTCTTCCTGAGAGTTTTGCTTCTCTTCCAACCCCACGCCCACTTCTCCTTCCTTTTATTGAGGTAAACAGCCACTGTGTATTTGTCTTGCTTACTGATATATGCAAATTACTTATTTGCCTTCTGCAGACTTTACAGATCCTCAGATTATCTGCTGGAAGGTTTGAGGTCTTGTTCTGGGTAGTAATTTCTTTCTTTATTGTCCTGCCCTGAGAGAAAAACTATGATGGGGGGAGGGGTGTGGTCTCTTAGTAAACAGCAAATCACAAAGAGCTCTGAGATATCAGGCTCCTTTGTATCTAAATTCAAAGAGCACACCTTTGCTTCAAACCTTATGTCAAGGTCTGCTTTTGGGGGACTGTGGTGAATTTGTCCCACTTATACCTTAGTCATTTATTTAGGCAGATGCTTTGGAAAATGTAGACATTAGAAAATAGTCATAGGCTGGGCCTTTAATTTTATGCTAGCTGATGGTTCTTGTTTGTCTCTGATGATTAACAGCAGGATAGAAAATGATAGCAGTTTGAGATATGTGACTCACTATTGTCAGGATAAGAACATGCCAGGAAAATGCTGTTGATCTAGAGGTAAAAACACTGCTTTTTAGCCTTGTGCAGCACTGGCCTGCACTCTGCTCTCCTTTTCAGACTGATAAAGCATCCATACCAACTCTGACTTGAAAAGGATTCATCTGAAAGGACATCGTGCTTAGGTCATGGTCTTAGAAGCCAAGCATCTGGGAGTGACCCTGATGCTACTAAACAAAGGACCACTGACCTCCGGCTCTGTAGATTGTCTGGGATCCCATAAGCCTCTGTGCTTGGTACTTTACAAGAACTTAGTACACATTCCTGACCCAGAGGAACTTAGTAAGTGCCCTTCAGGTGTCTCTCAAAGGGCATTTTCTCTACAATAAAAGGATAAGTTATGAAGAAAGTAGAAATGAAGACCTCTCATGTTTTAAGTAAGTCATTTACAGAATCTGAAGTTCCCATGACTCAGGCTGAGATGGTTCACATGAGAGACAGATTCCTTGCCTGTGGCATTCTTCAATTTTAAAGTTGCCACTTATATGCCCTTGTGTTTATGTATGTGTAGGTAGAGAAATGACGTATATGTGAATATAAACATGTATGTATATATACACATATACAAGTAAATGGTCTTGCTTCTAAGACAGCTGCTGAAGTATTAGAACATTGGATAGGGAAGCAGGAGTCAGGCCTGGTTTAATTTGGTTTTGTTTTTATTGGTCTTAGTCATTAAGCACAAGCCTTTGATCCCTAAAATGTTCCTAACTTTATGGGGAGCCCTGGGTTTATAGGAATAAAAGCTGCATCACCAGCTGCAATTTAGTTTTCCCTGGATAATTCTTGCCTTTCTTTGTGTGTGATTTGAATAGCTTAGCTTACCTTTTATAGCTTTCCATTTCCTTGTATGTGATATGGAATTGGGGCGGCTGGCCAGTTTGTTGCTCCCTTCAGAACTCTGAGGACTCTGATTTAAAGTGAATAAATAGCACTGTCTTCCTGCCATTTTAACGTGGAAGCTGTTCCCTGATCCCCAGCACTGGAGATTAGGGCCTGGGCCTGCAGTCTTGAACACACTAGGTAAACATACCTTTTAGCTCAGCACTTTCTCCAGCCCCGGAGTTGTGTCTTCAGTTGTGCTTGCTGTGGGTGGGATTCCAAATTTGTAGCATAACATTACTGGAGAGTGATTTTACACCGAGGAAACAAAAAGCCAGGTCTCGTAGACCCTGCTTTTCCATTGAATCACTGACAGTTTTATTTGTCCTTTAGAATCGTAAGTGTATCTCTTGTGGTATGTGTGTGACATAATCCACATTGCTTAAGGGAGACTTCTTGTATTCGCCACAACAAATGTCTCACATATTTCTGGGAGTCATCCCCCTTGCTTCTCCAGCTCCAGTTGTCTGGGGCAATGGCACAAGGCTGTGCCACACCCATCCACGCATCTCTTCCTCTGCTATCTTTATAATCCAGCCACCTTTCACCTGTATTCTGGTTGATCTCTCTTCTGCTGGGTAACTGTCCGTCACCACTGAGCAGCTGCAGTGAGCTTCTAAAAACTTAAATATGATTGCTCTTCTGTTAGAAAACACCACAGTTAGGCCTGGGGACATAGTTGCACAAGGCCTTGGGTTTTAGATCCAGCAGCACCAAAACCAAAATGTTAGTACATAAAATACTGCAGACAGGTCTTATTCAGTTTAGATGAATCCAGCTTGATTATCCTTGCTCTACAGGAGGCTAAGACCTGGGCTGGGCCTCCCTTCCTGCTGGATCCCATTACCCTCCCCTTTCTCCAACGTGTTCTCACAAGGCCCGCCACCAGCCTGGGCCCCACCTTTCACACTCGAAATGTGACTAGCAAAAGTTGAAATGTCTTCTGAGTATAAAATAGACCTCAAATTTCAAATACTGAAAAATCTTATTTTTATATTGACCACATTTGTAATGTTTTAAATGTTTTAGAAATATTTCCTTAGACAATTTGCCAAAACTAAGTTCACTTTTTTTTTTTTTTAACTTTTATTCAGTGAAGCTATGAGAGAATGAAAAATTACCTAGGTGGCTCACAGTGGTTTTCCCCTGGCATGTGCCCTTTCCTTTCCCAGGCTCACTTTGCATCAGCTTTTCCATCTGCCTGGCTTGGTTTCTGTTTCTTTTAGAATAACTGGCTACTTTCCCTTCAGATGTCCATTCAGATACTGTCTCAGGAAGAACCTCTCTCTAGTTCGAGAAACATTCTTTCTAGTTGATAGAAAGTAACAGTGATCAATTCTCTGCGTGATTTCCTGTGTTACTGCATAGAGATCATCAAGTTGACAGCACAGTAGCCACCAAACCCAAGCTGTGCCGATTCTTCAAGAGAAGTTGCTTTGTCCTATGCAGTATCCTTTCTCCAGCATAATATCTGCCACTTAGTGCTCAGCACATCTGTGTCCAGGGAGTAGATGAAGGTGACCGTGCTTAGTGGTGAGCGGGAGGCATAACTGGAGTCAAAGGGCCCATTTCACTCCTGTTCCTTGTCAAAGCAAGCATTGAAGTCCAGCTTCTGGAGGATGCTGTCAGAAGTCTCCGTGCTTTTGTGAGTCATCCCATCAACTTTCAGAACTCAGGGATAGTTTCCATTTCCTGCCTTTTGTGGATGTTTGAGACTATGTCTCAATACCTCTTTGATCGCCTTACCTTTTAATTTTAAGATTTTGTTTTATCAGTTCATTTAGCGGGCATAAAGTAGCCTTTTAATGAGCTGTGGGCTTATAAAGGTAATAAAACATTCTTGTTTGTACCTGTTTTTCTTGAATTCATTGCACCCTTTTAATTCTTAGCAATGATTTAAAACTGGGTGCAGTGATGCAGGCTTGTAATCTTAGCAGTTAAGAAACTAAAGCTGGATTCTGGGGTTTGAGGGCAGGCCAGGATTATGAGACCCTGTCTCAAAACAAAAACAAAACAAGAAAAAAAAAACCCCAAACAAAAATGTTTTCCCAATGTGAGTTGTTAGTTATAAGAGTACATTGCTTATAAAAGTAACAAAGTCGATATTTTGTATCCATTTACCCTGCCGTTCCTCCAGTTTGCCTAGAACATTCTTCCCTACTCATCCTAGCCAGCGTCAAAGCTCTCTCTCATCCTTTGTAGATCTAAATCAATTTCATGTCTGTCAAGAGCCTTTTTTATATAACCTGTCAAAATGAATAGTCTTCTGGTATTAGAAGATTTGCTTCCTCAATAAACCAAGACTGATGGGAGCCAGAACGAAGTATTTGCCTGTAGAGCTCTCGCCACCGGCAGTGCTCTATTTTATAGTGTTAGAAACACAGTGGTAACCAGCACTGGGGGAACAGAACTCCTCACTCCCTCTGCTCAGTCCCTTGCAGGAAGGTATTTAAAGTCAGCCGTAACCCCAGGCTCTGGAAGGTCGGAAGTTTGAAAGGCCAGGAAAAAGAAAAACGTGACTAGCACAGCTTTACTTTTTCTAAGGAGGAAGGGAGGGGCTGGCAGAGGAGGGAGGATTTGATGCCTGGAATTCCTTAGGTACCCACTGTCTTAGCTCCCTGTGACCTTCAGGTGGAGTTTGATAGAGGTCACCCAATGCTCTTTAAGACTGAGCATGCTTAGAAAGTACACTGCCGTCCAGACTGTCATGGTTATGTTTTTATGTTTACTCTTCCCCTTCATTTTTAATAATTTTGGTTTATGGAGACAATGTTTAAAAAAGTACGAACCCCCACTCCACCCCCACCCGCACGCTTTCTCACCCAGACTTACAGAGTGCTGCTATTTTTGTTACATTTTGCCTATTTACTACCGCTCTGTGTCTGGGTACATTTTTTTAAAAAAAACTTCTAAACAAGTCATTTACTCTAGATACATCCACATGTATTTCTTAAGGACAAGGACATTCCTTATCAACTGTAGCACAAACTAAGGAAATTCGGTGATCAGAAATGCTGTTCTCTAATGTATGACCCATATCAAAAAATAAAGTTTGCCAGGTTTCCCAGCAACACAAATAGGGATGTTGTAGGACAGGTAATTGGAATATGACTTTGATCCTTTGATACCTTCATTAATCTCCTGGTTAAACATAGAATGAAACAAATATTTGGTTGTAGTCCTGTTCTTTATTGAGTCCACACTTGACTCTAAAGTCTGAGCTACTTGCTTTACCTAACAAAGTAGCATTTGTGTGAATGGGTGGGGAATGTCAAGGGCGGGAGGGAAGGAACTGGACTGGATGGTGGTGAAGTGGCACTCACAGCACAAAGCTGGACTGTCTTCAGGAAGTCACCTGATCATTTGTGCCCCAACTATGGTTTCCACCTTTCTGAAAGAGGAGGCCCAGTCCGAACATGAAAATCAGACACTTGTTGGCCGCATTTCCTCAGCCAGCTTGTCTTCCCTGTTGCCTTCTAGCCTGTGCCTAAAGGGTTACCCACACAACAGAAGCTGGACTTAAACGAGACTCCGTCAACGCAGTCATCTGTGTCTGACTCCCAACTGGCAGAACTCCAGGACAAGATCCAGCAAACAGAGGCCACCAACAAGGTAGGTCAGGACTGGTTCTAGTCCATCTTCATCGTCCTGAGTCCACGGGCTACAGCCTGGGAGAGGAGTGCTGGGCCAGCCCCAGTTCTCCACCAATGGCTCATTTAGATGTATAGTTCTACACTTTTATCTGTATTTCCTTTCTTGTATATGTGAGTTGCATGTATCCCAGTAGAGGTGTGTGTGTGTGTGTGTGTGTGTGTGTGTTTGCACGCATACTAGATCAGTCTCAGGTATTGTTCCTCGGGAGGAATCTACCTTGGGGTATTTTTGGAGATCATCTTTCACTAGGACCCAGGGCTTAAAAATTAGGCTAGCCAGAGATCCGTCTGTTTCCACACTCCCAGAGCTAGGATTATAAGCACACAGCTCCAAGCCTGGCTTTTTATGTGGCTGCTGGGGATTCAACTCAGGTCCTCATAGCTTGCCCAGCCCTTCTCTTTGATTCTTATTAGGATTTTAGCTTGCTCCATACATACCAAATGTTCTGATGTCTTTTGGGAATGAGATCAGATCTTCCATATAGACTTTAACTCTACAGTAAGACTCTGACGCAGGAAGTTTGTGCTTTAAACTTTAGTGTAACTTCTTACCCTTGTTAGGTCATAGATTTTAATGTCTGCTTTCAAGGAAATTGTCCTGAGGGGGCTCTTGAATATCTGGTCAAGTGTGCTCTTATAATAGTCTGTCACTCCTTGGTCATATGGGAGGGTCAAGAGAATACTCTGGCTGTTGACATAAAGAACTTGTTCAGTGCATGAGAACTGAGGTGTCTGTGCACTTAGGGAAGCAGGGCACACTTGCTGCCTCTCGTCATAGTCTCATGGTTACCCTGCCTAGGGAAGAAGTAAGACGATATGCGCTAAGTGGGTCTTTATATCCGAGATGCACAGTACAGTGTGGTGGCCCTCGAGGTTAAAAGGAATCATGGAGCTAACAAGAGTTTCTCTGCTGAATTCAGATTCTTCAAGAGAAACTGAATGACATGAGCTATGAGCTAAAATCTGCGCAGGAGTCATCTCAGAAGCAAGAGACGACAATCCAAAGCCTCAAGGAAATGCTGAAAAGCAGGGAAAGTGAGGTAAGACGCTACACGGTCACAGACCTGTGGGGATGCCGGTCACGCTGGTGGCGTAGATAAGTACTCTCTATTTTGTAGATGTCACTGTTGTCAGACCAGCGAACCTTATTGTGGAAAATTGCCCACTAAGTAGGGGTTTGGAAAGTTTCTATAACTAACATCTGCCCAGGAGAGAGAGGTAATTACGAGTCATTGGCTAGCCATAGCACACTACCCTTCTCTCATTCCAGACTGAGGAGCTGTACCAGGTGATTGAAGGTCAAAATGACACAATGGCAAAGCTTCGGGAAATGCTGCACCAGAGCCAGCTCGGACAGCTCCACGTATGTGAGGGCCACAGGCAGGAGTGGGGCCACCCCGGCTGCCCGGGTCTCTCCGGGGGCTCTGTGCTTTCCTCCCCGTGACAGGGATTGTGACTCTGTTCTTTTTCAGAGCTCAGAGGGCATTGCCCCCGCTCAGCAACAAGTGGCCCTGCTTGACCTTCAGAGCGCTCTATTCTGCAGCCAGCTTGAAATACAGAAGCTCCAGAGGCTGGTGCGCCAGAGAGAACGCCAGCTGGCTGACGGCAAGCGATGCGTGCAGTTTGTGGAGGCTGCAGCCCAGGAGAGAGAGCAACAGAAGGAAGCAGCTTGGAAACACAACCAGGTAACTCATTAACCGCCCTATGGCTCCCAGCGCCGACTTTGCCCCTCAGTGACTTGTTAGCTGGACAGTTCGCGCTGCCAGCGCCGACTTTGCCCCTCAGTGACTTGTTAGCTGGACAGTTCGCGCTGAACCCAAACCCTTAGGCTTCCTCGGCCTGCCTGTTGTGGTCAGTGTCTGTTGCCCCCGGCCATGCACCAGGTGAGCAGACTGTGTCCCGGAAGTACAAAGGTGGATATCAGAGACTCTGCCTCTTAACTAGCTTCTACTTTAGCTGGAGAAGCAGTCACGTGACAGATGTTAACAGGGTAAATGCTTCCAAAGACTTGGCCCTATGTTCCCATAGAGGAAAGGAGTCAGAGGGCTTAAAGCCTCAGAAGGGGGAGATCGCTGAGGTTATTCTGAAGGGATGCAGTCAGCTGAGGCCGATGAGATCACTCAGCAAGTAAAAAATGATTGACTCACAAGCGTTTCCGCCCCAGAACTATACAGGAAGATGAGAACCACTTCCTGGAAGTTGTCCTTTGACCTCCACATCATACATACACGTGTGCATACCCACACTCATATAAGTAAGACCCACCCACACAAATAAGTAAATACATAAATTAATTAAATTAAATTGAAAAAGTCATCAGGTAAAGTAGAGAAGGGCATTTACATGTGTAATATGTAAGCATTGTACAGTCCTTAAATAGTCCTCTATCTTGTTAGCATAGAGCACGAGCTGTTTGTTTGTTTTCTGCATTTTAAAAATCCTTTTTTGTGTGCTGTTTCCTATCTTAGTAGTTCAGAAATTAATTATGAGCCCTGGATTTTCCTTAAAAATATTAAAATTTCTGATACTTTGGCAGGTGATAGTGCAGATTCGGGGAAGCTGAGCTCATTAGGGAAGGATCAGGATTCCGATGCAGACCTCACTTAGCAGACGACAGAGCTGTCCTTTTAAGCCAGAAACTGAGTGCTGCCTTGGGATCACTGAATGGTGATACCAACTTTACTTTTACTCCATACTTTTCATAAGCTTTGCTATCCTATTTGATTTATATTCTCTATACTTTTTCTATATCAATTTAAATAATGGCATTCTCTGCTACTTTATATTTTACTCTATGCCTTTAAAGTTTTTTGTCTGTCTGTTTTGTTTTGGGGATGAGATGGAGCTATGTTGCCCAGGCTAGCCTTGAATTTGAGATCCTTCTGCCCTCAGGCTCTCCAGCGCTGGGATTATGGGCTGGATAATCCCATCATGCCCACTTGCCTTGGAAGCACTAAGACCATCCAAAAACCATGATCTGTTTATTTCAGGAATTACGAAAAGCTTTACAACACCTCCAAGGAGAACTGCACAGTAAGAGCCAACAGCTCCATGTTCTGGAGGCAGAAAAATACAATGAGATTCGAACCCAGGGACAAAACATTCAACACCTAAGTCACAGTCTGAGCCACAAAGAAAAGCTAATTCAGGTGAGTCCTCAGATGAGAGCAGGCTTCTCCAAGCTTAAATGCCGCTCAGACCACCTCAGAGCCTCCTGTGCCCACGAATCACTGCTGGAGTTGGAAGCACACAGCGAGTAGAAACTAGAGTCTGAGCAGTGTGCTTATCCCACACGTGCTATCCCGCACGTGACTGACTGTGTGTGAATGTGAACAGCACAGGCAGTGTTCAGCAATGCAGTGCCTCTCAGTGGGACACACTGCTTCATGAAGACAGGGCAGGGGAGATCTCTTACAGAAACATGCGCAGAATTCAGTGATAGAATGAAATCTTAGAGAAAATGGGGCACTGAGAGGCATGACCAGGTCTGTCGCCTTCTCTAAGCTTGGGGGACACTGAATCTCCTAAATTTCAGAGCAGATAATTTTTACATTCCATTGTATACAGTTCTCATTCCCTGGCAGATGTACCCATTCCACAGCTTCATTTGGGAAATATCTTTCAGCTGTTGGTACTTTTGTCCTGAGAGAGAGTCTTACTATGTAGCCCTGACTCGGAGCTGTGTAGACCAGGCTGGCCTCCAGCTCACAGATATCCCCCTGCCAATGCGTCCTCAGTGCTGGGATAACTAACAGGCGAGTTCCACCAGGCTTAGCTCAAAATCTTGGGTGAGGTCCTCACTGGCAGCTTTAGGCCCACGGTGTGTCCTGTGTTTCCCCGAGTCGACCGCCTCACTGCCCATCCGTTTGTTGCGGAATTGTTTACAATTTATATCTCTGTTATCTCTGACTCATTTGGGTTTATGTACCAAACAACAAATTTCTTGGAAAAATGAAGAAATTCAGCTAAGAGGTAAAGGAATAAAGGGAAGTACTTCTGTCTCATTAGGAACTTCAGGAGCTCCTACAGTATCGAGATAACGCAGACAAAACTCTAGACACAAATGAGGTGTTTCTTGAGAAACTGCGGCAACGAATACAAGACCGAGCTGTCGCTCTGGAGGTATGTGGCCAGTCCCCACCCCGCTGCTGTCTGTCCAGCTGTGGTGGTGTCTGAATGACTGCTTTGGGGTTCAGCTGCCAGTCCTCACATTTGGGATCTAAGTGAATAACGGTGATAGTTGGGCGACCCTCCAGTACTGAGAGCCTTGCTTTCCTTGCAGCGGGTTATAGATGAAAAGTTCTCCGCTCTGGAAGAAAAGGACAAGGAGCTGCGGCAGCTTCGCCTTGCTGTGAGAGACCGAGACCATGACTTAGAGAGACTGCGGTGTGTCCTGTCCGCCAATGAAGCTACCATGCAAGTACGAGCCAAACCCAGCCTCCCCTCCCCACTCCAGAGGCCCTCGAGGTCTGAAGCAGCAGCCCCTCCATCGTTCTCCGTAACCCAGAGTATTTGCTTTGAAAGGAAAACAAAATTAAAAACCAGAGGAAAGTAGCATCCACCAACTTACTGCCGCCGGCTGGTAGGCCGGTTGGCCGGAGGCTTCAGGCGCGTCTCTTCCTTTTTCAGGACGGAGTAGTGGATGGTGGTGCGGCTCATCCTTGCCTATTAATGTGGATATGCACATACACTTTTTTATGAGCACCGTTGGGCTAAAGTATGCACGCACATACTTTATATTGTGTTCTCCCCATTGATGTTATGTAGATTCCTGTGTAGCACGTAACTGCTTGTCTTCTTAGCATACACTTGTAGCTTTTCTGCACACTTATTTTAGATCCTATGTAGCTACCATCTGTGTGTTCTTACAGAAGCCAGTCACTGTTTCATTAGAGAAACTACTCTCACAATCCTGTTTTGTCATGCATTCTATTACCTCTCCACAAACCAGATTTAAAAAAAAAATACTGGTATGACATTCCGTGTTTTCTCCTCTTCCAAAAAGGGTCAGGCAAGCCTCAACTTCCTCTCTCTCTCTCTCTCTCTCTCTCTCTCTCTCTCTCTCTCTCTCTCTCTCTCTCTGTTTTTTTGTTTTTGTTTTGATTTTTCAAGACAGGGTTTTCGTGTCTTATCTTTCTGGTTGTCCTGGGCCTTACTTTGTAGACCAGCCTGGCCTTGAACTCACAGAGATCCTTCTGCCTCTGCCTCCTGGGTGCTGGGTTTAGGGTTTAAAAGCAGGCACCACCAGGCGCAGAGGGACTGATTTGTCATCGTGAGGAGTGTGGGGTGCCCCTTTGTCTTATGTTTGCTGTGTCTGTCCTCGTAGAGTATGGAGAGTCTCCTGAGGGCCAGAGGCCTGGAAGTGGAGCAGTTAACTGCCACCTGTCAAAACCTCCAGTGGATGAAAGAAGAACTGGAAACCAAACTCGGCCACTGGCAGAAGGAGCAGGAGAGCATTGTTCAGCAGTTGCAGACATCTCTGCACGACAGGAACAAAGAAGTGGAGGCAAGGCTCCCCTAATGCAGCGCTGGCTTAGGGATGCATACACAGGCCCAGCCCCAGTCAGGACGCCTCAGGCCTGCGGAGCCAGCAACCCACATCTTTAATTATGCTCTGTGCCTGGGCGAGTAGCTGCCCTCCCCCCCCCCACCTCTTTTTACAACTGTAAATTTAACGCGTTGCTTATCATTCTCAGAGACGCTATCTGAGGATTAATTAGATCTGTATTATAATAGTTACAGTGTACTTGCTGGGTCTGGCACTGTGAATCCTCACAAGCAAGGACTTAGGTGCTTGAGGTTAAGTAGCTTGTCAGAGCACCACTGTCACACAGAGGTACAGTCGCTTTGGTACAGCCTGTAGGGCTCCACGGTTTAGGCTCCATCTATTGTGTTTCTGTGCAGACTAAGAGCTGCAGTGAGATTACTCTTATGAATACAGTTTCCTTGGTGCTCTTCTGTTTTTCCCGGACAGGGTCTTGCTCTATGTCCAGGCTGGCTTTAAGTTTGCATCCTCCTGCTTGAGGCTCACAGGAGCCTGGGCTTGCAGAAGGCATGTGCTGCCTACCAGATCTTCATTCCCTCTAGCCTGGGGTTCTGTACTCCTCTAAAGTTACACTGCAGAGGAAGTGAGTAAGCCAAGTGCCCACGTGCTCCATCTGATGTTAACTGTTGTGTGCTGAGCGTAAGGAAAACTGCTTACTTCAGAATAATTGTATAAGCTGCTGTTCTGGGCGTCTCTCAGTATTGTTAGTATTCATTTACTGAGCGTGTATTTCCAGCCTTCCAAGTCCTGGGCCTGTGCTAGGTTTGGGGAAGCAAAAAAGATAAGACATTATACTGTTCCCAAGAATCTTATCATTCCTTTATGGTGGGTGCTTCAACATCCTCCAGAAATTCACGCCATCCCTTTCGCAATAGGATCTCAGCGCAACTTTGCTCCGTAAACTTGGACCGGGCCAGAGTGAAGTAGCTGAGGACCTGTGCCAGCGCCTGCAGCAAAAGGAAAGGATGCTGCAGGACCTCCTGAGTGATAGGAACAAACAAACCGTGGAGCATGAGATGGAGATCCAGGGGCTGCTCCAGTCGATGGGCACCAGGGAGCAGGAAAGACAGGTAAGCCTTAGTGCCGAACCAGATGAGGGCCCTGTGATGCATTCGTGGCCGGCAGACCGGAAGGGATGCTCGTGGCCGGCAGACCGGAAGGGATGCTCGTGGCCGGCAGACAGGAAGGGATGCTCGTGGCCGGCAGACAGGAAGTATCCGAGGCTGGGACTTGCTCATCTCACAGTCAACTCAGTTTCTTTCCTTCAATTCATGAAGGAAAGAATGAAATAGTTTCATCTGTAAGAATGAAATAGTTTTGACCAGTATATTGGAAAGTAATCTAGACAATACATGTATCCATTATTTTGGTTTTCTCTGATTGTTTTGAGAGAAAGGGGAATGGAATACTGAAATATTATCTAAAATATAGGAAAAGTTACACTCAGCATGCTCACATAGATTCTCTGTCTCTCTCCTCTCTTTCTCTTTCCCTCTCTCCCTCTTTCCATCTCTTTCTCTGAAACAAAGTTTTACTGTTATAGTCCAGGCTGGACTGGAACTCACTACATAGTCCAAACTCAAATTAGCAATCCTCTTGCCTCAGCCTGTAGAATGTTGGGATTGCAGGTGTCTATCACCACATCTAGCCCATATTTTCTTCTTTGAAAATTTAGAATGTTTTGCCTTTATTTGTCTGTTGGGGAGCATGTATCCTGGTGCAGGTTCAGAGGCTAAAGAATAAACCTGGGCCATCAGTTCTGTCCCTCCAATGCTTGGAAACCAAGTGTTGTACTGAGGTCATCATCTTGGCAGCTAGCAGCCCTTACCTGCTAAAGCATCTCACTGGCCCATATTTTCTTTTAATTCTTACAAAATCTGAGTTATTTTAGGTGGAAACAATTGTATTTTGAAGGCCATAATGAGAGAAGATAATATCAGGATGATAAAGGCTATATCAGTCTCAGAATAACAGTGCACACTATTTCAAAGTCAATTTTTTTTAGACAAGGTTTCACACTGTAGCTCAGCCTGGTCCAGAGCTTACTATATAGCTGAATCTGGTCTCTTTCTTGGCAGTCCTGCTGCCTTAGCCTCCTCTGTGCTGCTCTAGGCGTGATCTACCACACCCAGGTTTGAAGGACAGTTCCTAGTTTTTCCTGATTCTTGCATATCTTTTTCTCCAGGGCTAGCTAGGTGACCTTGCTGGCACTGAGGAGGTCACAGACATTGCCCAGCCCTTGCACCTCAGCAGCAGCTCCAGTGGTCTTCCTGCTGGTCTGCCTTTCTGGTTTCCCACGCAAAAGATTGACCTAATAGTTTTTTAAAAAAGGAGATTAAGTGACATAGGAGGGGCTTGAGAATCTATGATTCTAATGCTGTTCACGGAGCACATGGGGAGCGGGGACAAAGCACTGTCCTAGGGTTGCACTGGCCACGCACCTTGCTTGTGCTGTTATGTTTTCAGGGAGACTTCGAATAGAAAACGTTTGACATATGATCCTGCTCATACCTCAAAATTCTACATGCTGAAAATGCAAGGTCTTTTTTTTTTTAATTCTCATTTAGAAATTATGATGGGGGCTCAGTCTTTCATCTATAACAGTTGCTGCCTCCCAGAGAGAATTGGTTCTATAATTTAGCTAATGTAGTTCCAATTCATTATCTCAAGTTGACAGTGACTATTGTATGTGTGCCTGTGTGTGTGCACAGGGTATGTGTGGGCACGTGTGTCCTGGTGTGTGTATGGAAGTCACAGAACAGCACTGTGGAGTAGTTTCTCTCCTGCCACCTTTCTGAGTTCCAGAGATCAGAGTCAGGTCACTGGGCTTATATAGCAAACACCATCTCTTGCCATCTGTAAATGCATTTCTATATTTTAACAGTCACAAAGAAGTTCTGGGTCTTTCCTCCTGTCATCATTGTTTTAGGATTAGAAATAAACTGTTTGGATGGTTTTACTCTTTCTGTTGGTTGGTGGTTTTATACATCTATATAATTTTAGTCATCCCCAGCCCTTACTCTCTCTTCTCCACTTCCCATTCCCACCAGCACCGTTTTCCCAATGCGCCTCCTCCTGCCTTCAAGTCTTTAGTGTGTGTGGCTATTGAGCGTAATAGTGGGAGATTGAGCGTAATAGTGGGTAGATCACTGAAGCAAGGGCAACTTGCCAGCAGCTACACCAAAGAAATGGTACCTCGTTTCCAGTAAGCACCAACTGTCAGCAGGGCCTCAGGCCCCTCCCCAGTGTGTGATAAAGTGCTGACTGGCCCAATCTTTTTTTTTTTTTTCTTTTCCTTATTCTTTTAGGGAGACCTTTTTCCTACCTTTTTACTAAAATATTAAAATGTAACCCCTTTCTTTGAGAATGTTTTTATTATATTCACCCTTCACTCTTCCCCCTAATTCCTCCCAGATATATCCCCATCTCCTTCCAACTTGTTTGTTTGTTTTTAATAAGCAGCCCACTGGTTCTAATTCCTAACGCCCATCTGTTTATGGGCACAAGGCCATCCAGGCGAACCTACCGGGGGCCATATCCTTAAAGACATCTCCCCCTCCCTCCCCCTGCCAGCTTCTCAGTCAGTGGCCTCTCAGCTAGGGGCAGGTCTCAAAAGCCCCTCCTCTCTCTGTGCTTGATCTCCTGCGGGTCTTGTACAGACAGCCAGGGTTGTAGTAAGTTCTTGAGAGCAGTATGCCTGCCGTGTCCTGTCTGTGGCTGAGCAGTCCAGAGACCCTTATTCTCTGCACTATGACCAGTGGTGAGTTTCCAAACTGACCAATACTTGCTGTGGTGAGAAGCTTCTCTGGAGAGACCTGGCATAGCTCTGATCTGTGGGCATAAATATGAATATTTGGAAGGCAGTTTGACAACACGAGCACTTAGGCTTTGGTGATTTCTGAGGTCTGATAAAGATGTTTATTGTGTAATTCATTAATGTACTGAGTGCCTGGTCCCTGTGGTCCTGCTGTGGGTACTTGGGATTTAGTACTAAGCTGCTCCTGAAGTACACGTTCTTGTTGAGGAGAGAGCAATGAAGACCATAAGGGGATACACTGGGAAACAGGAAGTGCGTTGGGAAAAATTAAGTGGAGCAAAAGGATTTGGAGAGTGCATTTGGTACGTTCTTCCCCAAGCATTATTGAAGTACAATTGGCAAGTAAAGATGGTATGTATTCAAGGCATGTAACACATGTGTACATGTTGTGAATGGTCACTCTAATCAGCTCACAGTCTGGCCAGTCACTGTTTCCTTTGCAACAGCTTCAGGTAAACGAGAGAGTGTTCCTCAGTGCTCCTCACCACAGCCACTGCGATCACCACAACACTGAATATCGGGACCGTTTGCCCCGTGTGGTTGCAGTTAGAAAAGGCCTGCAATAGCAGGATGTGTGGCAGAGAGCACAACCCCAAATGTTGGGTAAAAGGCAGCTGAGGCTGAAGAAACAGCTGGAGTAAAGGTCGCCTGTGCCAGGCCAGTTCTGCACAAACTCTTAGACCGTAGCTGCTCGAGACCTTGGGGAGCCTTTTCCTGATGTCCTACCTGGGCTAGACACACTGTTCCCTCTGCACACTGTTCTACCGTGACAGACTGTACAGAGGAGGAAAGTTGTTTCTGAGTGTCCCACAGGATGTTTTTTCTTTAAATAAGTGGTTGGCTTATAAGAAATAACATGTAGGGACTGGAGAGATGGCTCAGCGGATAAGAGCACTGACTGTTCTTCCACAGGTCCTGAATTCAAATCCCAGCAACCACATGTGGCTCACAAGCATCCATAACAAGATCTGACTCCCTCTTCTGGTGTGTCTGAAGACAGATACAGTGTACTTACATATAATAAACAAATAAAGAAATCTTTAAAAAAAGAAAAAAGAAAAAGAAATAACATGTAGTGGGTACTGGAGAGATGGCTCAGTGGTTGAGAGCTCTTGCTACTCTTGCAGAGGACCTGGGTTCTGTTTCCAGAACCTTCAAGTGGTTCACAGTCATCCGTGACTCCAGTTCTGGAGAGCCTTCTGGAGCCTCTGTGTGGGGAGTGGGGCTACACACAGGTGGTGGACAGACATGCATGCAGGCAAAACACTCAGACACATCAGATAAAAATAAAGACATCTTTAAAGAAATTTGAAAATAAATTTTATTTGTTTTACTATAATATCTTTGTTAATGTTCCTTGTGGTTCTTTCTTACCAGGCTGCTGCAGAAAAAATGGTACAGGCCTTCATGGAAAGAAACTCAGAATTGCAGGCCCTGCGCCAGTATTTAGCGGGGAAAGAACTAATGGCGTCATCTCAGGCATTCATCTCTAACCAGCCAGCTGGAGTGGCGTCCGTCAGCCCCCACCGTGGAGAACCAACTGATCAAGTAAGAACGCTAGACTCTGAGACAGTCATGGCGACGGCATGTCCTTGTCACAGCTGAGGCAGCAGTGTGGGCCTTTCACCTGCAAACTTTGTGAGACTATTCCAGGCCTGCCACCATGGTCAGAGTCCCTGTACCTTCCTAACCCCCACAACCCTTGCAATTTTCAGGGTTCTATGCAGATGCCCTCTCGAGACGATAGCACCTCGCTGACTGCCAGAGAGGAGGCCAGCATACCCCGGTCCACATTAGGTGAGTGCCAGTTTTGCTCACAAAGAATCCCCTTGCTTTTCTGCACTCCCCTGCTCTCTAGGAGAGTTGCCCAGGACACATCATGCCGGATTAGAGAACCGATCTGGATTCCCCTGAAACCTAGAGAAACATGTATCACTTCTAAGAAAAACTGCCCAAACCTTAGATGGATTTTTTAGTTTTTTTCACACTCATTGTTAAAGCAACTTACTACATATTAAAAATTAAGTGTTAACTTCCAAAATTAAATATACAAAAAGGTATACTTAGAAGGCACATATACATCCCTACTTCTCTCTCATTTCTACTCACCCCCGTATTGAGGGTAATAAGCTCCTGTGTGTGGTTTTTAAAAACATAAGCAGATGATTTAGGTGGGTGGGTATGTCATTTCCCCTTGCCCTAGCAAATACAGTCTTTTGCATCTAGATGAACATCCTTGAAATCTGAGTGAGTTCACCAGCGTCGCCCTCATTCTCTGTCAGCCTCGCAGAGGACGCGGGGTGAACACGTGCTGCCCTTTTCCGCTTGCTCTTTAGCATGTGGGTTGATTCTGAGATTTCCATTACAAATATTACTACAGACCAAAGCAGCTCCACACAGTTTTCTTAGGTACCGAGAGGTGTTCTAGAGTAAGCAGGTCAGAAATGGGCAGCAGAGCTCACTGCATACTTCAGTGATTAAATAATGCTGTGTGTTCATCTCAGGAGACTCGGACACGGTTGCAGGGCTGGAGAAAGAACTGAGCAACGCCAAGGAGGAGCTCGAACTCATGGCCAGAAAAGAAAGAGAAAGCCAGGTAAGCCTCCTGCCACATCAGCTCACCAGCTCCTCAGTTAGCTTCCAAAGGGCTTAGATTTTAAACATTGCAGTTCTCCAAGTATGATGCCTGACTCCAAATTCAAGGTGTTCCTTTCTTCTCCTCGGAGAGAAACAGAAGTTGAATGTCCCCATCCCCTCAGCAGCATGTTCACACTGCCCTGGGAAGCCATCTTTTCCTCTGTCCTTCCCAATTGTAAAGCATTTGTGTCAGACAGACAAGTTGTGATTCCTGCCCGGAAGGATGGTATCGGACCCGTGAGTTTTGCACACAGTACACAGGGTGCTTGAACACGGGCAGCACTGTGTACTGTGTGTTCTTCACATGTCCTGTGCTGTTCAAGGGCCTGGACTCACACCTCCATATAAATTAGGTGCTCTCATCCCTAGTGTATGGGTAAAAAGATAGAAATGCTAATTATTTTAAATGTGATGTAGTGGCTCAACCTAATTCCCAAATTGAGGTTTAAACTCAAGCGTTAATATCCCAGATTCTTCCTAAGGAGTCATTTCCTAGAGCAGATCCCCCCACCTTCTGCTTGTGATCTGCCTGTCAATGGCGTTCTTAGAAGGTCCCTCAGTCTTCCCAGTGCAAGCAGCTGCATATCCAGCTGTGGTGGTTAGAAGATAGCTTAGCATTACACAGATGGACGGACGGACTGAAGACTCGCATGTGGGAATCAAGTTAGGTCAGTGAATGTCCCGTGTCCCTGGAAGCCCCTAGTTCACTTCCTGCTCTGGTTCTGCGGTGACTCTGATATTCATGTGTGACACTGTGGTTCCCACACATCATTCCTCTTTTCCGTGTGCGTTCCCAATCTAGAATAACATTCCTCTTTGCTTCTGATCTCTTTTGACGATCATAAAAAAGCAGGAACTGTGACTATGTCTGTTGGATAAATACTTTGTATTGCTCAACTTGATGCCTCCTGAATCAAGCATTTCCTTCTGAGCCATGACAGTTCCCTCTAACGCTGCTCACTTGTGAACAGCCTCGGAGGCATTCCGCTCTGAAAGCATCTCCTACTGTCTGCTGATAGCAAAGAAGCCACCGCTCACCGACTTTCCTGCCACATGCCAAGAACTTTAAACGTTTTCTGTAGTCCTTTGTGGCCCTGGAAATATTCTCACTTACAGATGAGGAAACAAAACTTCAATGTAAAACCTGTCGGCAGCTTGCGCTAGAACTTAAAGTCATGTCGGTCTGTCTGCAGACCTCAGTCATGCTGCCAAACACTTTCTTCCTTCTGTTGACCATTTCATTTCTATTTTAATTTTTTTTTACTTTCTTTATATGGGTACTTTTTCTGGATGACTGTATCTGTACACCACATGTGTGCCTGAAGCCTGCATCCTGACATGTGTCAGGAGAGGGCATCGGGTCCCCTGTGGGGAGGTACAGATGGTTGTAAGCTGCCATTACGGTTCTGAGATCCCAACCTGGGTCATCCAGGAGAGCAGCTAGTGCTCCTACCCACTGCGCCTTCACTCCAGCCCTGTTGTTTTCTCAACAATGCAAATATTGAGATATGTGATCATTGTGATCTCTGAAGGGCCCAGTAGTTGTCATACAAATATTCCTTAGTTCTGAAAATTAACATCAGTGGCAGGCACTTTATCAACTTCACCATTGATGTAAAGTGTTAGAAGCAGAGCTTGCTGCCAGCACCAAGTATTCCTGAGTTACCGGAGTTGCCCTATCCAGTCGCAGGCAGCTTGCCCTGAGGGAAGCAGGGGGCATCTGTGTAATTAATTCCTCTAGGATGATAACAGACACTGAACAAATGAATCGTTTAAATGCTGTAATTATAGATTATAAGGTAATTTAATTTAATTTTAATTTAAGGACACAGTGTTGTAAATGACAAGGAGAAAGTACCATACACGAGGATCACCTTAGGTGAGGGCACCAAGGTTTCTTGAGCAGGCTGGCATGGAGAGACGACAGCCCTGGGCAAGACGCTGCAGGCTGACAGGGTAGCAGCTCTCCTGGTCAGCACAGAGCGGGCGTGCTGCAGTCGAGTGGCAGGTGCTGCAGTCAGAATGGACTAGAGGGGTTCAGATCAATAGGTGTGTTGAGGGAACCACATGCAAGGACTGCAGGTATGCCTGGGACATAGTAGGTGCCCAGTGAATGTTAGGGACAGTTGTTACTGTGGCATTTAATGAGCACTGATATCACATTTGTCATTTGGGGGAAGGAATGCAACACTGAGAGCTTAGTGCCTACAGTGTAACTTCGTGTAACTGGTGGTGAGGTTTCTTTGTACTGGCTGCAGGCTCTGTACCAGGAGGTGTGTGGTTTGGTGATCCCTGATGAAGTCAGCAGCTGCGGCTGCTTGATACCTTAGTAATTCATTAAAGGATATAAAGTGCAGTCTTTCTAAACCTGTCATGTTTTCGTGTGTTAGCAGAGGCATTTACATAACATAAACTCCATTGCTTCTTGCTTCTGCTGGTTATAACCAATTTCTAAATATCCCAGTGAAGCCATTAACTAAAGTTGTTACAATAATAGAAGGCATTATTAAAAGCACTCCTCCAGCTTCTTTTAGAGCAACCTTTGTCCCACACTTTGTTGATTTGGCCCACGGCACTATTTTTCGGTTTTCTCTTGTAGTACCGGCTGACTGCATAGGACATGAGAAAGGATTTGCCTCTCATGCCACTCTTTCCTCTCTCCACAGATTGAACTGTCTGCCCTGCAGTCCATGATGGCCGTGCAAGAGGAAGAGCTGCAGGTGCAGGCTGCTGACTTGGAGTCCCTGACCAGGAACATCCAGATAAAAGAAGACCTCATAAAGGTCTGTCAAAGCTTTTTAAAAACCACTGGGATAGTTTGTAGCTCAGCTGTCTACAGGGTAGCTTCATGCAAGATAGGAATAGATTGAATCCTTTGGCCTTGAAACAGAGCAGAAAGATCTGTCCCTCACTCCTCTGCTGTTACTACAGTTACTACAGTTTTTACATTTGCTTATGTTTCTTCTAGGACCTGCAAATGCAACTGGTCGACCCTGAAGATATACCAGCCATGGAGCGCCTGACCCAAGAGGTCTTACTTCTTCGGGAAAAAGTTGCTTCAGTTGAATCCCAGGGTCAGGAAGTATCAGGGAATAAGAGACAACAGGTAAGTTATTGGAACAGTGGTTCTTCCAAAGCTGCTACCCCATGTCTAACCTTCTCAGTGCCAGGTTCTCCAGAAGTCTACCTCGGC
The DNA here is from genome assembly GCF_947179515.1 of Apodemus sylvaticus. NCBI lineage: Eukaryota > Metazoa > Chordata > Mammalia > Rodentia > Muridae > Apodemus > Apodemus sylvaticus. The sequence continues at coordinate 66,165,096 of NC_067475.1, forward strand.
TGCGCCTAGCAGACTCTCTCCATTGAGTCACCCCATGCCAGTCTGGTGCTAACAGCCCTCTGCCAGTTACACGTTCCCGCAGCTAGTTTTCGGCATGGCTTATGGCTCCCAGTGACACCTGTCTGCGTGGTGAATGTCTTTCCTAAACTTTCCTCAAAACTAGAGCAGTGCATGGGACGGTGTAGGGATGCTCAGTAAGTACTGAGTGAAGACTGGAAGCAGTACTCAGTTCTCACTGCCTCCTTCTTGCTTGTCTGTGCCTTCTTCAGCCCTGCAGCTTGCCCCTTCCCAGTGTTCTGCATCCCCCGCCCACTCATGTTCGAAACTGACTAGTAGTTTTTAAGGTATAGAGCAATAATGGGTATAATGTTGATTTGAAAACCGTAGACAGCTGAAGTGATTACAAGGACAGTTGGTCAGAGTGTGCTAACAAACTGCACCGCACCGTGGTTTGTCTCTCGGGCCTCACCACGGCTTCGGCCCTGTTTAGCTATTTCCTCATTGCTGCCTCTCTTCCTCCCGTAGCTGCTGCTGCTGCTAGAAGGACTGGTGGATGACCGGAGCCGGCTGAACGAGGCGCTGCAGGCTGAGAGGCAGCTCTACAGCAGCCTGGTCAAGTCCCACGCCCAGCCCGAGATGTAAGAGAGGCTGCCTGGCCCACTCACTGGCCACTTTCATTCTTTCTCCTTCTTTTGCTTTTTATTAAGTACAGACATTTAAAGTGCTAAAGGGAGAAAGACAGGACGCTCCCCACTTTGTGATCTGATTGGCCTGAGCCTCAGCGTCTGCATCTTTAATTAGAAATAGATTTTTCCATTATTACTGCTACGATTACCCAACAAGAACAGCCAGCGGTCTGGAAGAGTGCCTTGCATACAGAGTGGACACTCTGTGAGCGCCTTCCTGTGTCTGTCCTGTGTCTTGCCAAAACCTGCTCTGCTGCAGCAGTTAAGGCTGTCAGTGCAGTAACACTGGCTTAATGACAGTGAAGGCGATGTGTGTGGTGGGTGACTCCACCCAGAGTCACCTGTAAGCACCCAGATAGATGACCGTGTTTTCCTACACGTCTCAGTTTGGCTGTGTATGCTCTATCTTTATTTCTCCTCTCAGAGCCTCTTCAGGTTTTTGTCTTGCCTTCCTTCCTGGCCTTTTTTGTTCCTTCACCCTTTTTTAACCTTATTATTCAGTTTTCCCTAATTTCTCATTGGATTTTCAAAGTGTTTTATTTCCACCTCAGGAAAATGAAAGCCAGGGAAAGTGTTACTGAGCGCCTGGAATGCTCGTCCTTGGGCCTGGTCTCTCAGAGCACCCTCAGTGCGGTGCGGACGACAGCACCCTCAGTGCGGTGCAGACAACAGCACCCTTAGTGCAGTGCAGGCGACAGCACCCTCAGTGTGATGCGGGCGACAGAGCAGCTCTCTCCAGCCTCAGTTCATTCTTGTTTCAGTTGATATTTAATTTTTCTTGGGTTTTTAGTTTTTCAGTCTAAAGCTCTCAGTCGCATAATGAAATTTCTGTTGCTGTAGGAATGTGCTATATTTTTGTGTGCAAGTGGCCCAGAATCTAGCCAAAGGGACAAGCTTTGTAGAAAGGTGCAGGCCATGCTTAGACCCCAGCAGCGAGCACAGATGCCACACAGAGGCTACATTCGTTCCCTTACCGTGCCCTGGAGACTAGTTAGTTACCTTGGGAAGTCTCATAGCCCGAGTGACAAAGATGGCTGTTCAGAAATGAATGGAGTCATTAGAGTTGATGGCTAACCGTTCTCCTTCCATGTGACATGTTTAATCAGCTCTGAGAGAGACCGAACTCTGCAGGTGGAACTGGAAGGGGCCCAGGTGTTACGCAGTCGGCTGGAAGAAGTTCTTGGAAGAAGCCTGGAGCACTTAAGCAGGCTGGAGACCCTGGCCGCCATTGGAGGTGGGGAACTGGAAAGTGTGCGAGCCCGTCACAAGCATGCCTTCTGAGCACTGGCGGGTGACACTGCAACCCAGGATGGAAACCCTGTTTATACTAACCAGAGAGAGTTGTGTCTGACTTGACAGAACTAAGTGTGACGTACTAATGGTAATGCTAGGACTGCGGTCAGTAGCGGCAAAGGGAGGTGGCCGGAGTCTTCCTCCTGCACAGACCTGGCTCTTAGTTGAACAAGGTCATGAGGCACATTGTGCATCTTAAATCATTCCATTTCAATGTCCCATTCACACTGCCCTTCTCCCTGGCCTGTCCTCACTCCTTTACCCCTTCCATGGGCCAATAAAGTTTATTCCCCCATCTTACCACCCACGCCACATGTCCCATGTCATGTCATCAAATGCATGTGTGTGTATTATTTTTGCCATCCAATCAAATCCTGCATTTTGAAAGCAATTTTTAATCAAATAAACGAATCAAGTATGAGTTTTAGGTTTAGAGAGAGGTTGAGAGTCCGTGAGACTGACTTTGGGGATGGGTATAAAACCCTACTGAGAATAATCAGAACTAGAGGGGGGGCATGGGCTGAGCTCAGGAGCAGAGACTATAGTGTTCCTAGTAAAGTTTGCCCTCAAAGGCTGCTTCAGTGTTGACTGTTGAGGCACAGATGAAATCAGATCAGTGGACAGCGCATTCTAGTCCATAAAATTCTATTCAACTCATGTTCTTCACTGGCCTAAGGTTTCTTCAAGCCACAGGCATGACCTTTAGTCAGAACATGACTTTAAAAAAGTTTCCCAAATCAGAATCATCTAGATAAAAAGATCATCTTCTATGTGATATTTCCCACCCTCCATTTTTTTTCTTATTTTGGTTTTGTTTTTTGGTATTTTATTTTGTTTGTTTGAGGCAGGATCTCACTGTGGCTAGCCTGGAATGCACTGTGTAGACCAGACTGGCTTTGAACTCACTGAGATGAGCCTGCTTCTACCTTCTGGGTGCTGGGATTAGAGGCATGGCTGCCACCCCTGTCTGTCAGCACCCCCCTTAAGAACAATATTTCCCAGTATCCCAAGATCAGAGAAAGCGTAATTTCTGGGTGCTCTTTTGAGGTGAGAGGGGTGGCATCCTTTATTGACCTCTGCTTTGGTGGGGGTATTTCCTCACAGTGGAGTAAGAAGTCGATGTGAGATGCTGCCATGTTCGGGTCCCTCAGGAGCCCTCAGAGGTCCACGCACAGGTTTACACACCATCTCTGCATTGTTGGGACAACATGACAGGTAGAAAAATGGTAGATAGTTCATTTCAAGCATCTTAAATATCAAGAATATGAAAAGTAACAGGTTAATTGCTAGGGGCTATGGATTCTGCACCAGAACCTTTCCTACTGCTGAAAGGTCTGAGGTAACAGAATTCAGGCTTTCCAGCACCCTGAGAAAGGCTGAGTCCACTTCCTCAACTAGACTGAGCTTATAACCTTGTGTTGGCATGGCATGTGTTACGTTCTAAATTCCATTCAAGATTCTGTAACTTCAGCTGTGTCTGTAACAATGAGTATCAGTTAGTCTGAAGTGGACAGGAAGAAAACATTCTACCAGAGAAGCACTTGAAATCACAAAGATTGGTAGCTATGGCCTTCCTTATAATGGATGTGCTATTATGGTTTTAATAGCCTTTAAGAGGGAAAGGAGCTATTTAATATTAATAGAGGACGTATAAACAGAATCATCCAATGTTCTTAGTCCCCCATTCTAAGACACTCTAAGGCCTGCCTGAACAAAATCGTATGTAACTAACAAGGAAGAGGATAATAGAGTTGAGCTGTAGACATGTCACACAATTACAGACCAGTCTGTAAGGTCATTACAAGGCAATTAGGAAATGTGTTTACTCAACTTTACCAGTAGACAACAAAGTTCTGCAAAGCTGCTATTAAGTTTCAACTCTAGGTAACTCTAGGGTTCTAAGGGTTCCCAGTGATTATAATAATGAAGGTTAATAATAATTAGTGCATCTGCCAAGCCCTGACAAGAGTAGGTTGATAGACAAGTAAATTAAGAGTTTGTTATTGATTCCATAAATGTGACTATAAAATCCGGTACTGACTTTCTGGTCCTGATGCTAGAATGATGCTAGACCTTGCTGCCTGGAAGGAACGTGCTGGGCCCACAAGCTTGTGCAATAATTTGACACCTAGCTACCCAACACAATTCTGATGAATTGTACTGTGTGAGCCACAGGTGGATGGTACTATGATTCTACACATCATTCATATCATATAATTGGATTTAGCATGCTATAATCTTCATTTCTCTGTAGGAGTATGAACTATGTTAGCTGAATTTGTCTGCCTTTGTTTGGATTATTTTAATATTACAATAAACTTAGACTTAAAGCATCAAGTTCTTTATAGAAGTTTGTGTTCCAATAAGAAATTTCTTGAAAGAAAGATAATGAAGTAGATTTTCCCTTAGCCTTTGTTTAATTATAACCATAGAACTTAAATTAAGAAAAATCCATTATTGCTAGATTTCATTTGTCTCATATTTCACTATAAATAGTGGGACATATCTGCAGAGTAATGGTCGCAAGGAGCAAAGTAGATGAGGCTAGTTTGTAGAACTGTTGGGTTGACAACGGCTTATAAGAAGATTCATTAAGGGATAAAATGTAAGTCCTTGTGACATGCTTTCTCTGAACGCTCTCCCTTTGTGGCTGTGCATCTGACTTTGGGGCGTGGAGCCCAGAACTTCATGCATGCTAGGCAAGTGCTGTACCACCGAGCTTAAATCCTCGACTGCTGGTTTAAACTATATTGTTTAAATCCAATTGTTGGTGGCTTCTAGTAGTCAACGACTTTCTGACACCCCATTTTTAGCAACTTAGCCAAGTTCTGAGCTCTGGAAAGGAGCAGGCCTGGTTTACTGTGTCCTCCCTGCCTTGGCACATTGCATGCTCGCTTCTCATTCCCCCACTTCTGCCTCACCTGCCTCCATCCACAGCCCTCTGTTCAGGTACAGGCAGCAGCGGACTTCCACTGCTGCTAATCACAGGGAAAGCCGTACCATCCTGTTTATAGTGTAAAACATTTTCAGCTCTGTGATCTACAGAAGGAAACCTCTTAAGGATAAAGGGAATCAAAACCCATATAGGATCCCACCTTGAGAAAGTGTCTCCTTAGAAGGGCTTTGGTAGATTGGACTTGCAGTTTACATGTGCATGGCTTCAGAGGAGATGCGTAAAGTCCTACCACTGTGTCTGTGCTCCTTGTGCAGTATGTAGGTAGTGAGAGCTGGGATCAGAGCATGACAGTAGTTCAAGAAAGTTGACTCAGCTCTCTCCTTCTAATCTGCACACTAGATCTAGAGTCTCATGGTCAGGAAGAGAAGCATCAGGCCACACTGCACTGACACCTGCTTCCTTCTCAGAAGTAACATTTGATTGGCTGTCTGAAGCGCCTGACTATTAAGCCAAGTTTGTTTTTCTCAAACTGTCACTGCAAAACTCTGATCCCATTGCTCAGACATTCCTTTGAATGCTGCAGTTCTAAAAACTAGACATCCCTTCTCAGAAAACTCCTGTGAGAATTTTCTACTTCCATGATCTTTTTCTAGGAGTCACAAAATCTTCACATTCAGAACTCCCCCAAACCCTCAGCTGTCTCTTCAATAAAGGTCTTAGTTGTATTTAGCAGGTTCACTGTCGGTGGCCTGCAGGAAAGGGGATAGATTTCCTGTGATGCTAGGAAAGCCATGTAATCTGAGTACTGTCACAGAACAAATGGAGTTAGTGTTCCTGTTCGGAGATGCGGGACATGCATTTCCTCATCTCTCTTCAGTTGAAACTCAGCAAACTTTTCTTCTCCTTTTGGTAGTCTAGGGCCATTTACTTTTCTAGAGAAAAGAAAGCATCTGGAAATGTAAAGTCTATCTGTGGCAATCCAGAAACAGAAACCAAAGATGCCTGAATAGGTGGAACCTGGCAATGATTTCTCTAGAGTCAGAGTTCCAGTTCTCACTACATTTCGGCTTATGGACTGAAGTCTCTCTGTCGCCATTTACAACAATGGTTTAATTAAAGGGCTTCATTATAATTAGAAAATGAACACATGACCTGTACCCCCTGAGCACTGACAGAAGGTAAGTCCTTAGTTTTTTCTATATAGTCACACAAGACAGGATGAGTTTTCCAAAATAAAACTTAGCTTATGCTGAGAGTGAGAAATGGAAGGGAAATCAAAAACTACACAGCCAAGGTCTTACCAGATTTCAGGTAAAAATAATTCAACTTACAAAGTGATAGGCTTGTTTTTTCCTTTCTTATTGTTTAAAATCAAAAGTCTTTATTATACTGCCCTCTTTATGCTAAAGGTGGAAAAATAAAAAAGAATGACCAACAGTATTGCAAAAATGTTTGTTCTAAGGTAGCCTGAGACGTAGGACTGACACAGGAGCCCTGTTCCCTAGACCTCGGCAGAGAGAGGTAGACTTGCTGTTAGTGGCTAAGAGAGTGCCTGCTTTGTGCAGCTGAGATATACTGCTCAACTAGGAGATTTAGGAGCGCGTACATAGACAGGTGTGTTCTCTAGGCCATGCATTTCAATGTTTGAGGTATTATTTAACAATAAAAAGCAATATTACTTGCTTATCACATGAGATTCTGGGGCTGTTGAGAAAACGTGATTGACAACTTCCAATGAAGAAGGATGTGACAGACATATACATGATCAGGAGACTTGGCACTAAGTTATTTCCAGGATTTCCTCACCAGGTTAAGCTTACTCAAAGCCCATTCTTCATGTAACTGTGCTGGTAAACTGTAAATAGCTGTACTGTAGAGCCTGCACTTTTTATATATGTGTTAGGAGATCAGCTAATTTAGTTTAGACACACCAAAACTTGTTACCAATCCAATAAAAGCATCAAAGGCCAACAGAAGCTATTCGGTTTCCTTCTTAAAGATTTCTTTTTCCTTTATAGGAGTCAGTCTATTGATCACTGTACTAAAATTCCAAGTCAGAACCAGACCCCATGCATGCATGTTTATTTAAAGAAGAGGAAACACGAATTTTCTCTCAAGAAAGCAAGACAAACAAACAAACAAACAAAAAAACAGCGTTGCACTTTTCTGTAGCAGTGAAATGGGCTTGTTAAACCTTAAAAACCTCCTTGCTGAAGAGAAGTAGTAGCTGCAGCCCAGTCTGAGGGCCAGTTGCTGTGGTGGGTGCTGCCATCTCTTAATGTCCCCCCCCAAAGAGCATGCTTCTTCTGCTCCTTGAAGAAGACACCACAAACGGAGAAGTCCTTGACAGGACAGTCGCTTTATAGGACAGAGACTGTGGGCATGTTGGCCCTCATTTAAACATGTCCTGGTAGTTTAAAATAGGTGAGATATTGAATAAACAGCCTTTTAGAAAAGTAGACAAGAAAGTCCTAGTGAGATTCTGTACCCTGGACAGTCATTTAATTATAATTTGCTTTTCAGTCATTTACCACAGCTTCTTAGTAATATTTACAGTAGAAAGCCCTCTTAGGAAACACGCATTTGAAAGACAGGGTTACATTGTAAAGAGGCTTGACTACTGGTGAGAGCCCTGCTACTTACTTTCCAAGACCAGCATGCATCAAAGAAAAAGAAAGAAAGAAAGAAAGAAAGAAAGAAAGAAAGAAAGAAAGAAAGAAAGAAAGAAAGAAAGAAAGAAAGAAAGAAAGAAAGAAAGGGGGAGGGGGGAAGGAGAGAGAGAGAGAGAGAGAGAGAGGAGAAAAGAAAGAAAAAGTCTGAGCAGAAGCAGCTAAGGAGACCTGTTTTTTTAAAAAAAACAAAACCCTGATATCAGTGCTGTGCTGATGGGAATGGATGCAGGAGGTGCAGCTTGCTAGAGAACTTTTATCTTTGATTCACATGCAGCATCATGATACTGAGCCAGCAAGACTTGGTTTGTGATGTGCAATTGTGAGTGTTAAAGAGCGCATGGCAGAGTGACTGGACTGGAAGTGAGGTGGGCGGGGAGCGCCATGCAGGCTCCTCCTCAGGGAGAGAGTTGGCCTGCACCCTTAGCACTCACTGTGAGCTTCAACTCTTCAAATTCATTTTCAGAATAAGTTACACATGATCCTGCCATGTTTGAATTTACTGTCGGAAGGTACCACTCCTTGCTGTCCCCTTAGAAATAACTTAAGGGAAATAATGACCACAGAGCCTTGACCCTACCCAGTCTCCATGTGACTAAGAATTAAAATGCATAAGTTTTCTTATGAAGCTTATTCATGTGTAGTGGCATTTCGAGGCAGTTCTAATTTGATGATGGTGACAATGGCAGCTTTTCAAAAGGGATCACACTAGATCCATGACAGCCTGGGCTTCCCCACGTGTCCTATTGAAGCAGCAATTCAGAAAGAAAGGCATGCAGGCAGAAGCAGTAATATCGGGGCTCTGACTGAGCCCTGCTGCCTGGGTGTAGTTCAGTTCTGTCCTCCAGCCTTGCTAGCTCTCCACCTCTCAGCCCGAGGACCACTTCAGTTCACCAGCACTAGCAAAATGATACTGTTCAAGGGTAAGACCTAGTGATTGCGCAGCGTGCCAAGCACTGTTCTAAGAAGGCGGCATCAGCAAACCCTTTGAAGTCTGAAGTTGTTTGAAGTTCACAACAGCTGCCTGGAACAGATAGCAACTTCCAACCTTAATTAAAGTCACATAACTAGAGGCAAAAGCAGGTTCCGACAGATGGTCTGGCACAGTCTTAATCACCATGCCATCTTCAATTTAAAAATACCACTTAAGTGTGACTTTCTGCCTCACTGATGAGAATACCTTGTGTTTGCAAACTGTTTAAACTTTCAGTAACACTGGAAGTGTTAGCTTTGAGAGCATTGTTTTATTTCTGCATACTTTGTAAAAGCATATTGCTGACAGAAAACACATACACATGAAGGACGAGGCATCGGCTCCCTCCTGAGCGCCTTGGAGCCTAGGAATGTCTACGAAGCGCACAGAGCATTCACGGAGGGCTGGAAGACAAGTGATGATTTCAGTGTGTGTGTGTGCTGACATGGAAAGCTGCATCTCAGAGAAGCACGGCTACTGGAAATGTGCAGGTCATTAGCTCTCAGAGAATCCCCTACATTGTCAAGAACGAGCGGATGGCCAGTTCTGAAAGTGTTGATCTCTTCCAGTTAAACTAAAACGCTAAACTATCCCAAGACAGTTATGAAAATAGTCTTCAGTTGCTTTGTAAAAAGCTTGGGAAAGGGATTCCTTTACAAAACATTCTTTTGTCTTTTTCTTAGAAGGGGGAAAGTGAGGGCAGGGCCTCGCTGGCCTCAAACAAACTGTATAGTCGCGGAAGACCTATAGGAAGGTCTTCCTATATATTCCTGCTTCCACCTTCCAAGCACTGGGTGACAGGTGTGTACCACCAGACCTGGTTTCATGTGATGGTGGGCATCAAACCAAGGCCTTCACTAGGCAAGGACTCTAATGCTGAGCCACATGGCAACCCTGAAATAATTTCATCCATTAAAAAATTGAACTCATAACAGAAAGAGGGATGTCTAGTGACCACTTCTAAGTAGGACCTTGTATGAGACAACAGACTCATTTTACTCTATTTTCTTTTTTATTCTCAAACACACGCTTTCAGCAATTTTAGTTTCAGCAAAGAGCAGAGTAACCTTAAGCACAGCACAAGTGATGTGGGAATGCTGACCTCACAGAGCTGTCTTGCTTCTTAGAGTCATTTTGTAGCCTGAAAGGCAGACAATGAGCAAACTGCTTTCTTGGTCTGTCACTGGGTGGGAACACTCATTTTCTTTGCAGGGAGAGAAATGCCGTGTCGACCCTGGGACATGGATCAAACACGTATGACACAGATGTCATCGAGGGCTTGGCATTCAGGTTGTAGTGGGTTTCCGAAGCAGTTCAGGCTTAGGGAAGATGTTCGTTCACCTCTGCTTACTAGGACTCTGGGAGCTGGCTCTGCCATTTAAGGGAGTAGTTGGAAAATCTCACTGTATGCTGGCTACAGTGGGTCTCTAACAGTGCTAAGTGGCATAGCTGTCTCCTGGGCAACGTTTTTTCCGGATAGAATCCTGCTCTCCCATGAGAGTAGAGCGGATCTCACAGTGAAGCCTGGGCCTTAAGCTGTTAGAACAGCACGTTTACCACCTTAGTCCATTGATGATATGAGCAAGCCATTGCAAACACACCTGCACGGACTTCCAGGCACTAAGAATTGGAAGGTAGAGCCGGGCGGTGGTGGCGCACGCCTTTGATCCCAGCACTTGGGAGGCAGAGGCAGGTGGATTTCTGAGTTTGAGGCCAGCCTGGTCTACAGAGTGAGTTCCAGGACAGCCAGGGCTACACAGAGAAACCCTGTCTCAAAAAAAAAAAAAAAATAATGGAAGGTAAATGGGAGATGCCCACTTTCTTCTTGGTTTGCAGAAGCAGTTTGGACTTTCCCGGGATAGGTAAGAAGTACAGTCACTCTAGCTGTGAATGCATCTTCCCTGTCCACATTTCATCTCTGAGTATCTGAGCTCAGGATGGAGTTCCTTGGTCATGGAAGAAGCAATCAGCTTTGCCACCCTGAGTCCACACACTTGATTGACTGACCCAAATCTTGCCAGAACCAGCTTTGTAGCCTTAGAGTCTCTTTGAGCCCCAGGTCACTCAGGAGATAAAGGAGGATTTGAACAGGTTGGCTGCTGAGGTGGGACAAAACTAGATCTTAATGTTTCCTAACTTGGCAAACTACATGAGATACAAAAGTATCACAGTAGATATTTTTTGATGATCTGAGGAGAAAAAAAAATCATCAATGTGGGTCACAGTTCTTAATATAAAATTTCATGGAGAATCTTTTGCTATAATCAATTTTAAAAGGAATAAATGCTACATGTTTGTACCATCCTGTATTGTAGTGGCTATAGTGTAGCCACTAGCTACATGTGGCCATTTAAATAAAAGCTGCCGACCAGGATCTTCTCTCTTAAGCAGTGCAGACACAAAACAAGGCCACCCTCGGTGAAGCTGGTCTTGTCCAGCACCAGCCAGGCCTTTGCCCAGACTTCCAACTGAGCTTCTTGTTCCTTGCAGCAGGACTTAGGTGCTTGCGCTCTATGGTGATGGGCACATCAATAGACAATGAAAGGCTGAGACTATAGCATTTGAGCAGAACAGTGCAGAGAATCTTCCAGGCAAAGGATGTTAGCACTGAGAGAGAAGATGTGAGCGCTGTGGAGGAGGGGTGGTTAGAGGAAGGGATTAGGAAGCCCCTGGGTTACCCTGATCTTACATCCTGATCTGGGCCTCTGTGAGACACAGAACCCAGAGACGACTTCCTCAGAGATACCATCACCCTATGTACGTACACACACACACACACACACACACACACACACACACACACCATCCCAACAGTGGAGGAGTGTGAGAGGAGAGGGGTTGCCCCTATCTCAGGAAACGGGCCCTGCTCAGTAGTCAGTGGTGGGAGAAAGGTTAGTAATGTAGGGCCACATTACTCTGTAAGCAGAATGAAGAAGAATTGATTAAAATAGGGGAGAGTAACAGTCTCTCTAAAGGCGTCCAAAGTAGAGCTGGATAGTCAAAGTGCATTTGTTTTGAGGTTTGGCCTTAGAAAGACAATCACGTTGATATGGGAGAAAGCTTGGTTCTGTCTTCCCTTCCACTGAAGGGCCAAGAGTTCGAAGAACGAAGAAATCAGAGGTAGACCGCAAAGCAAGTAATTGTATCTGCCTTCTGGGAGCCATCTGCGAAGGAGTCACCTTTCTTCCTTCGGGATTTTCTTCCAGGTGCTGCTGCAGGGGATGAGACGGAAGATACGAGCACGGAGTTCACAGACAGCATTGAAGAGGAGGCTGCACACAACAGCCACCAGCAAGTAAGTCGGTGTCAGGTGTGAGGGTTTCCAGGGTGGAAGGCGCAGTCTCGGATCTGATTCTCACCGTCAGCCTCCGAGCAAGCGCTGGGAGTGAGAGGACATCTTTTATGTACCCCACTCCCCGCTCTGCTCCCTGTCCTCCCTCTTTCTCTGTTCAGTCTATTTGTTTTACCACCCTTATTTCTTATTTCTGCTTCTTATCCTTCCCTACCCGCCTTTGTCCCTGCTTACTGTCTGTAGTTTTAGCTGCAGAAGAATTTTCACTTACAAGACAATGGATGCTTCCTCTCTTTGGCTTTTATGAGCAAAAGATGAAACAGAAGACAGGGAGGCGTGGCTGTCTGGGGCAAGCCCAACCAGCAAGGCCTGGAGCCTGCCAGAGTGCTGGCCAGGAAACTCCCAGAGGACTGGAATGCCCTCCATGGCAGGGGGCTTTCTCGGTGAAATAGAAGCGAACTTTGCTCTGGATTGACAGGTTACCCAATAGCTAGATGCCAATCCTCAGAATTTGGCACTGGCCCACCATCAGAGAAAGTGTAAGGTCTCAAGGCCAAGACTGAATGTCCCAGACCTCAGAGCTTATGTCACCTTTAGTGATCATTGGAACTGTCACTCCCTTGCCTGATGACAATTACCAGTCACATCTAAATGTCTGTGACTCTTAAGTTGTTGCAGTGATAGAGGACCATTGCTAGAAAGAAGCTGGACTTCCCTAGTGTCATCTCCCTTGAGGCTACTAGATATATTTGTAGAGGAAATGAGACGTGTGGGTCTGCCTGTACATTTTCTGTGTGAGAAAAAAAAGAGAGACATTCATTAAAATGACAAAAAGAGGTCAAATGTGCACAGACCCTAACTGAATAAGATCTGGCATCACATCGTTTGGGTCTCCTGAGGACTCGAGTTTGTCTGGGACACCAGACATCATCACAAGTTTCTTTACTCTCTATCAAGATCTCCTTTCTGTTGCTGTAGCCATGACAACCCTTTACTCCTCCCTCAAACATTTTGCATTAGCTACCCTCTTAGGTTTGGTTTGCTTCTTCTGAGTCTTCCTCACAGACTAATCGGCTGGGGTTTTAACTGCATATACCACTGCCTGGGTACACAGATGTCTCTGTCGCTCCCTCCTGGGTTTCATCAAGGATCTTTGAGTGAGAGAATATGCAGGATGAACAGAAGTCTACTCTCTGAAACTGATTGGGATGTTGGCGGACACAATGGTTCTAACAGTTGTGGGGCAGGAATAGCCGTCAGATTAAATAAACAGAAGACAATGATGTTATGACCATCAGATTCAGACTGTTGTGCTCTAACCATTCCTGCTGCTGCAAGTCTTGCAGGCAAACTGGTTTGTGCAGCCATTTCTTCCCCAGTCTTCTTTCCTGTAGCCTAACAACAAGATGACGGGACTCTACTTTGAGAAGGTCAGTGCCTTCTACACCCTGGAGTAGACGTTTACCCTGGCACATCATAGTGCTTGTCTTAGTACTTGGCACCAGGAAATGCTCAGTGTAATTGTAAGTTAGCGAACCTTCAGATCAGGGCTTTATTCATAATAGGCAGACACCTCTGCCCCCTGGATGAGGACTCTATGGTGTAGCACCGTTTTCTTCCTGTCACCTTTTCTTGAAAACTGGTTTCCAGCTCTGAGTAGGAAGAGCTTTGGTGTATGACATTGTGTGCGAAGCTTGTGAGTTCAGTCCATTTTTTGTGGGGTTTGAGTTGTGATTCTCTTGTTACCAATTAAATAAAGCTTGCCTTGTCATAACCACCGTGTGTCTGGATTCTAAAGATTTGTTTGCTTGCTTCCGGGGAAATGGTGCTTTGAAGATTAGCATCTGAACTCGTTTTTTATTGTATCCTTGGGAGATAAACTTTATTGTTGGTTCCACATTCCCCCTTAGTTCTACACACTTACCCTAAGAAACACAGCTGTCTTTGTGTTCCTGGGCAAGAATCAAAGAAAGCTAAGTTTGTTTCCTCATTTCTAGGAAGTCAGTTACCTCAGAAAGCCTGGCTGTGATTGTCATCTTCCCAAGATACCTTGCTCACACAATTACAGTCTCAAAAAGATGTAAACCTAGGCCATGCCACAAAGGACTGGAGAGCTGTCAGCCACTGCTGTTCATTTGAACATTTGCAATGCAGAGAAAAGCTTATCAGTAGTCAAGTCCACATGCAAAGAGGGCAGCAAACTAAACCTGACCTTTTCTTTCAGAAAAGCTTTTTTAAAGTAGTAATATTTTATCATCAAATCATAATTAAATACACGGAATCCAATGTGATGATTTGATATACACATACATAGTGAAATAATTAAGCCAAGTTAATCAATACAACCATACCTCGTCTACTTTTATTTTTTGAAGTTTACTTAGTTATCTTTATATTTAATGCTAACTATAGTTACCATGTTAGACAATTGATGTCAAAGCCCATTCCTTCTGTCTGGGTGAAGCCTTGTGTCATTTTAAGTCCCCACTGTATCCTCCTCCTTACATGTTGTAGAGGATTATAACTTAAAATGGGAGCCAGAGGAGTCACACTATTATCACACACACTGAGTTTTCTTTGAGGAAAATAAAACCCTGGCCACCACCAAGCGTTCTTCTTTGTACTTCAGTAGGCTCGGGTGTGTTAGGTCCCGCATGTAAGGAAGCAGGGGTGGTATTTGTTTTCTGTGAGCAGCTTTGTTTCACAGAGCCTAAAGGTGTGGGTTGCCCTGGCGCTGTTTGTATTCTTATGTTAATTCTGCTTCCTATGAGGGGCAGCCCACGACAAGGAGTAGATCACATACTCAGGTGATCTCCGGTGAACCTTCTCCCCATTCTAAATGGTCAAATAAAGGCTAGAGCTTGTGATTGGACAGTGAAAGGGAAAGGTGGGACGAGAGATCTTAGAGAAGAGGGAGAAGGAGAACCGAGGAGGAAGAGGAGCTGAAAGCCAGTATGGAGCAGAACCACATGGACTGGAGACCTAACAAGAGAGAAGTAACAAGGGCTCTCGTAGCTGGCGAATACATTAGTATAGTGATAGAGCTGCCCAATCTAGGCACATAGCTTATCGATATAATAACTGGGTTGTGTGTTTTTTATTTGGGGTTAGAAATTATCTCAGGGCTGTGTGTTTTTTTTTTTTTTTTTTTTATGGGTTTATTGAGGTAAGAAATTACCGCAACAGCCTAATATTCTCCAGATTTAAGCAAATAACAGGATGTCCCCTCTTTTTTCGACTCACTAATTTTTCTTTGCTCATGCATTCATAAACACTCAGGTTGGCTCCATGTTGTAGCAACTGCGAATAGTGTTGGAGAGAGTGTGCTCATCAATTCGCAGGCTGACTTCAGCTCCTTTGAAAGTATACACACAAGTAGAGATCCTGGACCTCAGAGCAGTTCTGTCTAGTTTTTTCTGTCCTAAAATGAATGAGTGCTCTTTCTTACTCTTTTCTCCTGATTCTTGTGTGTGTGTGTTTCTGAGGAAAGAGCCCAGAATCTCCTGCATATTGTCTTTTTTAAAATATATACATCAACATTCTGATATACATGAGGTGATCATTCCTTGTAGTAGTTCTTTTTATTTTCCTAATGATGACCAACACTGATTTGAGAAATGATGGCTTCCTAATATCTTTAACATTGTCTGAAAATTGACCTTCTCTGTGAGAAATATGAAGCGAGACAGTGAAAGCCAAGCAGCTCTGTTCAAGCAAAAGTGCAGATCTGAAGTATGTCTATGAAACATTTAAAAGGTTAAATTCCAGAGAAGAGATGGCACAAGGGGGTTAGGAGATGTGAAAACCACTAAGAGGATTATGATTTAAGATTGGAGCCAGAAGAGTCACACTAATATCACACACACTGAGATTTATTTGAGGAAAAGAATGGTTTAATACTTGCTTTTTTTTTTTTTAAGATTTATGTATTTCTATATCTAAGTACACTGTAGCTGTCTTCAGACATACCAGAAGAAGGTGTCAGGTTTCATTATGGATGGTTGCAAGACACCATGTGGTTGTTGGGAATTGAACTCAGGACCTCTGGAGGAGCAGTCAGTGCTCTTAACCACTGAGCCATCTCTCCAGGCCCCTAATACTTGCTTTTCATAGATGGTAAAGCTAATAAAGAGTCTAGATCCCAATTCACTTTTCATATATTTATATTTAAATTTTAAAGTTAGTAAAGCCAACAAAAAAAATTTCTTTTTCAGAGCTGTGAAAACTCAAACTAGGCTGAGTTTGATCGGATCTCACCAGATGTGTTCAGCCTGTGGCCCTCTATGTCCTGGAATAGGTGTGAATACAGCCCTGCAACTGTGTAGATTACAATATGTCATATTGCCATATCATAACGCTGGACACCTCTGGGTCTATAAATCATTGGCAATGATTTATTTCCTTATTTTAAAATGAGAAATCAGACCAGGTAAGCCTTAAGGTTCATCTGGCATTCATATTTTATGAGCTGAAATATTTTCCTTTGAAAGAAAACAGGTATGCTAAAATCAGTAAAATACACAGGAAGGTAGTTAATTAGTGGATAGGCCTCATTAAAGCCAGACACTATTTTTAAGCATAAGGCTAAGAAAAGAGTGATTATTTTGTCCTTGTTCAAATCTAACGGTGATTTTTGTCATGTTCATTGAAAATAGTTCGTATAGAGAGGTAAGATTACAAAGTTTATTTATTTTTGCCTACCTATTCATTATTTTGGAGGCTTTTGAAATGGCCTTACTATGTAGCCCAGGCTAGCCTGGCTTCCAGTCCTCCTGCGTCAGCCTCCCAAGTGCTGTAATTACAGGCATGGGCCACCACATTTGGCATGTCACAAAGTTAAGTGAAGGTAATAAGCCTTCAAAAGTGTCCTTCCCAATGCCTAATCTTTTTTTTTTTTTTTTTTAACTAACGCTAGGTGGTACATGCAGAGATGGCACCAGCTGACTACACTTGGCAGCGTCTTAGCGAGGGAGATTATCTGTAGTCTGATCAGAAAACCCAGATGGGATTGAATGCCTGTAGCTGGGTCTATGACTCTCTTCTACATGGCTGCATATCACTTGACAATTTCAATTGTGGTGGTGCTAGATAGCATTACATGTATGCTATATATGATTGCTAGATAGCATTACATGTATGCTATGTATGATTGTGACCAGAAACCTGCAGCATAAGTATGACTTAGCTTTGCTAAGAGGACTAGCAAAGGCCAACAGCCCTGGGACAACCGGAGCTGCCCTATCAATCACTGACCCACACACCTTGCTCTGGGCCCATTCTGTTCAATATGTTAGTGACCTAAATGAATGCATAAAACCTAATTAATTATCTGAATCATCTCTAGTCAGGTGACCACTACATGGTTTATAGAGATGCACATTAACTATTTTAATGGTTTTGTAATTGGAATATGAGTCTGACTATCCTAGTATAAACAGAGTAAATTTATAAGTGATCAATATGACTCACAATATTAAGAGAGATAAAAGAAAATAGAAATTACTGTGGGGTGGTAGTGAGTAGGAGTCGAAATTGGCCTGAAATTGAGTATAACTTCCAAACTGTGTCACTGAGAGGAAAGAGAAGCCAGGGTGACTGGGAAGTATGTGAAGTACTGTTGAGATTTGTGCTGTGGCGCCTGCTTGCAAACCTAGCACTTGGGAGGACAAGCCAGGAGAGTCAAAAGTTGAAGGACAGCCTGAGGTACTAGTGAAATAGAGGCCAATATGAACTCTATAGGGCAAAATATAAGGAAGGAGGGAGGAGGAAATCCTCACATTAAAATAGTCATACCCTACGTAGGTTATCACACCCAGATTTTTGAGTTGTATTAATACCCTTTTTAAAGTGTAGGAATCAGCTAGAGGTAGGTCCCATGTGTATGTTAAGAAAGTCTAAACACTTACAACTTCCCACTTGGGGAAAATCACCCTAAGGTCAGTTTTAAATGAAACACGTTGGAGTGACGTCAAGAGAATCCTTAAGAAGAAAGGCATTGTGAAATTTTCCACTTTGTTTTCTTCTCTCATGCTTAAATTTGCAGAGAGAACCTAGCTGACAGCATTGGCACAAGGGTAACAATGGAAAAGGGAAACTGGGTGCTCCGCAGGGTGGAGTCCCTCGACCCCTCAGTGTGATTCTCCTGCTGTTGGTAGAATCGGCCTTGCTTTGCCCTGCCTGTAGCCCCATAACCTTAAATCTGGGACTGACTGCTCACTGCCTCCTTAGAGCCGAGTCTTCATCTCCTCTTTGGAGTCTGAAGTGCAGGCAGGGACTTAGCCATCAAGCCCTGGCATCTGGGGCCGTGATCGGCACAGTGCAGGTGCCCGTGCTCGAGGGTCAGTAAAGCACTCTGATGTACAGACAGACTACCAGGGGACTCCAACCCCATGAAGAGAAGCATTGCAGTATTGGCATCTGCTAGACCAAGTTAAGCCCCATTTGTTTGCATTCAAGGTGTGTGTATGCATGTGTGCATCTAACCATCTCTGAATTCTCTTCATTGTCCAATAACAAGTCCTTCCTTCTCATTACTTGTATCCTCGCTTCCCAGGCCAATCCCAGGGCCCTTAAACAGGAGACCGTTCAGTTTTGTCTTTTGTTTCTATTAAGAGCTGCCCTTGCTTGTGTTCTTGGGTGAACTCCAGTAGCCTAACTTCTTTAAACCCTGATTCTCTTTCAGCTCATCAAGGTAGCTTTGGAGAAGAGCCTGGCGACTATGGAGACCCAAAACATATGTCTTCAGCCCCCTTCCCCAGTAGGAGAGGACAGTAACAGGTGTCTTCAGGAGGAAATGCTCCACCTGAGGGCTGAAATCCACCAGCACTTAGAGGAGAAGAGAAAAGCTGAGGCGGAACTCAAGGAGCTAAAGGCTCAAATTGAGGAAGCAGGATTCTCCTCTGTGTCCCACATCAGGTATGTCCCAACTTTCCCCCAGACCATGAGCTACCACAGCCAAGAACTTGCCTGTCTGCACCCAAGGCATTAGTGCTGCACCAGGGTCATCCACATCACGCCCCACGCCTTCGTGCGTCTATATACTCTTTAGACAAAGTGAATAGTATGAGATAGTGTTAGATAGTAACTTTTGTTACTGAAGCAATCTGAACTTAATTCAGTCTAATAATGTTCTCTATTACTGTCCAGATGTATAGGAATAGACAGAATCTACCTTAGTTGTATGGGTGCAGCTTTCTGGATCAGGTCCCATAGTCACCTACCTATGAAGCTTCACTGCTGTATAGAGAACCAGAAAAGCCTATAAGGAGATGTAAGGGTCTGAAAATTGCTGAAGTAAAACCCCAGACATCTAACATGCAACAGTTACCATTGTTCAGAATAGCAACATGTGACAAGGACATTCAAATCCCTTTTATAACAGAATTTCTTAATTTCTTCTGAGATAACAACAGACTTCTTCTTCTTCTTTTTTTTTTTTTTTTGGTTTTTTGGATTTGGTTTTTTTGAGACAGGGTTTCTCTGTGTAGCCCTGGCTGTCCTGGAACTCACTCTGTAGACCAGGCTGGCCTCGAACTCAGAGATCCTCTGCCTCCTAGAGTGCTGGGATTACAGGCGTGCGCCACCACCACCTGGCGCAACAAAAGACTTCTAAAACTTAGGGCACATTACAAGGGGTTACAAAAACCATTAACCAAAGGTCATAAAGATATATACAAACTACGGTACCCCAGGTATAAAAACAGGGGAATAGCTATTGACTGGGATTATCTAAACAAAACTTCAAGGACGGCTTAGTTACAATCTTAAACTTTCCATGACCCTGTAAGCTAGTAACAAATGGTAAATGGTAAGTCAGATCATTGCTCCTAGTATATATGCACATAGGCAATCTCTGTTATGACCTCTTATTTAATTTGCGACTTGAATTTATGTGCAAACTTGTAGTGAACTTTTTACCGTGCAACTCTCATGTACAATTTTGTACTAGAACAAATGGCAGTGCTAAGTCCCCCTCCCCTTTGCTCCCTGAGACTTAGAGCCTTGCAGTTCCTGATGAGACAGGACAAAGGCTGCTTTCCCTAGCCTCCCACTGTGTCGCTTTGAAGTGCTAACTGGAGGCTGCAACTTCAACCTCAAAGTGACTCAGACCAGTGGATCAACTGCAAAAGCCAAGTACCTTAGCAAGTGGTCTGTGGCCTAATTTCTGGGTAAAACAGGATATGAAAAAGGAGCTCCTCAGAGGATTTATACAGCCCTGCCTATCACCACTAAACTCCCTCCCAATAGCAAAAAAAAAAAAAAAAAAAAAAAGTTGAATCATGGAATTGCAATTTTAATAACTGCTAAGGACCAGTCTTGACTTGGTTGGGGTTCCTGAGGAAGGTGTGTTTGGAAGTGGTGAAAGAACAACTGGAAGACGTTTGTGGGTACTAGCTGACAGTTGTGTGGTCTGCTCAAGATGGCTCCCTAGACAGCCCTCTGCAGTCTCTTGGCTTTCTGCTTGAGACAGTTCTGAGACAGTTCTCTGCCGAGATAGTTCTCTCTCTGCTTGAGACAGCTCCCTTGTTAGAAAAAAAAAAAATCTAGAAGCTCTCTGGATAGCTCATACCTTAGCCCCTTGGTTCTTAGAAGACAGCAAGTACATTTTTAAACGGCAAATGAATTCAGAGATTTGTCTGCCTTTGTAAGCACAGACAATAACCTAGCTGGGTGGGATGGTTGTTCTGAGATCACCACTCCCACCATGCCTGGGTCTAAACTTGCTCTGTGTCAGGCTAACCTTGATTGAAGTCAGGAACCTGTTTGTCTTTGTAAGCACAAACAATAAACTTAGCTGGGTAGGATTTTGCTCTGCAATCCCCACTCCTCAAATCTCTTTATCTCCTACCTTAATATCTTTCTGACAAGCTGGCTCATGGAGCAGCTGCCTCTCTTCTTTGAGGTCCATGAAGCCCCTCATATAATTCATATTGCATCCTTGTATTTTCCATAGTTGAGAAATTATACATTCTTGAACTCGTGTTTTCAGTCTTTCACAGCCTTAAGGGCTGTCCTGAAGGTCACAGTATTTACCATTTTTGCTAAGGACATAGACACACCCTTGCAGACCAAAGCCCAGTCTTGGGCTCCTGGGACACTTACTGCCTAATTATCATATAGATTAACCTTGGAGGAGGAACATAAAGTAGATTATGTACTTTGTTATTCAAACAAGCCTCACACCTAGCAACTGTCAACGCCCTAGGAGGCCCTGCCCTGCTGGCTCTGGTCCAGGGGCAGGAACTGTGTCATGCTGTCCTTTCCACAGAGGCCATGCAGGCCTCAGTGAGAAATCTTTGTCATTTCATGAAAATTATAAAAATGATAAGTACATATCAATTGGCTACTTTGACTGTAAGGAGATTTTTTTTTTTTAATGCTGAAAAACACATCGATACTGTAGTTTCAGTATGATGACCTGTCTAAAAATGGTAAGGTAGAGACCAATAGAGGAAGACACCAGATGTCAACCTCCAGCCTCCACGTGGGTACACACACACATACCACACATACACACACACATACACACATACACATACCACACACCACACACACACGCCACACACACAAAACCCCCATATATATGTGTATATATATATATATATACACATACACACACATACATACATACATACCACAAACACACACACACCACACACACACATACACACCACACATACTACACACAGACACAGATACACACACACACACACACACACACACACACTTATTAAATCTGTTGTCATTCTAGATATCAGTTCTTTTATGTTGAATTATCCTGATAATTCTTTCTTTACGTTTTACCTAATTTAAAATGTAAGTTCTCCTTAGGTATCTATATGTATGAAGTTAGCTGTGATGTCCTGGAACGGGGCATCCCTTAATTCTGAATACACCATGTATAGATACCCTTGCAGGTTATTTTCATTTTCCACGGAGCTATTAACCTGGAAACCTAAGTTGTTTAAAGCCTCCGCCCTTCCTTACTCAGTCTGTTGTTCGGCTTTAAGCCAGGTACAGTGTGAAGATACCAGGCTTCGCCCCAAAATGTATGTATGCAAGAGTAACCCAGTCTTCTTTTCTAGACATGCTCCTTCTTCTCCCTCCTGCATGCCAATTTTGGCAATGGGCCTACGCCTTTTTCTCTTGGAAATCTGAGTTCTATGTCCCATTCATTTCTCCCATGAATCCACACCTAACAGCTTCTGCCTGACACTCCAAGACTAGGTGCATACTCAAGCTCTGATTCTTTAGGCTGTAAATCATCTCTGTCTGTCTGTCTCTCTGTTTCTTTCTCTCTGTCTCTGTCTCTGTCTCTGTCTCTGTCTCTCTCTGTGTGTGTGTGTGTGTGTATGTGTGTGTATGTGTTCTAGCTCAGCAGTCTCAGTTTAGTCAGTTCTATTACTTCAATAAATACAGATATTTTATGTAGTCCCAGAAGCACAGGATGAATAGGAAAACCGCAGTATCCACCCTCTGGAAGGTCATCTCCTATTGCATGGACTAGAAAAATAGCAACTAATTAAATAACTACATTGTGTTTCAGTTCTGATTAGTATTATTTATTTTTATTCCTGAGCCCCAATTTATCACTAAGTAATTTAAAACCAGTGATAAACTAAGGCAATGATGAAATCCACAATATGTTTGTCATAGGCAGGATCTATTTTCTTTAAAAAAAAAAAACCAAAAAACTTTAATATTGTAAGTTTGCTTGTGTGTTCCAGGGGTCACTAGATATTAAAGCATGGGAGACTGTATGGATAAGTAAAGACAAATAGACTGGGGGTCTGACTTACGACCTTTCAGTAATGCCGCCATCCAATGGCTATGGAAGCATGTGGTAAAGCCATTTTCCACACCCCGTCACTGGGTCTTCTCATGTAGGAAATGAGGTCTCGTTCAGGTCTCTGAGGTTCAGTTATGTACTTGAGGACTTGAGGAGCTCTGGGTGTTTCATGCACTAAGGTGGGTGGAAAGGTCTCTGACGCGGAGCTGCAGACCCTGACAAACCTGGCCCCTCATTGTGTGTCTTTCGCAGGAACACCATGCTGAGCCTTTGCCTTGAGAACGCAGAGTTGAAGGAGCAGATGGGAGAAGCAATGTCTGATGGGTGGGAGGTCGAGGAGGACAAGGAGAAGGGTGAGGTGATGCTGGAGACTGCGGTCGACAAAGAGTGTGTGAATGAGAACAGCCTTCAGGCTGAGTTCAGGAAAGTCCAGGGGAAACTCAAGAGTGCCTACAACATCATCAACCTCCTCAAAGAACAGCTGGTCCTCAGCAGCTCGGACGGGAACAACAGTAAAGACATGCCAGAGCTCCTCGTGCGCCTGGCCAGGGAGGTGGACAGAATGAACACAGGCCTGCCTTCCTCGGGGAAGCGTCAGCACCAGGAAGAGCAGGGGAATATGACCACAAGGCTTGGTCCCAGACCCCAAAGCCTCTCGCTCGGGGCAGCCCTCCCAGGGGATAGCTACCAAGTAAGTGTGGGCAGGGCTGAGGTGAGAGATTCAGAGGACTGGGCTTTCAGCTTTTACTTTAAACTGTACTGTGTGGGTCAGGGAGTATTGCGGGGAAGGCACCATGCGGCCAGTAGCAGGACTGTGTCATCAGAGGTGCCCATTCAGCATCAGAAAGGGTTCCATGTTATCTTATGTTTCCGAGCCTTTAATTCCAGGCTACACACTGCAGTGGCAGTTGTAAACTGATGGCTGCCCTCCAGGCAATGCCAAGACAATGCTTTTCTTTTCTCTTTTTATCCAAGATGGGGTTTCTCTGTGTAACCCTGGATGTCTTGCTCCATAGACCAGGCTGGTCTCGAACTCAGAAATCTATCTGCCTCTGCCTTCTGAGTGCTGGGATTACAGGTGTGGGCCACCACCGCCCGGCCATGGTGGCTTAGCTGTCCTGCTCTTGGGATGCGCTGGTTCTTGACAGAGCCTAGACAGCGGTGTGCAATGCTATCTTCTTACAGCTGTGGCTTCCTCCATAGTTCCAGACTGCTGTGTGTCACGTCGGAGGTCACTGGTATCCTTCTGAGGGAAGGAACTTTGCCTTACATTCAGTGAAATGGAGAATTCAGAGGCTGCCGAGAAGGCCCTTGGGATGGGAACACAGAGCGGGTAGAGTGGGGATTTCCAACCCCCTTTTTTTTTTTTGGATTTTTTTTTTCTGAGACAGGGTTTCTCTGTGTAGCCCCGGCTGTCCTGAAACTCACTCTGTAGACCAGGATGGCCTCGAACTCAGAAATTCACATGCCTCTGCCTCCCAGAGTGCTGGGATTACAGGCGTGCGCCACCACTGCCCGGCTGGATTTCCAACTCTTTCTTTCAAGAAATTGAGTAAATGTTTATTACAAGCTGCTTCTGACTTGATTGGCACTGAGAACTGCTGTGGTAAACATGGATGCACGCAGCCCACAGCATTCAGATATAAGGCGTCACTGTTACCACATGGAGGGTAACCTCGGACTGTCCTAATCCTCGATTGGGTCTTTTTGCAGCTGGACAACAAGTCCCAGGCCCCGGACTCTGGATGTCACCCAGAGTTTAGCCTACCAGGTTCTACCAAACACCTGCGTTCCCAGCTGGCTCAGTGCAGACAACGATACCAAGATCTCCAGGAGAAGTTGCTCATCTCAGAAGCCACCGTGTTTGCCCAGGCAAACCAGCTGGAGAAGTACAGGGCCGTATTCAGTGAGTGTCACCAGCTCACCATCACCTCTGAGTCCTCTGTCTACAAAGTCACCTGTTTCTCACGTTCTGTGTCTTTCAACCCCAGCCGTGAACACTTCAGCCATGATACCCAGTCTTAGATTTGTGGTGGTGAATATTTTACTTCAATCTGTAGATAGATGGATATAGATAGATGGATATGAAGGATAAAGGTAGAAACCAAGGTTTTAACATCACAGTGAAGGCACTAGAGATGGCTCAGGGCTTAAGAGCACTGACTGTTCTTTGGAGGACACCAGTTTAGATCCCAGCACCCCCAAGGTGTCTCACAACCCTCTGTAACTACAGTTCAGGGCATCTAACATTCTCTTCTGGCCTCTGACGGTACGAGGCACGGTCCTGGTAGACATGGGGTTATATGGGATACTATAAATGGGAATAGAGAAGTGTAGTGGGAGATCTGCCCAATCTAGGCATATAGCTTGTATTGTTATTGATTTAGATGAGATTTCTTTTACCAGGTAATTGGGTTGGAAAAAATATAGCAACATGGGTGCACATAGGCAAAGCACTCATTACACGTAAAATAAAAATAAACACACCTTTAAAAAAGCCACAGTGAAAATACAGGAATGAAACAGACTAACATCTGGGCTTGCTGACCTTCGGGCTGCTGGTGGCTGCCTTGAGTCACCATGTGATGGTTTCTTTCCTCCTTTGCAGCACAACAGACTCTTCTAAATCCCAGTGACTGCTGCTCTGGGCTCAGCCCAAGGGAAACTGCTGTACTGAGGGGGTGCTCTTTATTCACAGAGATACTGGCACAATGAACTTAGAAAGTCTAAGTCTGGTTCATTTGATATAGTGCTATCTTATTGGATAGGGCAGGGCCAGATGTCTTGGGACTATTAATCACATTAAAATCTATTGAAACTAAAGGCCTTGTGGCTAAGGGGCCTAATGGTTTCGCTGGGGCTTCCTGACAGGGTAGCATGCAGTTCCTGACTTGCCCACATCTCTCAACTAAGCTTCCGTTTTCAGAAGAGAGCCTCTCATGGGCAAGCACAGGCTCACCCAGGTGGGGAGAATGATGACTAGCTACGACAGGTTCTATCTTCTCTCACTGGGGTCCAAAAGGCATCCCTCCAAATCTGCCTCTGATCTGTTGGCCAGGGAATGTGCCACTGAGGTTGCGGTTGGGATGTCCTGTGGCACCCACTGTCTCTTTCTGAACACAGGTGAACCCCTGGTGAAACAGGACAGCAAGCAGATCCAGGTGGACCTTCAGGACCTGGGCTACGAGACTTGTGGCCGAAGCGAGAATGAGGCTGAGCGAGAGGAGACCACCAGCCCCGGTGAGCACACGGAGGGCGGGGCCACCTCCTCTCCCTGGAGTCACATTTACATTTGGATGTCTGAAGCTACTCCCACCTGTGATGAGCAGGAGGGTCAGGGAAATTGGGGCTGAAGGAGGCCCAGGACCACAGAAGGACAGGAACTTTAGAGAACTCTTTAAAATGAGACCATCAGTTTGAACTTCTAGGTTTATGATACACTGCTAGTAAATTATATATATATATATATATCCATCCAAACCTAGGCCTATTTATTAGAGACGAGATCTGTGAGCTTTAATGTATATCTAAACTGTAAGTTTAGAATAATTTTTTAAAACATTTTGTAGTCACAAAGGAGTATTAGGAAGTGCAGGGTTCCTACAGAATCGAAGCTGAGGCAGTATAGTGAGGCAGTTAGAACCAGGGATCTGGAGACCAGGCTGCTTGGCACAAACCTCAGATTCCTTATCTGCTAGGATGGCAATAAAGCAGCTGTCTAGCTCACTGGGTATTCACGTCAGTGAATGAACTCCGTAAAACACCCGGACCAGCATTTTACTAGTAAAATGTTGACTCATCCTGGCTGCCACTGCCCTAGCTCAGCTTGTGGCAGTAAATATCCTGACTTGTTTTGATGGCCATGTTTTCCTAGGCATATTTTCAATGCTGTCTCAATCCAATAGTTTTAAATCATGCACTGTCAGGAAACACCACAGAAGCTGTTTGTTCTTTAGTCCTGTGGTCATTTTACATACTTGAGGCTTTGTTAATGTCTCACTAAAGAGACACTGACTGACTTGTGTGTTAAGGACACGGGACACTGGAAGGTTTGAGTCCTGGGTCTTCAATGTACATGGTCTGTGACTGGTGAGCTTACCCACTTACCACCCTGTCACTGAATTTTGGGTTCTCCAGCAAACAAGATTTAAAAATGACTATACCTTGCTCACAGGGCTGTTCAGCAAGAAATGCTAAATGTGAATGCCTATCTACTGCTGGACCTAAAGAAAGCGCCACTCCGGCTTTTATCCCAGTACTTATTCCTGTGACCAGCCCGAGCCCCTCAACAGTGTCCACAGCACCATGCCCACTTGTTCTTCAAGATGTTTCTGTCTCTTTCAGAGTGTGAGGAACACAATAACCTGAGGCCTGTGGTGCTCGTGGAGGGGCTGTGCTCTGAGCAGGGGTACCTGGACCCTGACTTGGTCAGCCCACCTGTGAAGAAGCCCTTAGAGAGCAAGCTGGGGAAGCAAGAGGAGTTCCAGGCACAAGGAACTTCGGACAACAGTTCTCTCCTGAGGAAGGACATCCGAGATCTGAAAGCCCAGCTCCACAATGCCAACAAGGTCATTCAGAACCTGAGGAGCCGAGTCCGGTCCCTGTCTGCCACAAGTGATTACTCATCGAGTCTGGAGAGACCCCGCAAGCTGAGAGCGGTGGCGACCCTTGAGGGAGCTTCACCCCACAGCGTCACTGATGAAGATGAGGGGTGGCTGTCGGACGGCACCGGGGCTTTTTACCCTCCAGGGCTCCAGGCCAAAAAGGATCTAGAGAATCTGATCCAGAGAGTATCCCAGCTGGAGGCCCAGCTCCCCAAAACTGGACTAGAGGGGAAGCTGGCCGAGGAGCTGAGGTCTGCCTCGTGGCCTGGGTAAGAGGAGAATTGTGCAGGCCTTCCACTTGAGTGATGTCTAAGTCCGTACTCGGAACAGGGCAGGCCTGGCAGCTGTAAGGGAGAATGCATCCAGGTAGTCAGAAGGGGACTTATCTAAACAGTGGTTGAACTGAGCAAACATGGGGACAGGCACAGCCAGCACCACGTCGGATGCTGTCCTGTTACAGCTGTTAAAAATGCGACAATGGTATAAGTGGTATAGGGTAGTGGTGAGACTAGTTCCAGACGCCTGTCTTAAAATCGTACTTCTGCAACTTAGGAACTGTGCAAAGCACACAACCATTCCCAGTCTATTGGCTTACCTATGAGGCGGAGAGGGAAGGGAGCCCAACTCCAGAACAGGTCTTGGACTTAATTGAACTACCGAGTGTGCTTACAATAGTGTCCGCCGTATAAGCTCTCAATGCTAGCTTCATGATCACGATTACCGATACTTTATGCTGAAAAATACTGAGCAGACCTACAGCTCAACCTCTGTCCTGACTATTGCTAAGTACAAACCATACAAGACAGCGGCTTTACTGTAGCTCATGATTCTCTGGGCTGACTTGATTCAACTGAGTCTCCCTTGTGGTTGCCGGCAGATAGAAGCTGAGGCCAGGGTGCTCTGAAAGGCCTTTATGAGGTGAGCATGGATTCTTTATCCATGACTAGGCTTCTGGCTTCTCTCTTTGACCTCGAGGATTTCTCCTCTGACTTTGGTTTGTCATGGTGTGGTAGTCTTTGGTGGTGTTGCTTCTGTGTGAAAACTAGTATCCAGGACCGGAGATAGATCTTGCCGGCATCTGCAAGTAGGAGAATTACTTCTCAACTTAGTATGGCGAAGCCTTCATTGCATTATCTAGGTTTGCACGGGAACAGAACCTTCCAGACTTAACTATGTAGAGAATAACCTTTCTTGCTGGTAGAGGACTGGCAAAGTCATGTTCCAGGAGAGCATATAGCCTGACAGACTGTAATTATTATCTTTGCAAAATGCCATCTGCCACAGTATCACAGTATAGAAGAAATTCATGCATCTGATAAGATTTGAACCAGAAGATAAAGAAGGTCCTAGAGGGCCTAGGAGTTAAGAAATTCTAAATATTTATCTACTTCTACTGTGTATCCACCTATATTTGAGCTGTGTGAGATGTAAAATGTGAGGTTTTCTTTACTCCCACAAGAGTTATGGTTTAGTTTTGAGCATAAGGCTAACATTCTAGAGAAGCTACGAACAATGGTGTCCTCTAAGTGTTTGGGTGCAGTAGCTTCTCCGCATGAAATTTACCTTTAAACACCTTCCATGGATAGAACGATTCTGAGCCTGGACTTCCTTAGGTATATTTTCACAGAAGACTCTGAGGAGCTCCCATAACTTATCATTCACAGTTTTTCATTCTTCTTCTCTCTTCTCTTTCCTGCACTAGAAAATACGATTCCTTGATCCAGGATCAGGCCCGAGAACTATCATATCTGCGTCAAAAAATACGAGAAGGGAGAGGGATATGTTACCTTCTCACCCAACATGCAAAAGATACAGTAAAGTCCTTTGAGGATCTCCTAAGGAGCAACGACATTGACTACTACCTGGGCCAGAGCTTCCGGGAGCAACTAGCCCAGGGCGGGCAGCTGACTGAGAGGCTGACCAGCAAACTCAGCACAAGTAAGTCAGCCGCTGACCCAGTTCTAGGCTCAGGTGGCCACCATTTGCCCCCAACAGCATTTCATTCCAGAGTCCAGGTTCCCTTCATGTCTTGAGGGCTCTTTCTGAAGCGGGACTTCTGTGAGGAGCTCCAAACGTGGCAGCTACAGCCAGGCACATTGGCGTGCTCTGAAATCCCAGGACTCAGGAAGTTGGGGTAGAAAATTATGAGTTTGGGTCAACCTCCAGAAAACTTGTTGTTTCAGATACGAGAAGGTTGATACGAAAGAGTTTACGGTTACATGCCCTTGTATGTGGGAGCCAGTCTGCCACAGAATGTGGAAGCTGGAAAATTCCAAAGAAGAGCTTTGATCATTGAGAAAAATTATATTCAGGTTTTAGCCCCAATTTAGACAGATGAAGTCATGGTTGTGACCTCCATGCCAGGGACAGTCTCCCTAGTGAGATTAGGTGAGCTACCTGCTCACCACTCTGATGGCAAGTATGGCTGAGGGAGACCAAGATTAGAGAAAAGTGCCAGCAGGAGGGGTGGGGCTAAGTGTGGGCAACAGAGGACGTTATGATCAAAGTATCTTATGTACATCTGTGGAAGTCTTATGGTGAAGTCCACCATTTTGTATAGTTAATTTATGCTGATGAAAAGGGCATAACTGAGGGCTGGAGAAGTAGCTCAGGGAGTAAAGTGCTGGCCTGGCAAGCATGAAGACCTGAGTTCAATCCCCAGAATCTACAGAAACAACCCGTACATAGTAGCACACACTCGTTACCATAGCACCGTAGAGCCAGAGCCAGATGGGTCCCCAGGCTTGCTGGCCAGAGAGCCTAGTTGGTGAGTCCATGCTCAGTGAGGGACTGTCTCAAAACTACAGGAAAAGTGGTGAATGGCTCCTCTGAGCAATAATACCCCAGGTTGTCCCCGGGCTCAACAGGCATGTATACTCCCATACATACATGCACACATACAAGCACACATATATTCACACACATAGCACACACAAACCACATTTTAACCCTAACCCTACATGTGCACGTGCATGTGCACGCACATGACACACATGTAAATACATACATGCACACACAGAGACCTAGCATAGACACTCAAAATAGCCAGGCGGTGGTGGCACATGCCTTTAATCCCAGCACTTGGGAGGCAGAGGCAGGCGGTTTCTAAGTTTGAGGCCAGCCTGGTCTACAAAGTGAGTTCCAGGACAGCAGGGCTACACTGAGAAACCCTGTCTCCAAAAAGCCAAAAAGCCAAAAAAAAAAAAGGGGGGGGGGTAACATTCTTCTTATCCAAAGAACAAAAATAATAATAAGAAAAGACACTCAAAATAACTTTCCTGAACCTATGTTGGCCTAATCTCTGTTCTGTGTCCTCTGGGACCTGTGCTTTCTAAGGTGTGACATGGAATCCATTTAACTTGTTATTTTTTAAATTTGATTTTCAGAGGATCATAAGAGTGAGAAAGAAGAAGCTGGGCTTGAGCCGCTGGCCCTCAGGTAATTCTGAAGGCGGTCTGGTTACAGGGACCCAGCCAGGGCGGCCCCACACTCACAGACGAGGCCGGGTAGTAGACGACGTTATTGCAGTAGTTCATTGAACACTCATTGGTTTGATTCCAAATTATTTTCTTTTGATATGATATTTTGCTGCAGTGCTGTTTAAGCCATGGTAAGCTAGAAGCAGTCTGGTCCATGGCTGAACCATGTGTGTATCAAGAGTCCACTTCCCTCCCTGCTCCCCACCCCATGAATGTCCTGCAAGGTCGGCCTGCCCTGGGTTTAATGACAGCTAGCTTAGGAGTCACTCAGTGTCCTTGGAGAAAGAAGAATCCCAAGAGAGTGTATAAAGAAAGAGGCCGGCATGCGTAGATCCCCGGGAGGCAGCAGCTCCTCGGGGAAAATATTCAGTTTGTAATGCTCACGAGCTCCCTGGCTCAGGGTCACGTGTGGCCACTGGTCTGAGCTCTTTGTGCCTCAGACCCTGTAAGTCCTTCTCAGACTGCCTGCGGTAAGGGACATGGACTCTGTGGCTCTTGGTTTTTTCTCATCAGTCACTGACAAATAAAGGGCCTACACTTGAGCCAACCAGTCGAGGCCGCTTGTTCTAGTTTTGGATGCTGTGACAATGTTTTGTTCCATATTTTTCAAAGCTCCCTTTGATTTTTATACGTGTTGGAGATGCTGATAGCCCTCAGACTGCCCACGCCTTAAGGGACTGGCTGTGCCCCTGCTGGTGCTCAGCATGTGCCTGTCCCCCGCAGAGCTTCTGCCACCTATCTGTTTATGGCACACATACCGTCTATGCCCAGAATGGTGCCCTTGGCTTACGTGGGTTTCCCCGTGGGCTTCAGTGAAGACTAGCTGGCCTGTGTCACCTCAGCTTCACCTGTGGCCTGTTCATTCTCCACCAGGCTCAGCAGGGAACTACAGGAGAAAGAGAAAGTGATTGAAGTCCTGCAGGCCAAGCTGGATACCCGGTCTCTCTCACCCCCCAGCAGCCACGCTGTGTCTGACTCCCACCGCTCTGCCAGCAGCACGTCCTTCCTGTCCGATGACATAGAAGCCTGCTCTGACATGGACGTAGCCAGCGAGTACACACACTACGAAGACAAGAAACCCTCACCCAGTCACTCAGGTAGCTTCGACTGTCGGAGTAGTACCTTCTCTGTCTAGACTGAGAGGAGACTTTGGGATCCAGGCCTTGTAGTCCACTTTGGTGTGTAGCAGACTGGACAGAGCATGGCTCTGGGACCAAGTCCTAAGCACAGGCTCCCGAGGGTTCAGATCCTTGCTCTGTCCCTCACTCTACCAGTAATTCTGTCACTCTGAGTCCTGCCACCAGGTACTTGAGGACATGCAATTCCAAGTGAGAAGATGGTGGCCAACCTTCACTTCTCATCAATCTGTCTGATCCACCTCCTTCTTTAAGATGGAGTCCCTTATGTCCTTGCAGTTTCTGCACAGTGGCCCCTGAGGATCTGTGGATCCCCACAGCCTCGGCCACGGGAGCTCCTTCAGGACTTCCAGGTTCTGAACTTCTTCTATCGCCCAAAGGCAGTTAGTTCTCTTACTGAAAGGAGCTGTCTGAAAGCAAGAAAATGATTACTGCCTTAGATCCTTGTCCTTGGGGCCTTCCGTGACAGCCAGCCTCTGGCCCTGGTACTCCTGGATACTACAAGGCCTGGGCTCCAGTTCTCTGTAGAACACCAAGCGTTTTCTTTCCTTCACGGGTTTTGTAGACTCCATCCATCTTTCGAGTCATTCTCCTGTGCTGTCTTCTAACCCATCAGCAGCCAGTGTGTCTCAGAGGCTGACAGGCGAGGCCAGCAGCAGCCCCCTCAGCTTGCCAGCTCCCCAGAATCCCCCTCAGGAGGCTGGCCAGGCCCACCCAGGTATGCAAAGCCAGTAGGGCGGGAGCTGTCTCTCTCAGCTGGCTGCTTGGTTTCCTTCAGGGAGCAGGGTGGAAACTGCTAGGAGCTGAAATCTCTCGCGTCCTACCAGAATCAGGAGGCCGTTCTCACTTTCCATCTGTCTGGTTGTTAAAACTTAGGAACTAAGACATCTGCAATAAGCTTTGATCTGTGGACTGGTTTTGACTAATAGCTGACTTTTTAAATAAGCTCCTTCATTTCTCTCACTCACCCTGGGAAGCAGAGGCCAACATTTTTACAGGATTACAATCGCCAAAGAACAGAAAGAAACATCTACTAATCCCGTGCATAATGATACAGCTAACTTCAGAGTTAAATGCTGCTTGTCTTATATCCCCATCGACGGCTTTGTGAATGGCACGTATATATTTTGGCGACAATAAAAGGGGAATATTCACTTTCACGTCTCAGCATAGCCGCCAGAGGTTCCATTGATCGCTCACAGTTCTGCTTCAGAGATGGCAGAGAAAGGCCAGTCCCTGCTCCCTGCCCTCCTCCGTGGCTGGCCGGCCACCTTCATGGCGTGTGTGATGAGGTCTGAGTCCCAGAAAAGCACAGTCCTATTTTCTGCCACCTTCACCCTTCCCAAGGGCAATTCAACCACAGTCCTGAGCAAGAAGGCTGTGCCTGGGCTCTGGGCTTCTGGGTCTGAGCAAGCTGCAGTTGGACCAAGAGGTCCCCCAGCATAGACAAGCTGCCTAAATGCTTTCAGGTCAAAGGCAGCCTAAGGTCAGAGGCTTTAACACCGCCGTGCCTCCCTAAAAGATCCCTGGGCTGTGTCTCTAGGAAGTCTGGCTGTGTGCAATATCACTCTGATGTAGCACCAGCACCATGGGACCAATGATGTGTTGTAGATGTAGTCATGTCTTGTACATAAGACCTTCTCCTCAAGACAGACTTGATTTCTGCCCTGCTCCCCACTGGAAAAGGGAAACAGATTTTTTTTTCACAATGTTTCTAAAGATCGGGCTGCCCGTGGACTCCGGGGATCTCTAAGGGGAACATCGTGTTGTGTTGTGGTTTTGTTTTGTTTTTTTCACTTCTGGGCTCTGCTCCCAGGGTTTATCATTCCACTGCTGTTCGGCTCTAAGGCAGGCCTGTGTGCTAAGAGCTGGTGATGTGCATGTTTAATGCACACTTGGGAGTGTTGTGATGACTTGAGGCTACTCTGTAATGCACAGTAAGATCGTGTGAAAGGGAGGAGGGGCAAAGAAAGGGGGAACAGGAAGGGTGGGGCCTTTTAAGAAGAAGAAGGGCACTGGGAAGGAAGGAGGAAAAACAAGACTGCACCATCCTGGAAGAACATGATCAAAGCAAGTCACATACATGTACAGTCATGTCATGGTGCACCCATCCCCTACTCAATGAATATAAGCTAATAAAAGTATTAAACAGCTCTCTCAGACAGCATTGCAGGCCATATGGTTGTTTCTCATTGTATGGATGAACACACTGCTTTAGATTTCTAAAGTTTGTTCCCACCAAATTCCCACACTATGCCTGGTCTAGCCTGCTCTCCCCAGGATGATCCTGATGCTGAGAAAGAAAGAAAGAAAGAAAGAAAGAAAGAAAGAAAGAAAGAAAGAAAGAAAGAAAGAAAGAAAGAAAGAAAGAAAGAAAGAAAGAAAGGAAGGAAGGAAGGAAGGAAGGAAGGAAGAAAGGAAGGGGGGAGAAGGAAGAGGAGGGAGGGATGGAGGAAGGAAGGAAGAAAGGAAGGAGAGAGAGAGAGAGAGAGAGAGAGAGAGAGAGAAAGGGAGAGAGGGTGGGGGTTTCTAGATGAATGTAAGGATAGTCTTTTCTCAGAGAGCAGGGCTGGTCCATGCTAGGACCAGCACCACAGGAGCCTTTGAGGAAATACGCATACCCATGTGATGTTTGGTAGGGATGAGTCATGCCACCTTGCCTCTGTGGCCTGCTGCCCCCATGTTGAACGGAGGCTGCACATGCAGGTGAGCCTGGCAGAGGGATGAGGAGGAGCGACCTCCCAGGCTGCTTCTTAGGAGTAACTCGGCTTTGCCGACTTAGCCCACACCGCAGCAACAGCACGTGACAGGCCTGTCTGATCAGGGAATGGTCGACCTTCTCTGCTTTTCTCTTGCCTTCTAATGATGTCTCCTCTCTCCCTGACTCTTTATTTCTAGGCTTTCACTTTAACTCCATACCCAAGCCGGCCAGCCTCTCCCAGGCGCCAGTGCACTCCGCTCTGCCCAGCCTCTCCCAGGCGCCAGTGCACTCCGCTCTGCCCAGCTTCGCGCCTTTCAGCCCCTCTGGGCCTCCCCTTCTTGGCTGCTGTGAGACACCGGGGGTGTCCCTAGCTGAGGCTCAACAAGAGCTGCAGATGCTGCAGAAGCAGCTGGGAGAAAGTGAGCACGGTCGCTGCCTTGGTGTGCTGCGTGGCGGCCCACTGCGGTCGCTCTGCATGGCTTTGGCTTGGTGGTGGCAAAGGGAGAAAATAAGGCATGTGTCGCCGGCAGCAGATGGAGGGAAAGCTCGCTTGCTTCTTGTCTGACGTGCATCTGCTCTTGTCTCTGGGGTGTGCTCATTAGCTATGGGAGGTATTCAGAGATCTGGCACTCACAGACAGCTAACAGAGTTGGCCCAACACTGTACGTTAGTGTGCATCTCTGACAGGCTGGGAAATACTTATTGGCAGGTGGGAAAAGGAAGTTATGCTTTGCCCTTGCGGGGAGACATAGCTATTAAAGATATGACCACATTCATCGACTGCTTTGGGCTCCGTCATATCTCTTGCTACAGACTGCTCTTAACTGTCCAACATCATCCATGTAACATACAGCGGGGTGGTGTCAAGATTCGCAGGCAGAGTTGGGTAGAGCATCTTTTCTTGTTGTTCATTCTACACCCCCCTCCCCCCCAAAAAAGAAATGTGACATATAGATGGACAGACTCGTAAGCTCAGGCTATGACAGTGGTGAATTCTGTCCTCTGACTCCACAGGTGGTTAATCCTAAGTGATTGCAGAGTTCACAAAAAGGGATCTGCTGGGAGTGTGAACTGATGCTTCATTGTATGACGACGCATATAATCACTTTAGGTGTAGAAAAAAAAGAATGATTTTTTAAAGCAACTAGAAAGAGTTTGAGAATTACGCTAAAGTCACATTCTGTGCCTGTCACAGAGCTTGACTGAGCAAGAGCAGGGTCTCCACACCTGAGGTATCTACTGACCACAGGTCACAGCCTGGAGTTTAAAGCTGTAAGGTCTCTGGTGGCTTTTGGATCCACTTGGGGGTTTGTGTTTATAGCCTCAATGGATAGTTTGTCTAATGCACATCCAGGTTGACTTACCGAATCCACAGGACCCCACCAGGTTTTCAGGAAACACTGCCAGTCTCTGCTATGAAATCTAAGGGTATAAATCTTTTGAAATCAGTGTTTCTCCAGAACATCAGTGTAGCACTTAGCTAATACTCCTATAGTCTTGCCTGAGCCTCACAAGAGTCCTATGCAGAGCATGGAGTTAGAGCAGGAAGTTAAGACTCAAGGTAATGGCCTAGTAGGAGAGACGAGAGAGGGGCTTGGAGCCTGTCTTCTGCTCCTGGTGTATGATTTCCCCCATGCCTTTGCACTGGGGTGGTTTAGATGTCCCGCTGCTTAGGCTGTGGGCTGAGCCCAGTGGAAACATTCTGGTGATTCTTTACAGTTGAGTTCTCATTCTCTTTAGAGACCAGCTAGTGGTCTAGGACTTATGGCCTAAGACTGTTCTGTTAGCAGTTCTGACACCAACAAATATGCCTCATGTTTAGATGACATAAACATTTTTTGGCTTCTATTTCCTTTTCTCTATCCCCATTTTCTGTAGCTTTTTATGACTGTCAACAGATATTTGTGGAAAGGAAAAAATGGAAGGAAAAATCCCATGCATCGTGGGTTGGAGTTATAGTGTCAGGCCCTTGATATTTGTTCAGATGGCCCTAGCCTTTATAAAGAATACTGTAGCCCTTCCTTTTCCCATCTGTAGGCATGGTCCTCTCCAAGGGACCATCACCCAGTGCTCACTGTCTATTGTTAATCACTGTTCTATGTAGACACTGGTACATAGTGGCTTCCCAGGTGTGTGTCAGGGGGGGGGGGAGGCTAAGAGCTCCTGACATGATGTCTTTGCATGCTATAGGGCAGGGGCTCTGGATGTATAACCAGAGGAAACTGGATCACAAAGATACCAACCACTAGTACCAGTGGACTTAAAGCCTCTCTTTGCCCTTGCCTTGTTTAGGCCTAAGGTAGCATCAGGTATGAAAGGAATAGGAAATCATATCTTTGTTAAATCCCTACTAAAAAGTATAAATGCTGAAATCTTTAGTCTACTCTGATTTAACACTAATGAGTGGTTAGAATAGCAGGGGACAGAAAGGCTTGCCACAATTCTTCTCACAGTTACAGCCTGTTAAAATCTCCTGAGATGACTTTCCTAAATGTCTAGTGCTCAATATGTGTCGTGCACCTATCTGTGGTAGACCAGGTGTGTGTGTGTGTGTGTGTGTATACCTTAGGTAATTCTAGCAGGTAGCCCAATGTGAGAACTAGTTCTAACTGAGTTGCAGTTGTAGCTGTACTAATCCCTACCCAGAGTGTGACCTGCTTGGAGGAAATGATGGCCTCATTCCTGTTTGCTTAGAGGGAGCTGCCTGTCTGCTTTGCCTGTGTTGATAATCACTGGAAGAGATCAGCCTTCCACACTCTGAACCATGGTCTGGGCATCCCTTTGCATCCGCTCAACACTCCTTCCCTGTTCTTGACTTTAAAAACCAGAAGTAGTGATCTCAACCCTGCATAGGAACCCTCCTTTCAGACACTCTCTAGATAGACCAGAAACAGGCTATAAAGGACATCACCTGAATTCCTTCCTGCCTCTGCTTAGGTGCTCAACAAGAGGTCTGTGTTTTCACAGGGTCTTTGAAAGCATCGTCCTAGGAAAGAGGAGGTCCCACTGCCCTCCTTAGAATATGTTTGATGATTCATTAAGGCAATGGTGCTTATCCTTCCTAATATATGTTGTGACCCCCAACCATAAAATTATTTTGTTGCTACTCCATAACTGTAATTTTGCTACTGTTATGAATCATAATGCAAATATCTGATATGCAGCCCCCACAGGGTCATTCACCCCTAAAAGGGTTGTAACCCACAGGTTGAGAACCGCTGCTTTAAGGTTTGACGGCTGTGGAGGGGATACAGATCACAACTTTTCTTACACAGGGGGTTTCCCAACATAGGCAAAGAGTTCTTCGATCTGGAAAAGTCATATCCCCTGTCTCCCTGAAGGAGGCATGGGAAGACCGACTGGTTAGCCTTGGCAAAGGCAAGCACAGGCAAACAGATGCTACCCGTCAGATAGCCCATCACATTCTTTGTCCCTAACTATGGGATGACTCCTACTTCTCCAGAACTTTCCTGGATTCGATCATGAGGATTAACAATAGGAACGAGGAGTGGAGCGGAGCCCCTAGGTTTTTCAGACCCTCCATCATCCTCTGCCTCTGGGTGTCTCCTGCTCGGAAATGCAGAGGGTGAAAGGCTTGAGGCTTTGAGTTTTCATCTAACCAACATTCTGTGATGAACTGGGGTACTAACCTCCCCCTCCCGCCCCCTCCCGCCCCCTCCCGCCCCCCTCCCGCGCCCTCCCCGTTTCTACCGCTGGTCTCCGTTCTCAACCATCTTGATATCCTTACCGCTCTTGGTGGCCGCTGATACCATCTCTCACTGTGTTTCTATCTGCCCAGGTGTGAGCATTGCCCCTCCCGCCTCCACATCCACCCTGCTCAGCAACCGCACGGAAGCTAGCTCTCCCCACTATGTCAACCATGCTCAGACCCACTCTCCGACAAGGGGCGCCATAGAGCTGGGCCGAATCCTGGAGCCTGGATACCTGGGGGGCAGCGGCCAGTGGGACATGAGGCCTCAGAAAGGGAGCGTCTCTGGGGAGCTGTCCTCGGGTTCCTCAATGTACCAGCTTAACTCCAAACCCACAGGTAACGTAGGGAACTGGGACTTTCTCTCCTCAATCAGGAAGTAAGTAGAAAGGTACAACTTCTCTAGCCCTCAAATATGTTCTATGTACAAACCCCGGTCATACCAAGAAGAGGGGTGTAAATAAGGCACAAAGTACAATGTAGCTCGGCCCCAACAGCAAAAAACTGAATTTCCAGGAGAAGGCCAGAAGTGAGCCAGTCTACTGGTAACCCGTCTTTGGGGTCCTAGATCCATGCAGGGGATTCCTCCTTCCTGCCTGACTAAAAGTGACACGGGGAAGCATCGCATGTCAGCCTTTATCTATCTTTGGTGGGTTGAAGGCCTGTGGCTTTTATCTCTGGCCTTCTCTCTAGGTAGGAAAGGACGGATTTTACTAAAAACTATTAAGTCACTTATCATGAAAAGAGATTTTTAAAAAAAGGCAGTAAGGCCTTCCCTGTTATCCCCAAAACCACACCCGAGAGGTGGATCTGCCTTTCCAGATGGCAGCTGGGCCCAGTTAGATGTGTCAGTTATTTTCTCAGTGATACGGAGCTCCTTTTCGCCTGGATGGAAAGGCCCATGGGCTTTCCTTAGCAAGGGGCCGTCCTGTGCTTACGAAGCTCCCGTGTCACTAAGTGGAGCTGACTGACTGTGTGAAAGGACTGACTGTGGGCAAAAGGAAGACAACGTTAGGGGCAGGCTGTGTGGTCCACTGGCAGAACTCCCCTCTCCCTAGTAATCAGCCTTGTGTCTCCTGCTTCTACCCTGCCCCGGGATGGCTGCAGGGGCTGACCTGTTGGAAGAGCATTTAGGTGAGATCCGGAACCTGCGCCAGCGCCTGGAGGAGTCCATCTGTGTCAATGACCGTCTCCGGGAGCAGCTGCAGCACAGGCTCAGCTCAACTGCTCGGGAAACCGGTAGGCGCTGCCCAGGCTCTGTCCTGACTCAAGGGAAGGCCACTAGGCAGAGCCTCACGCTTTTCTAATCAGCCTGATATTCTTTACCTCACAGTCAAGCGAGGCTTTGGAGGGTATGGGAAGCCGTTATTTCTGCTTTGCCCTCTGAGCTCAGAGACTGACTTTCCTCAGGCAAAGATCTGGCCTCTTGTTCTTAATCGGTTTAAATGCAGCTGGCTCGTTTACTGTGTCCTTGTGATTGGTAACCTGTAGAGGCAGGTCTATGGAGACCCGCCCCCTCCCCCCCTTCACTCAGGAGGCCATTAGTCCCTGTCTCCCCACCCCACAAGATGTTGTCATTTGCATGTCAGTCTTTGTACCTGCAATTGCTCCTTGCACACTGCAGCCCCAGCTAGTTAGGGAGAAGAAGCTTCCTACACAAATCTAGTGGCTTCAAGTGCTCAGTGAACAGGAAGACCACACTCTCTGAAAACCAACACATGCTGTCACTCACTATATAACCATTGTCTTCCAGTCAATCCCAGGCCTTGAGGGCTGGAGATTGCTGCTGGGTTGGGACAGCAGATCTTTGAGGGGATGGCCAAAGCACCTGTTACATGGGCCATGTGTGTGTTGTCCGGGACAGGTTCCACCTCTCACTTCTACAGCCAGGGCCTGGAGTCCATTCCTCAGCTCTACAATGAGAACAGAGCCCTAAGGGAAGAAAACCAAAGTCTGCAGACACGGCTCAGCCATGCTTCCAGAGGTAGGTTGGGAAAAAACAGACTTGCAGTTCCCCCTAGGATTGTCTCTGCTCTCGCCAGGGCGATCACCAGTTGGAAAGAACAAAGAGAAGGCTGATTTAACAGCTACGCAAATTTACCAGTCCAATATTTACATTGCTAATCTGTCTACTGATGGCTACTCCCCAAGACAGTGGTTCTCAACCTGTGGTTCAAGACACTTTGGGGAGGGTCAAATGACCCTTTCACGGGAGCTGCCTAAGACCATCAGAAAACACAGATGTTTATGCTATGATTCACAACAGTAGCAAGATAACAGTTATGAAGTAATAACAAAACTAACCTTATGTCCTGGGGGTCACCACAGCATGAGGAACTGTATTAAAGGGCCACAGCATTAGGAAGGCTGAGAACCACTGACCTAAGAGATCCTCACCCTGGCCCTCAGGCTCCTCGGTTCTAAGACTGAATGGCTCTTGGGACGAGTATTCCTTTTGAAAGCCTGCCTACATCCAGTAACAGTGTCTGTCCCAGCTGCTCTGGGTCCAGCAGCTGTGTGGGTCCTGTTCTGCAGTTCCTCTGCCTTCCCCTACAGTCCCCTTCAGGCTGCTCTGGCTGGTCCTCCATGTCCTCTAGAACTTTCCCAACCCAACTCAATGATCATCTATAAGCGAGCATTATTGCATGTGGCCTGGGAGGCAAATTACAGAGTGTCACTTAGCATGATTCAATCCATGTATAACTAGTAACAAAGGATTTTTACTTACAAATATCTATTGAACATCTGTTAAAAGACTAAGAGTGATATATGAAAGGATAAAGTCCAGTTTAAAAGAATTCTTGTGAGCCGGGCAGTGGCACACACCTGTAATCCCAGCTCTCTGGGAGGCAGAAGCAGGCGGATTTCTGAGTTTGAGGCCAGTCTGGTCTACAGAGTGAGTTCCAGGACAGCCAAGGCTACACAGAGAAACCCTGTCTCAAAAAACCAAATCCAAAAAACCCAAAAATCCTTCTGGAGGCAAAAGATGAGAATTATTTCTAAGGTACCTACTTAGTACTTTTGTACTAAGTTCTGAAAAACATGAGAGGCAGGGCCTCTGTTGGAAGATAACTAAGACTGCTGGATGAGTTAGGGCAAGGCAGAGAGATTAATCTACCAGTGCATGCTGGGACAGAGGAGGACAACCTCACTAATAGAAAATAGTAAGTTTCAAATGAACACAGTTGTACCCAAGGACTAGCCTTAAAGAGTCCCTAGAAATCATCTTCAAGAAGTTTTGACCAGAGAGATATCACATGACCAGAAAACACCAGCTGT
This sequence comes from Apodemus sylvaticus, assembly GCF_947179515.1. NCBI lineage: Eukaryota > Metazoa > Chordata > Mammalia > Rodentia > Muridae > Apodemus > Apodemus sylvaticus. The sequence continues at coordinate 66,206,602 of NC_067475.1, forward strand.
CCACATTTTCTGTTTTTTTTTTTTAAGATTTATTTATTTTACATCTATGACTACATCATTGCTCTCTTCAGACACACCAGAAGAGGGCACCAGATCCCATTACAGATGGTTGTGAGCCACCATGTGGTTGCTGGGAATTGAACTCAGGACCCCTGGAAGAGCAGTCAGTGCTCTCAACCACTAAGCCATCTCTCCAGCCCTGTCCACATTTTCAAAATGCTGAAAAGAATGTATTCTAAAAACCATAAACAAGAAATCAGTGCTGGTCTTTGGAAGACCTCGGGTGTACAGTTGAGCAGCTGCACTGAGCACCTAGAAAGCCGAGCTTCAGGGACACACTGTCCCCGGGGGAGCATTCTTAAATGGAGGGTCAGATACCACAAAGAAACACCACTCCCACCCTAGCCCCAGGATGTAGGGTCCACTAAGCCAGACTCCTCAGCCACACAGGACCTTCCTCACGTGTTTGGGTTTGTCTTTCTTTCTTCTTTTTTTTTTAAGTGTAGTTTAAACTATATTTATTATACTCATAGAAATGTAAACACCAAAGGTCTCTAATTATAGACTATTTCTATTACCCTAAAGGACACTCTGTAGCAGTTTAGTACCCCTCCTCATTCATTCCTGTCAATTCTCGGCCGTGTCAACCACTATCAACTAATTGTAGATATTTTCTTTAAACAGAGAGACTATATTAAAATACTTATAAATTGCCGAGAATGTCCAGCATAAACAGAGTATTATTTAGGATTAAGGTATAGGGAGGGAAAGAGTCAGGCTCTATCATATATCGATAACAGTTGAGAATTGGAAACGAATATATGGAATTTCATTGTATTAATCTTTCAATTAGTCTTGTCCATATTTGTGTTTTTCTCTAATCAATAAACAACTTTAAAATAAAGTGAGAGCACACCGGTCACCACACCCTCTTTTCATTTTTATAAACTCTGTGTTCTTGATATAGAAACCTTGCTCCCTTGAGGTTTCTTGTTCCTTTGTCCCAGTTTTGATGATTTGCAAGTGATGCATATTAATGCAGAGTTTGGTGGTCCAAATGGACAGATTCACCCGGCTTAGGCCCTCTGGGAAAGCAGCAAGCATTCTGAACAGCTGAGGTGGCATTCCCGCCTCTGGCTTCAGCTTTAAGTCTCGTATCCTAAGAGACCTCAATTCTGTGGAATAATTGTGACTGTTGGTCACTCTGCCGTGCAAATAATTCCGTTTTCCTAAGTAGTTATTTCCTTTAAAGTCTGTCTTAGGGTTTCTATTCCTGCACAAACATCATGACCAAGAAGCAAGTTGGGGAGGAAAGGGTTTATTCAGCTTACACTTCCACATTACAGTTCATCACTAAAGGAAGTCAGGACTGGAACTCAAGCAGGTCAGGAAGCAGAAGCTGATGCAGAGGCCATGGAGGGATGTTTCTTACTGGCTTGCTTCCCTTGCCTTGCTCAGCCTGCTCTCTTATAGAACCCAAGAGCACCAGCCCAAAGGTGGTACCACCCATAAGGAGCCCTTTCCACTTGATCACTAATTGAGAAAATGCCCCACAGCTGGATCTCATGGAGGCATTTCCCCAACTGAAGCTCCTTTCTCTGTGATAACTCCAGCCTGTGTCAAGTTGACACACAAAACCAGCCAGTACAAAGCCCTCTACACTGGCTGAGATTGATTATAGCTCAGCCCTAGGGGACAGTCTCTTTTCCAATCCTCATGATTCTCCTTTCAAAGACATGGCTGAGACTTGATGAAGAACAGAGACGTCCCAGTTTATTCTATGCAGCTTAGCATTGTTACATCAGAAACACAACTTATGTTCTTTATTGTTCTTAAAATGTCTCGCATGCTTTTCCAAAAACTCACAACTTCTAATTATTGCTTAGTTTTATGATTTCTTGGTTTCATTATTATTATTTGGCTATATTCAAGGGAACATCAAATGATCAATCATTCAAAGACCCAGTAAAATGCTAATCTGGGGGAAAGTGAACAGGTGTCTCCTAAATGGTCATAAATTCATGAAAGTATGTGGGGTTACTTTCAGGTACAGCAAAACCTGGAATGAAATTTAAGACTCACTTCGGCTTTTAATAAAAATTAATTAATTGGGTTTGTCTTTCTAATGAGCTTTTTACGCCATGACATAAATTCCCCTCAGGACACTCCCAGGAAATGGACCACCTGCGGGAGGCTCTGCTCTCCTCAAGATCCCAGCTTCAGGAGCTGGAGAAGGAGCTGGAGCAGCAGAAGGCTGAGCGGCAGCAGCTTCTGGAAGACTTGCAGGAGAAACAGGATGAGATCCAGCATTTCAGAGAGGAGAGGCTGTCCCTCCAGGAAAACAACTCCAGGTAGGCGGGGCCTCCATAGGGATGGCCCCACTTTCAGTGAGGAAGGGATATTGACAAATCAATAGTTTCCTCCTCTGGAAACCCCAGTTTCTCCTTCACTATTCCTGCGTCACTGGTCACATAGAGCAAAAGGAAGACAAAATTTGGACTAAAAAGAATAATTTTTTGTTTTGTTTTGTTTTGTTTTAATACTATGAAGTAGAGAGTTGAAATCCTGTCACAGAGGTTTCCATCTGTCGGGGACTGGCAGGAGAGCATTCCCACACTTCTCATTAGATGCATGACATCACTCTCTCCATAAACTGCAAGTTGCTATCCCAGTGGAAGGCCTGCATCTGCCTGTCAGTGTGGAGAGCACTGTAGGGCAGAGAGGAGCCTGTAGTGTGCTTACACTGCTGCCTGCACACGGAGCTAATGCTCCGACTTCAGGCTAACTTACCTTACCTGCCCCAGACTCTGCTAAATGAATGTGATGGCCAGGCCACCCCACCCCCCACCCCCACAGGCCAATTGAGGCAAAGGTTGGCTCGAAGCTCATTTTTCCCACATGGCCCTGTGAACCCTTGCCTCTCCTTGGCAGGCTGCAGCACAAGCTGGCCCTCCTGCAACAACAGTGTGAAGAGAAACAGCAGCTCTCCCTGTCCCTGCAGTCAGAGCTCCAGATCTACGAGTCCCTCTGTGAAAATCCCAAGAAGGCCATGAAAGGTATGAGGCCCCTCCCCTTTCTTGCTAAAGCCCAAGGGTGCGGTACTGTTGACAGGAACAGATTAAGCCTGGGCACCCTAAGGACAGACCGCAAGAATCACTTCACCCACTTAATAATAAAAAGCAACTTGGTCAGGAGCAAGATCATAGCATGGTTCATATAAAGAAATGTCCTAGGGCCATCGCCATCTGACAGGATTTTTACGTGTCTTTAAGGATAGACCATGAAAGCCCATACCATCAGCATCTTCCCCAAGTGGAGAAACAGACTCAAAACCAAAAGAAAGGAGAGGTGAGAAGTCAGGGCAGTGGGAAGGGTGGCTCCTGCCACGTAGAAAGCCTAAAATTCAAGACCAGAGTTTACTTTCAAGGAAGATGGCTCCGTGTTGAAAGCAGTCTGGTTGAACATACTAGAGTCGGGAGTGGGGAGACCTCTTCTGGGAAGAATTCTGGATAAATGTAGAGAAATTAAGAGACAAGGTGCTACTGGGGAGATAAAGGACAGCAATAGCCATGCTAATTCGGAGGGGATAGCACAGAAGGCCTCAGCCCTGGACAGAGATCTGCAGGCACCAAAGGTAGAGCTGTCCCCAGGGAAGAGGGCCTTGCCTGGTTATCCAACATCACCGTCAGCCCTGAAAACACATGAGTAACATTATGGAGACTGAGCAGGGGTGTGTGTGTGTGTGTGTGTGTGTGTGTGTAACAACAATTAGGCCATTAGGTTATATGGTTGAAAGGAAAGGGGAGAAATGATATCATTATAATCTCAAAATTTTAAAAAGTGTAGTAAGAGATATGGTAAACTGGAAGATAAGGGTAATCGTGATGGGAATTTTTTCCAAAAATTTGGAATTCTTTTCCAAAAACAATCAAAAGTTAGAATTTGGAACTAGAGGTACGCTAGGACCTTCATCTCTGAATCTGCTTCAACCTGACCACCCCTCCTCCACACAACACACACACACACACACACACACACACACACACACACACACGCACGCGCACACACGCACGCGCACGCACATGTACACCCTGACTATGTGTACCCCTTTCATGCTGTGTTCTGTTAGTGCATGGGCCTTCTTGAGTTCATTTCAAACCAATTACCACTAATGTTCCATAACTCTTTCTTTTGAATTCCAAAATCCAGCAGGGAGGCTAAATTGCAGGCTTTTCCGTGTACTCATTTGATGACAAAGCGTACCCAAAGTGAGGGGAGGATAGCCAGTCTCTGTCTATCTACTTAGACCATTCACACAGCCTGTAACAGACATCATTATGAGTTGGACTTAGGGCTGAGGGCGGAGATGCACAGCTCAGGTAGTTAAATGTGTAGATAAGGTCTTGGTAAAATCCAAATGGTATCTTAGGGTTTTACTGCTGTGAACAGACACCATGACTAAGGCAAGTCTTATAAAGGACAATGTTTAATTGGGGCTGGCTTACAGGTTCAGAGGTTCAGTCCAGTATCATCAAGGCAGGAGCATCCAGGCAGGCATGGTGCAGAAGGAGCTGAGAGTTCTGTATCTTTACCTGAAGGCTGCTAGAAGATTTCTTTGCAGGCAGCTAGGTTGAGGGTTTTTAAATCCATTCCCAGTGTGACACACCTACTCCAACAAGGCCACACCTCTTAATAGTGCCATTCCCAGTGCCAAACATATACAAACCAACACACTGGCTCTCTGGTTTTCAGGATGAAATGTTGAATTCTAGACTATTGATTAGCTCTTTTTTTTTTTTAATCCTTCTGGGCCAAATGCATGTGGCAAGTGAAGACGAGAAACTGAAACTTCACTTAGGAATTCTGAGCCCAGGTCTAAGATCTGACTGACTTCTCATGTTCCGTTCCCAGAAGCCCCATGTTTTTTGTTGTATCCTCTCTGACTATGGAATCCATCAAATCTCCTTCCTTAACCTTCACACCTTTTTAGTTCAGTGCTGACCTGTTTTCTAGCCTGCAGGACAAAATTTAACAGGGAGACAACCCCGTAGGCTTATTCTCACCTGTCAGTCCAAACGCCCCGTGGGCATGCATGATTAATCTGAGCCTCGGAGACATCCCAGGCTAGTTATATGTAACCTTGCTGTGCTCCCGGTGTTGAATGAGAAGGGTTGTATCTCACGGATGTGTGGCCAAGCCCCTGAGACTCCCTTGGCAGAAAGGGATGTCACAGAGCCAGAGCGAGATGTGACTATGACACAGGCACAGTCGGTGCCACTAGGTCCCCTCCCTTCTTCCTTCAGCTTTCAGCCTAGATTCCTGTCACCAAGCCCCGGGTGAGTTAAGCTGCCTGGTGGCAGAGATTCGTGCTCTGAGAGGGCAGTTGGAGCAGAGCATCCAGGTGAACAACCGTCTGCGGCTGCAGCTGGAACAGCAGATGGAGCAGGATGCTGGCAAGGCCAGTCTCAGCCCCTCCCCTGCTGGCCAGAGTTTCTCAGCCAAGGTGGAGCCCGCAAACCCTCAGCCATTCTTCCAAGGTAGGAAGAAGGGGGAAGCTAGAGCCCTCCGCTCTGGGATGTCTGCGGGCAGGGGGTGGTCTTGCTGAACTAATCTGTGAGGATCAGGCAGAATGGATTGCTCTGGGGCCCTGGAGTTAGGATCAGGCTTGTCTCCAGATTCTGAGTTTGCCTCTTACCAGCCAGCATGCAGCGTCCTGGACTTGAAGCTCAGGGCACAGAGACAATTACATCTGAAGCTTACTTTGTCTACTTTGGGCAAAGTATTTAAACACCCAAGTGTTTTAACTTTTAGTTTAAGCCATTTGAAAATGGGACTCATTAAAAATAGCCTATATGGTTTTCTGTAGCATTAAATAAAATAATTGTCAAGGGCTTTAAACAATGAGGATTGATTCCTCATATTTATGTGGTGCTTTAAATTTTATTAGTTCCCTCAAGTATACAATTTCATTGAAATAGGGCATTTTCCCCTCTTCTTTATTTCTTATGAGAAAATTGAATCCCAAGACATTTACTAGGCCAGCCAGGGTCTCTGGGTCTAGGAATCAGGATCAGGACCAGATGGCTGAGCTTGCTGTAGTTACTGACATCCAGGGTAACAACCGGACCCCTGAAGTGCACCCTTTGTGACCCCATCCATTCCATGGTAAACTATCTGTTTTCTCAGTGCAGTGTCAAGTGTTCTTCAGCTGAGCCTTTCTCCCTGCCCTTTGTCAACATATTAACATCTATATTATATGCATATGCATATTTGTTTCACTTTAAGTCATAATAGTACTGGACCCTACCTGCAAAATTATATCCCAAATCGGACTTATAAAATATCTACCACTGTTTTCAACTAGAAATGTCATTCTCATGAGACATTCACTTCAATAGAAGAGCACACCCCAGGCGCCCTGCTGTCTCCTTGTGCTGTGGTCTGTGAGCGCTGGTTCCCTGAGGTTAATCTTGGGCTATGCATGGACTGTGTGGTTCAGTGTGCAGCATCTTGGCAGACCTGACACGGTGGCTGTTTTGTCCCCCAGGTTCAGCCGCTTCCCCTCCAGTGCGGGACATTGGCTTGAATTCTCCAGCCATGGTTGTCCCCAGCTCTCTGTGCTCGGACCCTGCCATCATCACCAGGACAAACAACGGTAAATACAGCAACGAAAGGACTCAGGTGGTGATGGGAAATTATTGACGTAAACGACTTTGGTTGACTCTCTGGACCTGCCATACCTGTGCCTAGAGATCTTTCTCAGTCTCGTGCTGTGCACGGTCCTCTGCCTTGGTCGCCCTGTCATCGCCCTGCCCTTGAGTAGGGCTCCTGTATTTGTCATCATTTACCCAGAAACCTTCTCATTGGTGGTATTGACCCTGAACATTTCACCTGTTGAAAGGTATCGCAGTATCTTTTCCTTTTGCTGTAACAAAGTTTCCTGAGAAGGCACAGTGGGTGAGAAAGGTGTGCTTCTGACTCACGGCTGCAGGTTACACTCCACTAGAGCAAGGGTGTCACAGGGACTGAAGGGAGCTGCTTGCATAGCATGGGACATCAGAATCAGAGAGCCAGGAACACGTGTATGCTAGCGCTTAGAGCCCCTTTCCCACTCTATCAGCTCGTGATATCCAGTCTAGGGAATGGTCCTGATCACAATTAAGATGTGTCTGTCTCCCCACAGAAGTTACTGTCATCAAAACAATACACCTCAGGCATGCCCAGGGGCCATGCCTCCCAGGTAACTCTAAATTCTGTCTGCTGACACTACCGCGAGGCAGTAATGATGTGTCTGTCAAAGTGACATGAGAACGGTCATACAGGACGCGGAATGCGCTGTGCACTCTACCATCCCGTAGTCTCGAGGGCTGACTTGCCTCTTGCTTCTTTCATGGTCCCTTTGGAGCTGGAGTGGAGGTCGTTATTCTATGTAACCATGGATCCTGCTTTTGCTTCTTTGTCAGGGCTAGGGTCAGATGATTCTGCAGCGATGAAGAACCCTCCCGAGCTGGAGGTCGATGCTACTGATGGCTCATTCGCCAACAAACACGGCAGACATGTTGTCGGCCATGTTGTTGACTACGATGCTCTACAACAGCAGATTGGGGAAGGCAAGCTGCTGGTCCAAAAGATACTGTCTCTCACGAGGCCAGCATGCAGCATCCTGGGACTAGACTCTCAGGGCGCAGAGGTAACCACGCCTGATCTTTCGTCATTCTTGTACTCTGGCTGCACCTTCCTTGCAGTCCTGTACTTCTGTGTGTCCCGCCTCCCAGCAGCTGAGGAAGTGGCTTATGTTCACTCCATCTGACCCTTCTCTGTCTCCCATTTTCACGCTGCAACAGAACAGGCTACTTGATATTTTGACCGAGAACCCCAGAAAACCCTGTGCTTTATAATAGGAATGCTGGCATAAAGCCAAACAAGATATATTAACGTCAGTCGGGTGGACAGGCATCCGTATGAACTTGCACATGTGGAAGGGAGCAGACCCGGTAGCCCAGGTTTCCCTGTTCAGACTGAGCAGAGGGGAGGCAGCTGTCAAAGCTCTATGGTGCGCTTCGTAGTTAGGAAGGAGTAAGGTACCAATGACAATGTGGTTGGTGTGAGAAGCCAGTGGGTGTTTGTGTAGGATAGCCTCATCTACAAGGACCCATTACTAAAGGGCATGATGGAGTTCCTTGTTGATATGCACAATAAGGTACCCTAGGCACAGTGTGAGGAGCAGTCTGTCCTCTGGTTACATTACAGACAAGGAAGGTACAGTTTCTTAGGGGATGTAATAGAGGGATGAGTTTTGAAAGCTTGTAGGGCATCCTGGGGGAAGAGACCAGGCAAAGGGACCAGCTGTCCCAGAACTGAGTGGGAAAGCCCGGGTTTCCAGCAGGCCTGTCTGCTGTGCCTGGTGACGGAGGAAATGTGAGTCCCACGCGTGGAGCAACAAGATGGCCCAGTTCCGATGGTACTCAGGAGTCCCTGTCTTCTTTCCCCAGGCACCAGGTAACAAGAGTGCCCATGAGCTTCGGAACAGCGCCAGGGCTCTGAACCACACCCTAGAAGAGTCAGCGTCCCTCCTCACCAAGTTCTGGAGGGCAGCCTTGCCAAACTCTCATGGTCCTGTACTGGTAGGCAAAGAGGTAAGAAGCTCTTTCTGTGTTTGTCTGGTTAAAACCTACTTTTCCAGGCCAGCATGGCCCCTGCCCTGCTCCTGACTCTTGGCTTTTCTGATGGTCCGGGATTATATGGCAGGGCATGGGCAGAACTTTCATGGGACATCTTAGAGCTTCAGAGATGGTGGCTCGGTCACTGCAACTCTAATGCGTGCATTTCCCACCCTCCAACACTTGATGAGACATCAGAGAAAGGGATAGGATATGGGAAGTAGACACGGTCAGCCCAGACATCTCCAGGTCTTGTACCCTGAAGTTTGGCTGAGCTGGTCAAGAGCCCTGTCAACTATTTGGCACTCTTTATCCTTAAGGTGCCTGATCGAAAGGCCACAGAACGAACACCACCATGAGCAATGGCCTCATTTGGCCATGCTCTGGAATCTCGACAGGTTCTAGTTTGTGTCTCTGGGTCAGGCCTGGGAAAGCCAGCCACCTCCTAGGGTCTGCTCCTCTCTCAGGTGGGCTGTGGCCGGCACACTGCTGGGCAGAGGTATTCCAGGATCTGCCTCAGACTCTCCAGTTGCAGAGAGCTATTACCGATGCCTTTATGGACCCAGCAGTGCTAATCCAAGGTGCTTTCCCATCTCTGTGGTGGCAGATACTTGCAGACTCCCACTGTCCTCAGGCTAGTCCCAGCCCTTCAGATGTAACATCCCTGAACTCCTATGTCACTTATGATGAGGAAGTGAGGATACTCTACCAGACCGAACAGAGGTTTGAGGTTGGGGTTAGGTGTTGGCCTAGAGCGAGGCTCTCCCTAGCAAGGTTCAGTTTCTCCATTTCTGTTTGGTGGCCTGTTCCTCAGCTGTCTCCTGCTGGCATTTAAATGACAGGAATTCAATACAAAAGGTTGAGAAGATGGGAGCACTCTGCTGCCAAGCCCAGGTTGTGTTCAGCCCAGTGAATGTTGTCTGAGGCTGTCCCTCTTCCTCAGGGACAACTGATGGAGAAAGAGCTCCTGGACTTGCGAGCACAAGTATCCCAACAGGAACAGCTCCTTGAAAGCACTGCTGCGCGTCTGAAGAAGGCCAACCAGAGGAAGAAAAGCATGGAGCAATTCATCGTGAGCCATTGTAGGTGTCCCTGGGGGACACGCGGGGGAAGGCTCTTCCTCACACCCAGTCTCGCAGCAGATGAACAGTGACCAGAGGGAGTTGGGACTGTTGAGAGAAGAGGGACTGAGAAGTAAGGGTGGGGATAGAGGGGGCGTGGCTAGCAACAGGCCACACCTAGTGGCAGAGAAAGTGCTTTAGGGAGCATGTGCTAAGCAAGCCAGGCTTAGCTGGTAATTTCCATGTCTGTGGGGCTGTTCTGTTTCTAGTGACCAGGACCCATGATGTCTTGAAGAAAGCACGGACTAATTTAGAGGTAAGGACAACACTGTAGCTCCGAGCCACAGAGCCGCAGAGGCCTCAGCCCACCCCTCTCATCCTGTCTGTGGGCCCCTGGCTAGCTGACACTCTAAGGTTTCTGGTCCAGTGTAGGGTGTGGCCCCTCAGCAAGCCCCGCCTCCCTGCCCTGACCTCTCTGCTTGCCCTCATCCTGTGTCCTCTCTCCCTTTCTCTCTAGTTTTCTGTCCTTTACGTGGGATGGGTAGGCCAGGGAAATGGAGTACAGTTGCCTCCTGAGGGCAGAAACATTTGGAGTCTGCCTGTGAAGTGCGCTCACATTTCCTAAGGGGCTCTACTGAAAAGTAGACAGGGTAGAGCCTTACAAACTGCCCCTGCACTGTGAGGTGGGAAGCATACTTTCTGTCTGTAAGGATCCCCGGCCATCCTTATCTCATCTCATTGGTGCCGAAGAAAACCTGAAAATGAACACTGCCCCTTAAGGGGGAAGATGGCCTATCCCTCTCCCTGGCTGGAGTTCTCTACGATTATCACAAATGCTAAATATGGCCTCTTCCCCCGAAGCAGTGTGAGAGAAGACTTGAGTGGGAGTTGTAAAAGACTCTCTTGGTTTCTGTTTGCTTATTTGCTTCGGACTACTTAATTAGGAGCATGAACTGGCTCCTGAGGAGCAGGGTGGGGTCCAGCCACTCGTGTACATGTGGCTTAAGGATCAGAAACTATTCTCTGAGGGTAGAGTTGCCCTGTCAGAGCAGCTGAGTGTCTGCTCAGACATTTCCTAGCATTGCTAAGGCCCGCTCGGAAAGGGGGCGGGGCTGTGATGTAGCACACTCTCTTTGTCTCGGTTGAATTTCCCTTCATTCTCTGACGACTCCTTTCTTTCCCGAGCCTCTGTAGCACAACACTTACAAGAATGCCTCTGTGCAGCCATTTTCCTGTCCCAGCAAAGGTAACCCAGCATCCTCTGCAACGCTGGCTCAACCTGGGGACGCTTTCCTCTCTATTTCCTTAGGCCCTTGGGAAGGCTCTCAGTGCTAGGCTTGTCACTAACTACCTGTGTCACTTTGGCTGGCCCCTCATCTCTGTGATTCTGCTGCCCCAAGTCTATGGTAGAAGTCAACTCAGCTCACTTCCGGAGGTCCTGCTGGCTCCGCCCCTTCTCAGATAACTGGGACTCTAACAGGAGGACTTCCTGCTGAATTCTCTCCTCCTGTGCTGGTCCTCTTTTCCTCAGCACTTCTTTCTTGGGAGTTGTAAAAGACTCTCTTGGTTTCTGTTTGCTTATTTGCTTCGGACTACTTAATTAGGAGCATGAACTGGCTCCTGAGGAGCAGGGTGGGGTCCAGCCACTCGTGTACAGAGGTGTGAGTCTAGGAGTGTGAAAGGCTTCCATCTAATCTGGGCTTGAAGAGCTTCTGCAGGCTAGCCCTCCCACCCCGACCCCCTGTGCTCGCTCGCCCTCCTCATCAGGTTCCTGGCTTCCAGCAATGGCTGCCTCTCACTCCAGCCTCCAGCGGGGCCCCAACACTAGTGCTAACTAGCTTTGTTTTCTTCTTGTCTGCAGATGAAATCCTTCAGGGCTCTGACGTGCACTCCAGCCTTGTGACCCTTGCCTTCCAGGAGCCACGTAAGGGGCGGAGCCAGCGGTCCTTAAAGGAGCAGGAAGGGTGGGCCTGCCCGCCTCTTGTGCTGCTGCCCATCTGCTGAGGAATCCCTGGTCCACTCCTCCCCTGCTGGAAGTCCACAAAAGGGCTGAGACGTGCCCACATGGGACAGGCGGGAAGGAAAGTGGCATCCTGGCAAGCAATGAATACAATTAGCCAAGGCCCACTGGGCCCAGCACTAAGCAAAACTCATGTAGACTGTGTAGAAGGCCTGGGGCACTCACTGCTTCTAGACAGCTCAGCATGGTGCCCACCTCGTTCTAGTTCTCAACTCAGCATCTGTCCTCAAGATAGCCAACTCAGGGGAACTAGGACCTCACCGCCCACAAACAGGACGTGTGGTCCGGACGCCAACGCTCCTCAGACAGTTGTAAAAGCACACAGCATTGAGTGGCACTACCCCGCTGGACATTGTTGGGGCTCACCAAACTCCTCACAGACCTGCTCTTGAGCCGGGCCAGCCTTGTGGGTCAAGCCCGGTAGTACGTTGGTCTCTACCACCGCACCAGAGGTCTTTGAGTCAACACCCCGAAAGAACTTGAACGCGGTAACTTCTCGGTGCCCTGCGCTTAGCCTAGCACCTTCTGTTTCTTACGTGATCTCAAGTTGAACCGACTTCCTTAACTCTGCTGTCCCCTGTAATCCTAACTTCCCTCGGGAACTGGGGACTGGTGGCCACATCATGCCTATTGAATGTCTAACGTAGAGAACGCCTGTGCCTCTTTTAATAGCATGGGCAAGGCCTGTTCTGTACTGGAGACTCTGTGTCTCCACAGTGCTCATAGGCTGTGGGTGTGTGTATAAATGTATAATATAGATTTATATATGTTGCTATGGCTGTGTTGAAGGCCAACATGATGTGCAGACAGATGGTGAGAGGACACTAAGCAGTCTCTCTGATGGCTATTAAAGCAAACTGTGTATAAAGAACTTAGTTTCCTTTGCCTCTCGTTCTGTCCCAGTTCCCAGAACGAGGATATGCGATATGAAAGACATGCTGCCATCTTATGTCCCCCAGTATGTGCCCTGTCTCAGAGGGTCTGCCAGAGACCCCAAAGTGTGAACCCTCGTCCCCCCATGAATTCCACCTCAACAAGATGAAATAAACAGTCATGAACCAGGAAAGGCCCCGCCCACAGAGAGAGGAAGGCGGTCTGTAGAGCAGCCACCGCACGCACGCTGTGAAAACTGCAGGTCTTCTAAAGAAGAGAGGCGTGAACACATCTCTGATAGAGAGGAGGGAACATGGTTACAAACCAAGGAACAGTGCTCCACTGTAACAACCCTGAAGTTCAGTCTTCAAGGTTACAGGCTCCCCTGAGACAGCGGACAGAAATGCTTCCAGCGGCCTCCAGCAGCTTGGAGCAGACAGTGGGACAGTTTAAGGAGACTGGTTGAAGCAGCCCGAACGATCTACTGATGGGAAAACACCACTTGCTACTAGAGAGGATGAGGAAAAGGAGGAGGAAGAAGAAGAAGAGGAGGAAGAAGTCTGGAGGAGGAGTGGGAAGAGGGGGGGAGGAGGAGGAAGAGGAGGAGAGAAGGGAGAGGAGGAGGAGTTGTAGTAGTCCAGATCTTATGGAGAATTTTGATGTGACTTCAAAGAACGAGACAAACTGAACTGAAGCAACTTCTGACGGATTCACTTTGAGAAGCTATAGGAGCTGCTATTTTAAAATTCTTTTACGGATCTGATAAGATCTAATTCTCTAATATTCTAAGCCCAAGTCCCCTGGACTGGTCCACTCTTCAGGTTTTGCATATACACAATTTATTATTATTAATAAATACACAATTTATTCTGAGGGGAAAATTAAGCTGAAGAAGTCTGGCAATAAAGTTCGGAAAAGAGTTAAGAAAAATCTTTGCCTAATAAAAAGCAGGAGAAGGGGGAGGAGAAGGTGAAGGAGGAAGAGGAAGCAGAGGAGGAAGTAGGGGAGGAGGAGAAAGTGGAAGGGGGGCAGGAGGAGGAGGATGGGAGGAGGAGGATGGGGAGGATGGGGAGGATGGGGAGGAGAAGCTATCATTAAGAAACCCAGAGGCAGAGCTGGAGAGCTGCTCAGTGGGTAAGAGCACACACTGCCCTTGAGAGGGCATTCGTTTGGTTCCCAGCACCCTTGTCAGGTGGCCCACAACTGCCTATACCTCCAGCTCCAGGGGTATCCAATCACGCTGGTCTCTGCAGGCTCGTGTGTACGTGCCACCCCCATTCCACATAATTTAAAATCATAAAAATAAATTAAAAAAAAAAACAATCGAACAAACACCAGAGGCTGGAGAGAAGGCTCAGCGTTAAGAGCACTTGCTTTTCCTGCAGAGGACCTGGCTTCAGTTCCCAGAACCCACATAATGGCTCACAACCACCCACAGTGCAAGTGCCCAGGGACTCAGTGCTCAGGAGGATGACCCGCTCTCTCCAACTAGGCTCTACCTCCAACCCTTTGCTGCTCCCCCAAAAAGGCCATGAAATTATGAACCCATTGAGGAGCCAGTCTACTCATGACGTCAGAGCCCCCTGACATAATTGTCTCTGTAACTGCTGATGCACCCAGCCCGTCACTGACCAGCACTCTCAATCCAAGGACTTGGAAGGAGAGTCGAATGTTGGTCACCATGGGAGAGGCACTGGAAGAGACGGGGAGGTTTTCATCAGAGGATGCAAAGCTTCAGTTCCACAGAACTGAATTCTAGAGACCCAAAGGACAGCACTGGGACTACAGTTAATGTTTCCACTCAAAATATGTAGACATTAGGTCAAAGTGTTCTCAACAAACACACACAATGCAACCAAAAGGATAGATGCAGTGGGTTGGAAGTCACTCAGTGGGTAGATGCACTTGCCAATAAGCCATGACACCCTGAGTTCCATCTCCAGGACCCACATGGTAGAAGAAGAAAACTGAGTACTTCAAGTTATCTTTGACCCTCCTCCCCACATGCCCATATGCATACATAAGTAAGTAAGTAAGTAAGTAAGTAAGTAAATAAATAAATAAATAAATAAAGGTAAGAAAAAGTCAGACTTACTACTAGCTCACTGTAGCAATAGTTCATCTTGTATATAAATACTGATATGTAGGTATACTGCCAGTATATCCAATTTCAATATAAAACCTTTCCAAGATAGTTAAATATTGAAAATAGCATAAACATATGATGTATATAGCCAAAATACAAAAGTCCATACACTGAGTGTGGGGATTTGGGGAGTTTTTGTGTGTTTTTTTAAAAATCCGGTTACTTTTCTATGGCCTCAGGCCAAAGGTGGAAGAAGAGGAGGAAGAGGAGGAGGAGGAAGAAGAGGAAGAAGATATGCCACCCCTCTCGATTTTAGCTTACTGGGGTCAAGTGATTAAGCACTGCTTTGTCAGCCTTAGTCAGACTCGGGCAAGTCACAGCTTGTAAAGGCCACAGCACCTGTGCTTGCCCCGCTGGAGCCCTGCGATCAGCCGTCTGCCTTGACCCTTGATTCTGAAACCTCAGCTGCTCTAACCTTGTGCTCCACACTTGTATAAACCCTTCCCCAATCTTTCACTTGGGCTCACTGGTCCCTGGTCATTTAGAGTTACCTAGAACCCATCATCATCATCATCATCTTCTTCTTCATCATCAGTGTCAACACATGGAAATTTTCAGTATGATCCCTCCTCCCAGCACACCCTGATCCCTCCTCCCAGCACACCCTGATCCCTCCTCCCAGCACACCCTGATCCCTCCTCCCAGCATACCCTGACGTCATACACACAGCTTCTTTTCCAGCCTCGCTAGGCCACTGCGTGAAATGAGTGAGGCGGAGCCACTTAACGACATCTGGCTCTTACTCAACACGCGGAAGTATTGTGTTATCTGTCGAGCCATCTCGTCATCCCACATCCTACCTCATCCTACTACCGGGTTTTTCAAGTCCCTAAGCCAAGCGCTGTGAGAGGCCCTTTTCTCTCTTACAGTGCACTCACGAACAGACTGTCAGAATGCTACAGCTTCTATGAACTACACGCGTTAACTATTTTAGAGCTGTCAATAAAGATGATTCAATTCCTTGTCCACAGCAAGGTCAGCGTGTGGAAATCTGGAAAACTTCTATTCTTAGCCCAGACTCTATTCATTCTAATAAGTGTCGCACATGACACTCTCTTTCCTGTGAGGCCACTGCCTGCTGCCCAGATGCTAAGTCACATCAGGTCGGGTTTCTCCGTTCCTCCTACTCAGTCAGGCCTGGTCCCTGAGGGCTCCAGATGCAGTGGACAGCAGGAGACCAGGACAAAGGTCCCTCTCCTGGTGGAGTATCCTGTGAGCTGAGTACCTGGAGGCAGCCTGAGGTAAGAAGTCCTGTGCTCACTTCACCCAGCTGAGCTTTAGGATAGATGCTCAGCTACCCTGCGCCCTTGTCAGTTGCTCTTGGTGGCCCTACCTGAAGGGACAAAACAATGAAGGTAAAGGGAGTTTGTAGAAGGAAGCACCTGTGTCAGAAAGTGACATCTAATCGGGTGGCAGAAAAAGTGACAAATCAGAGAAAGCTACTGATAAAATAGGATATTCCCAACTCTCACAAGAAGAGAGGAAAGGGAGGATACTTAAGGGTGAGACAGACAGCACAGGAGAAGAGAGTTGGTGCAGGAACACAGTGGAGTCCATGGAGAGCCGTGCAGCAGAGTTGAGAGGGGGCATGGACAGCGGAGAGGGGAGGAGGCAGTCTTACCAGGAGAGTTTTACAGAGACACATCGAAGAGAGAACATGCTAGACACAGGTAAAGACAGAACGAGCAAGAGAATGAGAAGGATCCAGAAGCTTAGAAGCCAAGCAGAGCAATTCAGAGGCAGAGAGAAAAAATAGACTGAATCAGTCAGCTGGGAGAGGAGTTTGAGCCAGAATGAACCAGTCAACCAGAGTTCAGAAAGAACTAGGAAGAACGTATTCAGCAGTAAGTCTCAGAGGCTGAAAACATTCTAGGCCTAGACTAGATTGTACAGAGGCTAGAAGCCTCCAGGACTAGGCCTAGGTTAGCAGATGTAGGCGGAGAGCCAATAAAAGTTACTTTAAAAACAAACAAACGAACAAACAAAACAAAGAAAAACATTGACAGATATGCTATGAGAATATCTCCTGAATTCTTCAAAAGTAAGTTCTTGGTACTGTACAATAATTTTGATTGTTAATTACACTACATAGGGTAGGTTCCTGGAGACCAGTAGACTGCAAAAGTTGTTGAACTCTACAGTCTTTTTTTTTTTTTTCTTTGAATACGACCGCTGCATTAGTCAGGATTCTCTCAAGGAATAGGGCCTATAGGGTGAATACACATATATACATGTATAATTTATTAGTTCCGCTTACATTAAAACAGTGTTAACCTAACTATCTCACACCCGAGGGACTGAGAACCCTTAGCGGAGGCTGAGTGCCTCTGCCTTCCCACTCTGGTTAATCTTCACTCTTTACTTGACTGGATTTGGAACAACCTAGAAGACACTGCCAGGTTTGCCCCTGAGGGAGTTTTCTAAAGAGGTTTAATGGGAAAGTGGAATGTCCTTTATGTGGGCTCAGACTAAAGGTGGATCTTCCCACCTCAAAAGATCCAGATTGAAAGTAGGTTTTTCCATGTCAAATGACTTAAATAAGAAAAAAACCTTCCTCACTGTTGTACCTAGCCACTTGGATTTTAGTTCATTCCAGATGTGATCAAGGTGGCAACCAAGAAGAGAATGTAGCTAGCTGAGTCTACGCTGGTGTCTATGGGAACCTGCCACATTTTGTGCACTGTCCCCAACTATCCCCCAGTAGGTGCCCATACCCTTTCCCTGGGGACTCTATAGGCAAGGAAGAAGGCTCTCTGTAGTTGTGAAATTCCTAAAATTTTAAGAGTTGATTTCGGGGCTGGAGAGATGGGAGCTGCTGCTCCTATCTGGCTGTTCTTCCAGAGGTCCTGAGTTCAATTCCCAGCACCCATGATGGTGGCTCACAACCATCTGTAATAGGATCCGATGCCCTCTTCTGGCGTGTCTGAAGAGGGCTATAGTGTACTCATATATACTAATAATTCTTAAAAAAAAAAAAAAACAAAGAAAGAAAGAAAGAAAGAAAAGAAAGAAAGAGTTGATTTCGCCTTCTGTGCAGGACATGCCTGCCTGCTTGGGTTTCACCCAAAAGGCAGGGTCAAGAAAATACAGTTCTTCCTCATCTTCTCTCGTAGCCTTTTCTATGTTGAATATACCCGCCTTCCACCCTCTACCCCTGCCCCTTCACCCCCACCCCCACACCTCACCACAGGGTCTCTTGGAAAATAAAGTGTGTCAAGGAGGACAGGGGATGGACCCGAAGAAGCAGTGTGTGTGTGTGTGTGTGTGTGTGTGTGTGTGTGAATGTTACAAGGGGGCGGGGGCAGAAAGGAACCCATGTGGAAGCAGAGATAAAAGACTCAAAAAGGTTGAGGGGGGGGGGCTGGGGGGGTAGGGCATAGGGAGATTGGAATCCAGTAAAGTTCAAATCCTGCTCGGAAAATCGCCAGTGGCCATTTGACGGTTGGGAAGTGTGGACAACTGCAAAGAAAGAGCAAGGAGTGCTTGGGGCAGGAATTTTACAGAGAACAGAAAACTCCAGCAGGGCGCTGTGCTCACAGCCTAAGACGCCCTTCTTAGAGTCCCGTCCAAACAAAAGTATTTGTTCTCATTCCAGGAGGGACAAACTTAAAGAAGTGGCAGCAATTGTTGCGTTTTATAGAAAGAAAGAAAGAAAGAAAGAAAGAAAGAAAGAAAGAAAGGAAGGAAGGAAGGAAGGAAGGAAGGAAGGAAGGAAGGAAGGAAGAAAGAAAGAAAGAAAGAAAGAAAGAAAGAAAGAAAGAAAGAAAGAAAGAAAGAAAGAAAGAAAGAAAGAAAGAAAGGAAGGAAGAAAGAAAGGAAGGAAGAAAGAAAGAAAGGAAGGAAGAAAGAAAGAACCAGGAACATGTTTGGTAGAGGCTCCTTACGGTGAGGTGGAAGGGGCGCCTCTGCGGGACTATGCTGAGACATCGCTTCCCCCTGGGGTACCAGCCATACAATGGATATAGTGTGGAATAGAGGTTAGTATGGGGAGGGGAGCTGAGGGAGTTCAGACTGAGAAAGGCAGAGGGAGAGGAAGAGAGCGCAGAGGAAGAGGGGGAGGGAGGAGGGAGAGGGGAGCACGGAGGAGTAAAGGGAAGAGAGTAAGAGAGCAGAGAACGAGGAGGGGCGAGGCGCCCCGCTAATGCCAGGTAACGGAGGGGCGGAGCTAACCAGGAGGACTAGAGCAGGACTCACTCTCTCAGCGGGCGTCTGACTGCTCTAGTGTATCTATAGTGCTCGGATCTAGTCTGACAGGAATAAGTGCTTGGGGAGGAAATTCTTGAGGGCGGGGGTGAGGTGGGTGAGGGGTGGATTTGCATACCTACAGCCAGTCAGGAGCTGCTCCATACTATGACTCCACGGTGTAATGGTGCGAATGTTAGTCTCTGGGTCTAGCGAACCGTGTTCGAATCTCAGTGGTGCTTTCTCCTTTAGTGGAAACCAAAGCTGCCGTCTTTTTCTGTGAACCTGGACTGGGCGTGCAGGCATGCTCATTTTGTTGCCCTTCCGAGTCCAGTGGTTCAGGAGCTAAAGCAGTTTCCCAAATCCGGAGCCGACGCGATCCCGGTGTCCTTGCTGTTCCTCGCTCCGATTTGTGACCCACAGCTGTACTCCTAAGTTCTTGTTCCTCAGGAGACGTAGAAATTCGGTTCTCAATCAGGAGCCAGCTCCACGGAGAGTGTAGCTGGCCAGTACATCTTTGCAGACCACAGCAGGCGTGCGCTACAGTGCACATTATATTGGTGAAGTGACTGAGTTGCTTATACCTGTGGAATGCAGACCGTGGGAGTGAAAAGGGCTCTCTTGTCCCAGACTCCAGCACTATTTCAAGTGTCCTCCCGTGATGGCTAATCTTGGTGGTCAACTTGACAGTGTCAAGGAAAACTGCCCCATTTGGGAAGTTGCCTAGATGGGACTGTCTGTGGGCGTGTCTGTGGGTCATTTTCTTGATGGTTAGTTGACGTAGGGCCTAGCTCACAGTGGATGATAGCCCATGCCTTAGGCGGGTAAGCTTGGGCTAAATAAGAAAGCTGGACCAGGGCCCGAGAGCAAGCCAACAAGGAAGCTTTTCTCCATAGTTTCTACTTCAAGTTCCTGCCTTAAGTCTTGACTTCCCTCGATGATCCATGAAATAAACCCATTCCTACCCCAGTTGCTTTTAGTCAGACTGCTTTATCCGAGCGACAGAAAAGCAAACTAGAAGACCCTCAAAATGTCTGTTCTGGAGCAGTCTGTTCCCCAAACCCTGTATCAGAGGACTGTGCAAAATCTTTCATAACGATTGGCTACATTTTTCTACCAGTGCCCTACGGTATCTCGTGCAAAGATGGGACAGGTAAGGGGCCTCGGGAAGCTTCTAGCCGGTTCTCTATTTTCTGTCTCAGGAGGAGTTTGCCTGTGTCATTACTTTGGATCTGGGCCGCGGGTCAGATTCCATAGGGGAATGGGGGTGCTTACCCCAGAATTTGGGACCAGAGTAGAGTCCAGTCACTTCCCACTGAGTCACGACGGCTGGGACTCCGCTGATAGCTGGGGGATTCGTTGAGAATGAAATGAAACGCTGGAGCGATTGGCGCTGGAGCCACCACCGAGAGAGGGAAGCCGAGGTCCCAATAGCTGAAGACGTTAAGTAACCAGAGAAGTTTACTTTCCGGAGAAGCACCGACCCAGCCCTGAGGGGCTGAAGCTTTTGCTTGCGGTAAGAAGACCTGTCCATTCTCCAGGTTACCTGGGGGAGGGGACTCAGCCGGTCTTCTGCCCTCTTGGCTGAAGTATTGGGACCTTTTTTTTTAACCCTCCTCTACCTCTCTCAGCCACCTCTGATGGGACCTCCCATTTCTTTTCAGATCTGAACTCTCTAAAACAACAGTTAGGCTTTTCAGTACTTCATAATTACCCACAATTCCAACCACAGGAAAGCGATTATTTAAATTTCTCCGGGCGCTTACATGTGAAAGCTATTTAAACCTTCCTCTAACATTCCCACGGCCTTCTGCCGTGGAATTTTCCTGGGGCAGAGTTCTGGCAGAAGGAAGAGGCAGCGGCTGATTTCAGAGTAGCGGCGCGGGGAGGAGCCCCTGGGGCGCTGCGAGCCAAACGCAGTTCTTTTTGTCTCAGTTTCGGAGACAGCAGCGGCCTCTGCTGGTTTCAATAGAATCTCAGAAGCTCAAGTAACTAAAACGCTCTGAAACTGCTCAGACCCAAGACCGAGCTGAGGGCTAGCTCGCTTAAATTCCCTTCGTCGTTTGCAGGAACAGGCGAGGGAGCCGCAAGTGTGCCGGCAGCCGGGACGCGGGACGCTGCCTGGCCGCTGTGGGAGTCCTTTCAGCTTCTGTTCACCCGAAAACACGGCAGACCCGAGGGTCGTGGAGTCGTGACAAGGCAGCGAGCCCGGGGCCAGGCTGGTCGCAGAGGTGTAATGCGGTGTCGTGTTCGGGCCACAAAGATGTGGATTGGTGTCTCTGAGCTGGAGGCAAATGCGGCGTGCAAATGACCTAGAGCCAGGGTGATGCCAGGGCCTGCTCCCCTTTCCTTCCTGTGCGAAGCCAGGGCTATGAACAGAAAGAAAATGGATCCTGGATGGGCTAAAGAGCAAGGTCCCACCGAGACTTGAACTCGGATCGCTGGATTCAGAGTCCAGAGTGCTCACCATTACACCATGGAACCTACACAGACAGAGACGTCTCTGACTCACAATAGGTGACCAAACCTATTCTCGGCCTCTATCACACCCCACGATTTTTTTTCCTACGGTCAGGGTGAGCACCCTAATTCACAACCGGAAGAATCGCACGCACTCACGTTCGTTCTGTTCGACTCTTGGCGTGTGGGATGTAGCGGGTAAGTGGTTCTCATAGAATGAGAAAGTGGATTTAACACGTTGGGATCAGGGAAGGGCACGGCCGTTTGCTCCTGTGTTGCTGGTCTCTTGTTCTGACATACAATCCCCTGCGCAAGCGCTCCCCCGCCCACCTCCAAAAAAGGTTTTATTTTGTTTGTAGGTCCCCCCCCACTCCGCATTGTCCAAAAAGCTCTAATAACTTCTATCCCAATGCCCTAATTCTCTTCCAGCCTCCACCTCTGTCCTTCAGTCCTTGTCCCTCTCTTTCGCGCTTTCCAACCCTCGCGCAGTCCAGGCCACAAGTCATTGGGAAGTTGTAACCATAGGGACAAAGTAAGGCGGGGCACTCGCTAGAGGAGCATCATTGCATCTCTGGTCAGAACGCGGTAGGGCCTGTGCGGGAGACAGGGTGAAACGATCCGGACAGCCCTGGGGGCTAGGGCAGCTCTGACCTTAGGTGAGTACCGGACAGATTCAGAGCTGGGGACCCAGTGACGCTTCGCTAAATCGCCTAGAACTGCAACGCTGCGCTTGAGCACAATGCGCCTTTCAAACTGGTGGCAACTCCTCTCAGCGCCCCCTCGTGGCTACATCAGCATTTGAACAGAGCCGGGCCAGTGGGGCCTGTGATGTCATTAAGATGGGAGAAAACTGCTACTTTAGAAAGAAAGGTCAGCAAACTACAACTGAGATCGATGTAGGAGAGGGACACGCGCTTTCTTCCTGGCGCCAAGTGGTAATTTAGAAAGCATCTACATTTTAATATTCAGAATTTGGGTAGTTTCCCAAATACAGTGTGATACACCACACACACACACACACACACACACACACTGCTAATTCTTGAATAGAGGACAGAGTTTTAGAGTCAGTGTGGCTAAAGTTTGGATTAGAAGTCTTCAATACCCCCTCGCTTCTCCTAAGTGAAGCGTGGACTCCAGCACCTTTGAGGGGTCGACCCAGGATGGACCTAGGGATCCTGAGGGCTCGGATCTCACCAAGGAAGTGTTAGGAAATGAAGCCTGCTGGGAGAAAATGGGTCAGTGACGGGGCAAATTTGAATGGTGTGCCTTACGCAGGTCTCTTTCTCTCTTTCTCTCTTTCTCTCTTTCTCCCTCTTCCCTCAGCTCTCTGTCTCCTGATGGCCATGGACTGAGCATCTCCACAGGTCCATGTGCTCCCTGCTCCGACAGGCACTGCCTGCTGTAAAGATCCCTGCCTCACCTCAGGTTGGAAGCAAGGTGCCAGCCAGCCATGGGCAGGAGCCGCTGAGATCACCAGACCAAAGGAACCTTTCCATGCGTGTGTTGCTTGTCTCCCCAAAAAAGCAACAGCGGGGAGTCACAGCTGCAGCTTTCAATCTGGTCAACAGTGGTTGCCCTGGGGAGGCAGGGAGGGGTAGAGTTCAATTTTTCTCAAAGTTTTATTTTATTATATGAGTGACTTAACAATGAGAATAGATTCATGGATAATGTTAAAGAGAGAAAGGGAGAAAATTGGAAAAAATAAGGAAGATGACTCAACTATTCCCAAATATGAAAATAATATAATCTAGGAAGAAGAGTTTCTCCAAGGAGAAAATCCTGAATATGTGGCAGATTCCTGGGAAGACACAGGGAACACAGCTCCAACTTCACGTGGCCAGTTGGAGCATCAAAAGATGGTTTAGCCATGTGGCTAAAGAGCCTCTCTAGGAACCCGTGCCAACCTTCTTCTACCCACCTTCCAAAGCCACTGTCTTCTTATATTTGAGAAATGGGATTTGAGTTAATGATTTCATGATTGAACCTGATTTCCCAAATTTATGATGACTTAGCTGCCCCCAAAATTTGGGACCATTGAGGAAGGGAAGCAGAAAGATCATAAAAACCAATGGACAGGGAGGACCAGACCAAAAGTGTCTTTTGGACATGACAGAACCCATGAACTCACAGCATCTGTATTTGCCAACCACAGATGAAGGCAGCCAACATTCCAGAATAAAACGGAAAGGCCGTATGAGTCTCCACTCCTAGCAGAGAAGCTATTGGCAGTTGATAGCTTCTGGGGGAGCACAGTTTTAAGGGTGTGGTTCCTGGAGGTCTACTGCGCTCATTTGGATGGTCCAGATCCCCACAGGTACACAGGCAGCACAGATTAAATGCCATGAGAGTAAAGAAAACAGTCGAGTTGGGAGAGAGTGAGGAGTTAGGGATGGATCTGGGAGCACTGGTGATGAATATTATCAAAATATATCATACTCATGTGTGATGTTCTAAAGAACAAAAACATTACTTTAAAAAATGACCCAGGGCTGGAGAGGTAGCTCAGTTGGTAAAGTGCTTCTGAAGTAGATTGAAGTCCTGAGTTTGGATCCCTACCAAAAATCCTGCCATGGCGGTGCATTCCCTTCCAGTGCTCTAGCACCAGGGAGGCAGGCAGCGCGATCACCGGGCCTTGTTGACCAGCTAGTCTTTGTAACAGGTGAGTGAACTCCAGGTTCACAGAGAGACTTAGTCTGAAATACTAAAGTGGAAAGCAATAGAAAATAATATCTGACCGGCCTGGCAAGATGTTCACAGTGATGCAGAAGCGGCCCTTTTATCTTGGGGTAACCAACAACTGACTGTCTGATTAGATCTGTGACCCACTCATCAGGAGGATATTCATGCTAGCTACTCATGCTTGGAAGGTCATGGACCACAGAGGAGCTTCTACTGCTAGTTTCCTAAACTAATATCATCTTCCTGTTTTCTAAATACCCATCCTTATACCTACAGGTAAGTGTCGTTTTCACCCACCTCTCTTCAAACAAGCTTCTTTTTGCAAAAGATGGAGACAATTACAGAGATAGGCAATTGGTAAAAATGAAGAGAGTAAGGGGATGTGGTGACATCTGGTGACTTTTGCATCCCAACCCCTACATTGAAGGCTCAATGGAGATCACAGAAAAGGAAGCAGGACAGTTGGTTGTGAAAAACAGAGGCACAGGTTGTCTACCATTAGATAGCATCCCCTAAATATGACAGAGAAAATGTACCCATGACTGTCAATATGGCCACCAGAACAAGACCAGGATAATGTTGCCAGATGTCATGACATCACAAATCCCACACAGTCCACCTACCCAATGGCCCCTTCTTCCCTTTTCCTTCTCTTTCTTCTCTCCTTGTGGTCTCTGCCTGGGACTCCAAGCTTGGGAACCAAAGCCTCGCCTACCTCTCTTCTGCCAGCTATAGGCATCTTTATTAGCCAATCATGGTTAACTTGGGGGGGGGGGGCAAGGTTTTCACAACAAAAGCTGGTATACCGAGAGCAATCAGTTCTTGGGGTATAAAGTTTAGCATTTGAATATAAACAGCACCAACCTCCTACACTAAGAACTATTTTTGCTGGCATTCCTTAGGTGTTTATTACCAAATCTACTGGAGCCAAGATGAAGCAATAAGATCAGAAATTTAGAAAATACTTCCTGAAAGTTACTTTATTGATTTCCTTGATTACATTCCTTGATTACCACCATGTTTACCATTTCACTCTGCATACAACACTAGGATATTCCTTAACTCTCTTTCAGCCTCGTATAAAATGTGTGTGTGTGTGTGTGTGTGTGTGTGTGTGTGTGTATTTAAGGAGAGGACATGTAGGCAGGGAAGGGAAAGGAGGCTGAATAAAAGTGAAATTGGAAAAGAAGTGAAGTTGCCTGTTCACAGATGATGTGATCTAAAATACAGAAAACCTTAAGAATTACATACATGCACAAATGAATTCAACAAAATGACAAGATAGAAAAATCATCAAACAAAAAAAGCAATGTTTTATACCTTTTTTACCATATCAAATTTTTATATATAATTTTACTATATAAAATTAATAAGTCTGCTTATTATAGCATGAAATGAATAAAACATGATTCAAAAGACCCCAAAGATCTGTAATACAGAACTTAGAAAATGATGCTGGAAGACATGGAAGAAATGTGAGGTCACCCTATGCTCATGAACAAGATGTGCTGTTGCCTCATCACCAACATTACAGCCAAGTGACCAACACTAGTGCCAAGTCACCAACACTACCACCAAGTCCCAAGCATTACTGCCAAGTCACCAACACTACCATCAAGTCCCCAACACTACTACCATGTCACAAACTTCAAGTCACCAACACAAAGTGATGGACAGGTTCAATTCAACCTCTCAAATCCCATTTTTTTTAAGAAGTAGAAAAAAATTCCATCTTATATTTACACAGACCTTCACGAGAGATTCAGAACTGCCAAAAAAGCATGCTGAGATCAAAATAATATGTTGAGATTAGAAAACAACTTGCAGGAGTTGGTTCTCCATTTCCACCGTGTACAGTGTGAGGATCAAATTCAGGTCACCAAGCTTGGTGGCAAGCACCCTACCTGTGGAACCATCTCCCTGGTCCAAAATAGCACTAAGAACACCTCTGGAAGAAAAGGACTAATAATACCTTTGAGCCACTCATGTGTCTGGAAACTGCCATAGAACCAAAAGGTGGAATGGGGACAGGAAAGTAGACAACAAAAGAAAGGCACAAAGGCCAGAGACACTGTAGAAAGCACATGGCAACACAAGTTTTGCCCTCACAGAATTTTGGCACCATCTATAGTCATCTCTGTGACCAGGATATATTAGGAACATTCTTTCACAAGCAAGATGCCCTGCTGTCTAGTCTGTAGGCCATCTGGACTGTTGTGTGGGTAACTGAGGTCACTCATAGTGTAGGTTTCTACACTCATTAGTGTAGGCTTTCCTTACACACCTGGCCATGTACTGCTCCTTCCTCATTCTTCTCTTCACTCCCATGTCATTGTCTCCCTAAGAAGGCTGACCTTAGTTGACTCAAGCGACCAATGTAGGGTGATTCAGTTTGAGGATAATCCAGAGATACCCCCCAACAGAGTGGAAGTTTCTGGAGACTCAGGTTATAATGTTTTGCTGAGGAAGACAGGTAAAAGAATGCTTTGCTGAAGCAGACACAGGTGAAAGGATGTTTTGCTATTAAGACATGAAAGGATGCATGGTGTTTAGAAAGAATATAAATATGACCTCACAAGACAGTGGGAGCTGGATTTGCCTTGCTCCACTTCACCGGTCTTTGCTGACTACATGCATGTATTGGTTCACCCTGCATTTCATTACTGAGCTTCACTTGTGGGGACTTCATAGAGAGTTCACCAAAGAAATTCTCATGAGACTCCTGCAGCTTCCACAGACTCGGCCGAACGGCGAGGCTCAGTTTCTTCTGGATTGAACTGCTGTTGCTGATTCATGTATGAAATCTGTGGCGTGGACTGGACTGCGGCTGCTGAGTCATGTTTGGCCTTTGCTAGTAGACTAAACTTAGAACGAAGATTGGAATTGCCCCAAAGAACTATTTCTAAAAGGGTCCACTTTCCCTGGATCCCTATTAGGATATTAGGTATCCTAATAACCTTTCTTTTCCACTACCTTTGGTGGGTGGTGGGCTAGAGGGGAGGTTGAACCCTTATTAAAGTAGGTTGCAAAAAAATATGTGCCTATATACCTACTTGTATGAAGGGACAGAAAGCAAGCATTGTGTCTATGTATTGACCCCCCCCCAAAAAAAAAAACAACAAAACCCATGTGATGGTTTGTGTATTGCTCCAGGGAATGGCACTATTGAGGTAAGGCCTTGTTGGAGTAGGTGTGTTACAGTGGGGATGGACTTAAATACCCTCAACCTAGCAGCCTTCAGATGAAGATGTAGAACTCCCAGCTCTGCCTGCCTAGATGCTGCCATGCTCCTGCTTTGAGGGTAACGGACTGAACCTCTGAATCTGTAAACCAGCCCCAATTAAATGTTGTCCTTTATAAAACTTGCCTTGTTCATGGTGTCTGTTCACAGAAGTAAAACCCTAAGACAAACCACATCAGAGATCTACTGTTAGAAACAGTATAAAATCTAATAGTCAAGTGGAGGAGTCAGGACAGTGGTCTCCAGCCCTGTCAATTAGAATCACCTGGGAATTTTACAAGTTTATACATGTGAGGTCCACACCTAAGATTTCCATTTAACTCAGCTGGAGGCAGTGGACAGCCATTAACAGGCTTAGGTTCTCTATCAGGGATATAATGAGCAGCCAGGGGTAATGATCATTGGCCTAAGATCTCAGCTAATCCAGCACAGGACAGGAGCTAAACATACAGTTTGTAGAAAATGGTGGAAACAAGTACTTAAGAGTCGCAGTCCTGTGATTGTTAGCATGGCCTGGGACAGAAAAAGGACAAATTGCAGCTGTGTCTTTCCAGTGATTGTTTCTACTTTGTCATGACAATTCATATTCTTCAGGTTCTGATAATACCCAGGTTTTAGTCAGGCTTCTGAAAATTGAATCAGTAAGTAACTCAAATACTATTGCTGTATAATGCTTTTATTAAACAGTTTTATGGAAAAACAAACCACATTTTTGTGTGTTACATTATTCAGTTTTCAGGCAGAGTCCGTGGTGAGTCACACGTGGAGAGAAGCTTTAGTCTTAACTTGTGTCGGTTTGTGAACAACTGAGGCAGCTCTGCATATCAGCATCAAAGGTCACAAACAGCACCATTTGAGAGACTCACACTTACTGCCTTCAAATTAAGTCACCCCTGCTTTATGACAAACTCAAAGTGCTACAGTGTAAACAAACAACACCCACCGAATTCAAATACGTCTCATAGGCCACCCAGAACAGAATGTAGGCCAGACTGATGCTGATGTCTGGCTGTCCTAAAACGCTGAGGACTACGCTCAGCTATGGAGGGGGCCCAGGGTGGCCAACACTTACTGCAGGTGTCCCTTGACTATGTAATCGGACACCTATAAATCCCTAATATTTGGTATTTCACACCAAACTTACTGCAAAAGTTCTGTGCCACACTTAATTCGAATGAACCCCACCTTATGTTGGAAGTACTAAACAGTTTTATTTTGAATGAAGCTTGCTACTTCAGTACACAGGGAAGAAGTAACACAAGCTGTGACAGATCCAGCTTTAAATCCGAGAGGCAGTGGATCCTACAAGAGACTTGTGATTTTTTCTTTCCTATAATTGAAACAATTGGCTTTTTTACTCCAAACACTTATCTTCACTGCAGAAATCAGTCTTTCAATCTCCAGTTGTGACTGTCACTTAAGGACAAATGCCTAGACCAGAGTCCTGAGAGACCCTTATTTCTTCCAGGTCTCATATTCATGAGTAACTGGAGTCTGCAGCTGACAGAAGACAGCAAGAACTTGGCTTTGAGGATTAGTCATAACACAAGAACAAAATATGTATCTGCTCTTAAGCCCCAAATCACAAGAATATGAGGACAAGTACCACTGAGAACAGTGAATATCACACACACACGTGCACACACATACACACCCACACAGGGACTATTGCATATTGTTTTGAGGTCAAACATTTAAAAGCCCTGTTCCCACTTTCACGTCACGTCACCTTAGCAGCATGCATGCAATAGTGACACTTTTCAAAAGGTTTACGAAAGATCCATTAGATCTACAAGAAACCAAAACCAACAGGAGGGGTGGGCCAAGGTTCCTCTCAGAAACAGGGATTCTTCCTTTGTACTTTAGACCCAAGAAGCCAGGGCTCTTGAAGAAGCTAGCTGCGCCCTTCAGAGGTGTGGCTTATATTAGCTAAATCCTACTCAGGTCTAGGTTGACAGGAAGCTAATAAACATGGCACGAAAGCTCTTTACACTGTCTGGGTCACATCTGCCTTGAGCCCCTGGTGAACCTGTCTTACTGATAAGTGAAGTCAAACAGAGTGCAGAGGAAAGGTAGAGAATAGGCCAACAGGACAAAGAAGACAGTTTCTGGGCTAAGTTGTCTGTACAATAAAATCCAAGGATCTGGGTTGCGTCTGCTTGAACTCTTGAAGAGGGCATTTCCAGTGCCGAGCTTCCTGACCCTTCAGTTCCTGCCGTCCTTTCCTCACAGGCACGGATCTACACTACAGGTGCTTACGTGTTAGCTCTCCTTAGGGCTGTTTTACTCTACCAACTGATCCTGCAAAATTCCCATAGGTGGGGAAAGAAAAAGAAATAGTTTTGCCTTTTCTGAATTCTGCCCAACTTTTTATTGTAGAAAACAAACTGTCCCTTTTCTCTTAGTAACTAAGAGAAAAGCAGTACCCTCCTCTGTCCCTTCACAAGTGTTTCCTGGTGACAGGGTCAGGGGCCAGGACAGGGACAGTACTAGTGAGTCAGCCAGCCCTTCTTTCTCCTTTGTTTCCAGATGCGGATATAAGGGTCACCAGCACCAAGCCCTCTGTCACCACAGCCTCACCTCACTGAGAAGCATCAGTCTAAGAGATTGAAGACACCTCTCCTCACCCTTCTACTGCTACAACTGTGTGGAGTAAAAACTCAATACGCAAACACAGACAAGCCCAGATCACACTGGGCACAGGAAGTGTAGATACAACAATCCCACCGTGGGACAATCGAGACTTGAATCCACTTCTAAATCAGCACTGAGAAAAACCAGAATAAATAAATAAATAAAACCTTCTCATGGAACTGAAGAGTCTTAGAGAGTTGATTAAAAACCAAGATGAGACCTTGGTTTTCAAAATGGCACACAATTCAGAAGGCTGACGAGACCACAAGGGTCTCAGCTGAAGGAGGCAGCTTGGGGGGGCTGAAATGGCACCTCCCAGGCCATCTACCAAGGCATTGAGCATCTGTACTCCCTGCGAAACAGAAACGTCCCCATCTTCCTATTCATGCTTGTGATCAGAGGTCTAAAGGTGTGCAGAGGACTGCTGTGCCACGCGTGCGTGGGAAAGCCAGGAGGTAGCTCAGCTGACCAGCAGGTCCCTTTCCATGCGGCTGGCTCATCTCAGGAGACATCAAGTCTCTCAACCATAAACGGTGTTTAATGTTTAACTTACATTTATCTGCAAAATGGAAGTGTCAAGATACTTGGAAAAATATTTTCTTTGAAACCTGAGTAAGGTTGGAATACTTCTCAGTCAGTGGTTATCAGTGACCCCATTCCATCATCACACACATTTAAAAGGAAGAGGCAAAAGAAAAAAAAAATACTTGGTTAATATTTGGTGCAAAGAGCAACACTGTGCATGGTTATGAATACCGGGGGTAGTTCCTTGCCTTACACGTCTTTAAAAGTAGGGAACCTAGCACGAGCATCCAATGAGCCTGCATGAACTTGTGTCTAGCATTGTGCTGGGGCAGCGAGGTACACACGGCTGGCCAGACTAACCAAGACTGTACAAGTGCCTAGACTAGAGAAGACAGTCTCAGGACCACTTGTCAACAGCCTGAGGTTCTTTAATGGCCGGTTAAAATGGATGGATATGCTTTTTTTTTTTTTTAAAGAAAAATGTAGGCAAGTTAAAAAAAAATCTTTCAGGGATGAAAGATACGGAGGGTTTTCCCTAATTCCAAGTCTATCTACAAACTGAATGCTCTAATAAAGAAAAACTGGAAACAGGCCCATACAGCCAATATACAGGACCAAACTGAAACACAAAGATCTGCATTTCTTTTTCTCTAGATGTTAAAATAAATTGTAACACACTGGGTTAGGCCTTCACTGAGCTAAAAAGGAGACCCTGGCACCTTCAGTCTCTAAGGAGAGCCTAATCCCACAAACTTTTCAAAAGGGTTCCTCACCCAGTGAGTTTTGCATTACTGGGTCCTGTATGAGATCTGAGGGAAGCTATTAAATGGGGTACATAAAATGAGGAGGGTTCTTGTGGGGCATCTAGTGTCATATAAAAACACAGCAGACTGTGTCACACAGTGTGGGAATACAGAATCAGTCCATGCAAGGAAAGCCAGCCTGCAATGTGGCAGCTCTAAGGAGGGCAGCAGCCTGGCACACATCTGACCCTTGAACACCAGTGTTCCAGAACCTCTGCCCAACAAGGATCCTAAGAGTTTGCTATTCTTTCACTTTACAAAAAGTAGCTTCCGGTATACCTATTCCTGCAGCCACAGCTTCCCAGTCAGGCCCTGGCAACTACCCACAGGCAGAGAACGTGTACAGCTGGGCCAGGAGGCTTCCAGTAACCTCATATGCATATATATGGGTTTGTGTTTCTTAAAATAAACTCCATGAACTCATAAAGCTCTCATCTGCAATCAAATGCAAAGCAGAGCACCCTATCAGAGGCTCTGACACACACATCAGCCTCAAAACATATCAGCCTGCCAGCCTCCGAGGAGGCCAGCTCAGTTCAAAGGCAAGGGAGATGCTTCTCCAGAATCCTTGGAGGCAAGGAGTGATGGCCTCTTCAGATGGGTTTATACAGCAGCGTGGTGACATACTTCTTCTTGTAGCGATGGGTTGCGCTAAGGACCATCACACTGTCCTGCAGAGGGGAGAAGCACATACAGCGAATTCGTTAATTTGGGAGGCTGCTGGCTCTTCCTGGCTTTCAGTCTTTCACAGTCACCCACTGTTGTGGCAAAACACCCCATCAAAAACACTGTAAGGGAAAGAAGGTTTATTCTGGCTCATGGTTCGGGGTTACAGTCAGTCCTGCCAGGGAAGCCGAGGCGTCAGGACACTGGAACAGTTGAGCACATTGCACACGTGTGCAATTCTGTGTTCAGCGTGCTTTCCCCCACTTTACCCAGTCCTCAGTACCCTGTCCAGGGAACGGTCTGCTCACGTTTAAGATGGATCTTCGTATGACAATTAATATATACATTAATTCCCTGTAAGTATGCTCAGACTCATATCTCTGGTTGTCCTAAATTTTTTTCAAGTTAACAACACTAACCAACACATTTACTTTTAAAAAGACAACTTGAAATAAAAGAAGCTGGTTTTGCTGTCAAATCTAACTCAGTTCCAATCTAGTTCCTGTTGTGGTGTTAGTTGGTATCCCTGAATAATATACAGTAGTCTTTACGTCCCTCCATGTGCCCCCTTTAACTTTTCATACAAAGGATAATAGCTACCATTAGCTATTATCTGATGGCTCTGACGCTGACAAGAGAAATCAGAAAGTATCTGGCACATACAAGGTCATGAAGAAATACTGACTTCCTACCTTATTCCGCTTCTCATTCTAAACTATACAAATGGCCTCAAGACTAGCAACTAAAACAACCCTGCTGGCACCCATTCCCAGAGCGAAATGTCAACTATAGTAAGAAAGGAAAACAGCACTTCTTGACACTCATTTGTAAGCCCCAAAGCAGGTCCAATTGCCGCTAATGCCAAGGATGAACTGCAAATGTCCTCTCTGACCTGGAGAGAAGGATGGAATTTCCTATCCACCCTTAAAGGAAAAGCTGGCTCTCTTAGACATCCAATGTGCTGGATCAATTCCAAATGGTGGAATGACTGAAAGAGCCCGGAGGCAGGCTGACCCAACAGGACTGCCATTTGTACTACAAGTCACACACGGGGCAAAGGCATCAACTGCCAAGACGTATCTGAGAGCATGGGTGTGCCACAGAAGAAGGAATGACAAGGGACACCATCTAAAGTCACACAGTGGTCACAGGAGACAAAACTCAATCAGATCTCCAAGAACCCCCAAATCTCCAAGAACCCCA
Organism: Apodemus sylvaticus; assembly: GCF_947179515.1. Taxonomy (NCBI): domain Eukaryota; kingdom Metazoa; phylum Chordata; class Mammalia; order Rodentia; family Muridae; genus Apodemus; species Apodemus sylvaticus. Next base: position 66,239,758 of record NC_067475.1, read on the forward strand.
AAAGTCCAGTGCTATCTTCCTTCACCCTGTACTGTCCCTGATGAACGTGTCCCACACAAGCACTCTGGTTAGATTGTGCTGACAGCTGACACGTAGCCTAACAAGGGGGAAGCCAGGCAGATGCGACCCTGCTCAGGAGAGCTGTAGATTGGGGAGCAGGTGAGAGAAAGGCACCGTGAGAAGACCTGTGTGATGGCAGACAGGGAAGCTCTTGGACAAGGGCTGAGAGGACAGAACCTCAGGCCTGTCTTATACTCACTGACAATCTGACTTCACCGAGTCTATAAAATAGGTTCAAAATACTACTTACCTCTCAAGGTTACCTAAAGATGAACTTCAGTGAGTTAAGATTTTATATGCAACCACACACTCTATAAAAGTCAGCTCTATCAGAGGTAAGGCTGGATCTCTCTGCTCTAGCTGCACATCTGAGAAATACGGGCAGCTTATAGGGAAACTACTGGGAGTACCTGAGTGTGTGTATGCACAATCTCTGGAGATGAGAGCACTCAATCTGAAGGCTCACAACCTCTCCAAGTAGTTCTCATGAGGCTCAGTGTAGACAGTCACAGAACTATACTTTTATGTCAAGCCACATATGTTAAGCCAAGCCACAAAGACATTAAAGCAATGGAGACTATAAGGACTCTAGCACAGGGGTGGGAAAGACAGGGAACCTTCAAGTCACATGACTCCCTTCTTACTATAAGAGAGATGGGAACACCTGGGTATATACAACAAGGGCAGGGGGAGGAGCTTCACTCCTCATTTGAAAAGGTAAAGTTTTATGTCTCATTCACACATCTGTTTGATAGAAGCTAACCCTCATTTTCTGCAGATGGAATCCAGCCACGATGAACTCAAGCTTAAGTAACCAGATGAGTCAATGGGGTAGCCACCCAAGGGAACTCAGAAGCAGAAAGACCCCATGACTGACAGCTCAGCCCAACGCAGACCAGTGGCTGAGGTGTAAATCCTACAGCCTGCAAGTTAGGAAGAGACAGCTCATCTATAATCTGCCAAGTGTAGCTTTCAAAGCAGCAGCAGGCGAGTGGCCACTGAAGAGCTCGAGGGCCCCTTCTCCTTCCCCTTCCGCTGGGAGGCTGTGGGAGACCAGGGCCGACACTTACCTTAATGGACAGTGCATACAGATGGTTCAGCATAACGTGGTTGGGCTCAGGAAGTAAGGCTGGGTCACACTAGGAGAAAAGACACGCCCGCCACATGTGATTAAACGCACACAAGACAAACAACTTTCTTTCCCCCAGAACTCTCTGGACTGTTGAGAACTCTAAATAGGAATACTTCGTCTCCTACAAGTCACACATTCCCAGATCATAAAATGGAAAAATCCTCAGTCTGGGGCAGAAATGCTAAGCCCCAACATCCACTAATTTTCTTTAAGAGAATTAAAACAAAAACCTTGCTTAGACAGAGATGATTTGGTTTAAAGGGAAAAAAAAATCTTCCTAGGAGCTATCAACTAATTGAAATCATGGTTAAAAATATTTAATATCAAGTTGTGAATTTCTGTATATCCCCCAATGAGAGAGTACCCCTTATCTTGTGTTATAATAGAAGTCAGAATACATAGCAACTCTAGCAATTTAACTAGAAAGAGACATTGATAAATTCTGCTATTGGTACCTAAAGAAGTTACAGTTCAGTCTGGGAAAGGATTCTGCCGTGCTGCTGATGTGTACACGGCTTATTACTGTAACTATGACACCTAGGCCCACGGTCACTCATTTTGGCCTTGATGGTCCTAGAGATCCCCAGATGCTCTAGCCACCTGTTCAGGATACTCACTGAAATATTAGTGTCCTTGTTAAGAATAACTTGGAGTAGGTGAGGGGGCAGGATGGGTGGGGATTTGAATCTCTCCTCAGATCGGAACACATACATTTCTTGACCATAAGGCCCTGGGGGTGAGCTGGACAGGTCTGAAAAATATTTATGCAAACGTGAAGGAAAGTTGAGGGTTAGTGAGAACGCACGGGGACAGCTATCATCGCAGTCATTAATCTTAAATGCAGTCCAAGTCCTGGAGCATGAGAACCTGTGCCCTACTGCGGCTGGAACTGTCAGGTTGGAAAAGAAATGTGTGCATCAACCTGAGCATGGATCAGGAGGCTTCCCAACAAGGCAACGTGATGTCAGGAAGAGGTGAGAGAGAGGCCAGGACCTGGGCTCCAGGGAACAAACACCATTTGTCAGCCGTGTGACCTTGGGCAGATCCCTTTGTTTTGGTCAGTTTGCTCGTCCACAGATAAATATCTTCCTATGCAAGTTAGGAAGAGACAGCTTTACCACTGTAAATTCCTATTTACAATGCTTTTGAGGAAATAAAAGTGAGAGTGGTTAAGATGTGTTGTGACTCAGTGTGAAAAGATTAGAGTTCACTTTTTTCCCTACCAAAGCTAGACAGCAACGTCACACACTCTAAGAATATAACGATTACTGCAGAAAGAACAAATGCAGCTGTATGTAGTCCAGAGTGTGCAGAGGACCACCACAGTAAGGGAGCACACTTCGTACTCCCTGGGGTGGCTGCCACTGACACGGCAAGTACTGGCAAAACTGTGGAGAAACTCGAAGCCTCAAACTACAGTGTTCCCACTGTGGGCAAGATGTACAATAGTATAAACACTTTGAAAAACAGTATGGTTATCTTCAAACAAACTTTGTGACCCAGTAATTACCCTACATTACTGGGTGTGACACCTAAGATAAAATATAAGCCCATGCAAAAACCTGACCATGAGTGTTCATAAGCAATACATATGAGCGCTCCAAAGAGGAGACAAAACCCAGTGTCTGTCAACAATGGATGGAGAACCAAAAAAGAACTGTCATACCGTGGACTTCTGCCCAGCCACAAACAGAAGCAAAGTACAGATACGTGTTTCAACAAGGATGAGCCCTGGGAGCCTGCTAAGGCGAAAGAGGCCACACAATGTACGTTTACATTCATACGAACTGTCCACAACAGGCAAAAAAAAAAAAAAAAAAAAAAAACTTAAAAAAAAGGATTGATCTAGCATGGGAAGGGAATATAAGGACAGAGAAAAAGGAGGGAGGTGATTGGAGAAGGGATGGAGAGAAGAAGGTTTATGGGACATATGGGGAGGGGGGATCCGGGAAAGGGGAAATCATTTGGAATATAAACAAAGAATATAGAAAATAAAAATATTAAAAAAATGAATAAATCGTACAATTTAAAAAGATGTGTTTCACAGTATCTGGATTGTACTTCAAAAGATGAAAAGCACTCAGATTAAATCTATGAAATTAAATGAACTATATTTTCATTGTTTTGAAATATTTATACTTTATAGCTCCAGAGAAAACACGTTAGTAATAGTTTTTTAATAACTCAGATTTCCTTCAGCATTCAGTTGTTCTGGTCACTTTATCCACAAAACACCTGAGAAAGCCGGGCGGTGGATTTCTGAGTTTGAGGCCAACCTGGTCTACAGAGTGAGTTCCAGGACAGCCAGGGCTACACAGAGAAACCCTGTCTCGGTGAAAAAAAACAAAAACAGAAACAAATCACCTGGGAAATAACACCGGACAATTCTCACATGGTGGCCTTTGCACTAAAATATACAGGTTGGATGTTGAAAAGTCACACACATGGCCACACCCACTATCTGCATATTTCTAACAAATGCTCTATGCCTTACATCACTGGGTTAGGAACCGAGTGAACCGGAAGTGTGCTGTGCTGCCGATACATTCGTGACTGTCACACGCTCATGGGTTACTTTGTAGATCACAATGTAATCACAGGCCTAGTGGCCACAGACCTGAAATCTTCTAAGATCACTGCCCTCCAGGCAGTACGAAGGCTCCTGTTAACGTTCTGAGTTTATATACTAATTTTAAGTAGGCAGTTACTGTGCTGTGGACTATTTGTCCCTTGTCCTAGAGACTCTGCTATGGGGTCTACATGAGTTATTGTGACTGAGGCTCACTGAGGGTCCAAGCCCTCGAGTTTACTGCTGGGAGCTGGTGTACGTGGGCGTGACTACTAGCCAAGGCAGGCTCTCTTTGCAAACAAGAGAGCTGCTCAGTGGGTAAGGTGTGCAGTTCTCCAGGCAGGCACCTCTCCCATCATCCAGTATAAGTCAGTGACTATGGAGAGTTTGCACAATGTGTCTCTGCTCCCAGAGTGAACACGCACTGAGAAAGGCCTTGAGGAAAGTAATATACACCAAACAAAAATATATAAGGCTTTCCCTGTAGAGTCATAATTGCCAGTTGAGCTCAGGGTAACAAGACAAACAAGACATACCCAGCCTCCACAGGTAATGTCACCAGATGCTCACATAAAGTGTGAATCTTACTGGAAATAGCATTTGAAACCGCAGACTACTGGTGTTTGGTAAAATGGAGAACAGTGTATCAGAGTAAGAGAGGCAGACATTATAGCCATGGGATATGTGTGTGAGGTTATAAGATTCCTGAGAAAACATGAAAATGTAAAATAAAGCAAAACAATTTAGAAAAGGAAGTAATATGCACTGTAAGGAAGACACAGCAAGAGAAAGCAACAGAACAATATTACCTCGACATGATGTTTCAGAGCTTTCCATAGAGTCTAACTTTAAAGCGTCGAATACTTCAAAATCAGATTTCTTGACATGGATCAAATTATTAATTGTGCCAAGCTGACTGGTGACCACAGGCTGAAACAGTGAAGAAATGTAAACAAACAAATGAAATGGCATTGGATTCCCTTTAAATCCATATCGTCACCCACCTGCCCCTCTGCTCTTATGACAAGTCTCTAGTAGGGAGCCTGTTGCCCACTGAACCGGAGCACGGTAAGTCATAAGGAGGCCACTGAGGCTCCATTGCAAATCCAGGCCTTACCTCTGATGGGTCATGAACCCACTGTCCATCCACAAAGAACTTGTACTGGTGCTCTCCCTCCGGAAGGTCCAGGATGGCAACAAAGTCATTATGACTAGAGAAGAAAACAGAAGGTCAACCAGGCCAAGCTCCTTCAAGACAGAGTGTGAAAACGTAAGAGGAAATGATGGGGCCTCTGCAATGACCTCGTATGTTCCTAAGCTACGGCCCTTGTGCTCGCCCCAACACGCACAGTAACATCCCTCTCTTCTTCTGTATCAGTCAACACATGTGCTTGTCAAACTCTCTCACCAACTTTGTTCTTGATCACTTGTGTGTGTGTGGGGGGGGGGGGGGGGAAGGGGTGACTGGCAAAACGTTCAGATTTCTTAGAGCGAGGGAGATCAGCTCAACCAGTCAGAGTGCTTGTTGTGAGTGTCAGGACCTGAGTGTGAATCCCCAGTATCCATGGAAAAAGCTGGGCAAAGCTATACATGCCTGTAACTCCAGCCCTGGGGGCAGAGACAAGCAGACCCTGAGAAAATGCTGGCCAGTAAAGACACGGAGAAACTGTGGTTCAGTGAGACGGTCTTGAGGCAACAAGGCTTAAAGCCTTGTTGATACTTGGGTCTTTCTGTGGCCTTCACGTGCACATATATAGGTGCACATGCACATGTGCACATATACACGCAAACACACGTTACACACAAAGTAGAGTTTTCACAAATGTGAATAACATAAAAGATAGGTTTGGGTTGGGAAATATTTCAGGGTACATTTCCCATAGTTTGGTGAGCCTTTTCTGGAAAATGACCTATTACACAAAGAGTCACTCTGACAACCACTTAAATCATTCACTACTGCTTTGCCAGTGATAAGCTGGTATTATACCTACAATGTCACAATGTATTTCACTCTAATTCAGACATCAAAGCAACAGGATTAGTTATTTCCAGACTTCTAGACAAGAAATGGCTTGTGAATCACAGTCCTGAAGTGTATACACAAAGCTGCTAGAAACTCCCGAGACCCACTCTCTTCCTGAAGAAAGGCACTCAGGTGTCTACACCTGCACACTGCAGACTCAACAGAGATGCCTGTCCTCACCTCTTAATCAGAGGGATCTTAGTGCTCCAATTGTTGAAGGACCCAGAGATGAAGACCTCCTTGCCTCCTTCAGACCAGCGGATAACGGTGGGTCGGGCCTGCTGGGTGGGCTTCACAGAATCATCCAAATCCTGCTGCCAGGGTACAAACTCTTTGTCCCCGGGGAGCTGTAAGAAGGAGGAGGTCATCCCTAGAATAAATTATGACCCAAGGGTTTTTAAGAGGTCCCAAAGGTTTTTAAGGGGCATTAAATCAGGCGTCAACTAAAGTCAGACAGCCCAAATTCAGCAACTGAATCAGGGTCTGAACAAACTATAGAAAAGAACTATCTATAACACACACCATTCTTGTAGAACCTTTGGCTCACCCTTCAAAAAAAAACCAAACACTTCCAAACCCTCCCTTCACATGACCCTTAGCTTGTATGTAGCAATTAGGATATGCTTCTGACACCTCATAAAAACCTGTTAAGAAAGTCAAGTATGGTTCTGTCTTAGGGTTTCTATTCCTACACAAATATCATGACCAAGATGGGGAGGAAAGGCTTTATTCAGCTTACACTTCCACAGTGCTGTTTATCACCAAAAGAAGTCAGGACTGGAATTCAAGCAGGAAGCAGGAGCCGATGCAGAGGCCATGAAGAGCTGTTTCTTACTGGCTTGCTTCCCTTTGCTTGCTCAGCTTGCTTTCTTATAAAACTCAAGACCACCACCCACAAGGGGCTCTCCCACTTGATCACTAATTGAGAAAATGCCCCACAGCTGGATCTCATGGAGGCATTTCCTCACCTGAAGCTCCTTTCTCTGTGATAACTCCAGCCCATGTCAAAGTAACATAAAACCAGCCAGTACAGATTCTTTAAAGGAAAATTAAGCCAGCCATATGCTTTTCTGAGGCAAACTGTTCTCGATTACAATTAGAGATACCAAAATTTCTAAGCAATTAATTAACAACGCTGTTTTAGCTACTTGGTTATACAACAGGGCATTCAAATTGTAAGGCCTCGAGGCATAGTTGAATGCAGGACACTTTGCTACTGGGCATGAGGCCCTGAGTTTCATCTCCAGCACCATCATCCGTCGGTCGACATGCATTTGGAAACCACATCACTGACCCAGTAGAGCTGAAATGGTTATAAACTCTTACTTGCTTACCTAGGTCAGGTCATAAAATGACCTCAGGAGGATACATGACATCTCGGAGCTCTAGGAGCACAAGATCAAAAGCAGCTTCCTTGAGCAAAAGCAGACCCATTACTAAATGGGGCTTATGGGATTCTGAGAAAAGCAAAGCCCTTAGTTTCTTTCCAAGGCCATCCTTCAGGGCAGGCCTGGGCCAACTGCAGCCATGAGCCAGACTGCTTTACGAAGCTTTCCTTTGGAGTCAGCCACCCACGTGTTTACCCATCATCTAGAGCTCACTGCGACCGTGCAGACCTGGGAAATTATGGCAGAGTGTGACCCACAGACTCTAAATTATGTATTATTTGGCCTTTTACAGAAAAAAAATGTGCTAATCATTCCTTTGGGATGGCTTCACTGGCTGGTAAACAAGACTGCATGATACCAAGTCAGGCATTACAAGTGAAATATTAAGGACTAGAGTGAGAAAAGTCTAACTTATTTATTTGGGCTTTTCCCTGCTCTTTCCAAAATGAAAAAAGTTTACCTTCCATCTGTCTCTCGATAGTCCTTAAGATTACAGTACAAATACAAACCAAAGCGAGTGGAAAAGGAAAAGGAAGGGACTTTTACATTATTCAGAGGCTGGATTGAGACAAAACTGTGGCCTCCTCCATAACCTCAACGGGGCTGGCAGTTGCATTGGGAATGTTTACATGCCTCAAAACAACCCGCAGATTCTGATTCCCCCATAGGATTTTGGGAATATATTTTTAAAAAGCCTTCAGGTAACAACACTCTTATCACATTACAACAAACAAGGAAAAGCATTCCTTATTTTTCTCTAGGGGTCAAATTCTCACTCTAGTCCAGACTGGCAGGGATCCTCCTGCTTCTGCCTCTGAAACAGCTGAAATCACAGATGTGAGCCACTATCGTATCAGTTTTAAACAGTCACCTTTGAGGTATGTCCTAAAATGTTAGAAATACCATCTGTTTCTGAGTGGTTGGTTGGCAGGGGAGCGGTTTGGATCTTAGGAATAGTCTCTCATGACCTTTCAGCGCAGTTTAAACCAGGTGACATATACACAATCCATTACACAGTTCATTTTATAAGTGTGTCAGATTTCCCTTAAGGTTTTTAAGCATTCTTGGGGGATCCTGTTGTACAAACAGGACTGAGAAGCACTGAGTAAGTCTATTGATAAGCCTGACCTCCGAAGCAAAGATGCCCCCAGCCCCACTGTTCTTACCAATTACTTTTATGACTTAAGGATTTTCAGTTTAGGATTTGAAAGCTCCAAACTATTAATATGCCTGGCTTTGGAGCAAAGCCCTTCCACTTATGACATGACATTTCTGTGGTAGGAGCGACTGCAGCTGACTAGCAGAAAAACTGTTTGCTCGAGTTAAACCATCAGCGAAATCATCAGGAACAGCAGCAAACTGGCAATTTAAATTACAGCCTTCAAACGTTTAAGGAAATTCAGAGTGTGTGTGGGGGAGGGGGAGAGCACATGAACTATCAAGTTTTCAATCTGGATAAGACATGGGTAATTGTTTGAGCCACTTTTCTCATTTCACAAACAGCAAGGCTAAGAGGGAAAGAATGATCTAGAACAGGCCTAAATTCACACAGAGCAGCCTGGCTCTTATTCAGGACACCAATTACTGCAGTCACAGTTTGACTGTACCCAAATCCTGAGTCATCAATGTAGGAACAAGCAAAAAATACACGGCCTGTCTGTCATCCTAGATAAGCTTTGGAGAAGAAAATCTAGGCTGAATACAGGGCCCAAATGATGAGGAATCCTAGAGGAGGGGAAACAGGGAAGAGAGAACCCCAAGAAATGACCGGTTCAATGACTCATTTTTCTAAGGGCATTCTCAATCAGGATCCAAGAACATACGGTGTATAATCCAAATTTCATGTGCCATCAAAGTGGTAAATAAAACACTATTTACTATCCTAAGCTTCAGTTCACTGGGAAGTAATAAATGTCAAACACACTCCACCACCCCACCCCACTCCACCACCATGCGTCTGTTTTTCTTTTTCACTCCAGAAAGCCTACCAGGAGAAATTATATGTATTCAATGCTGACATTTCTAAGTGATTAGGAACAATTGGGCAGCGATCACACTACTGTCAGCTCCATCTGGCTCTTCTTTTGGGTGACCAAAAGTGACCTCTGGCTGAAAGTCTATGGAATTAAGAGCAAAAACTTCAGGGAAGTAGAGGGTGGATTTTGAGCCTCGGGCAACATTTTGAAGTATTTCTGAGGAGTGAAGGGAAGTAACTTGCTCTCCTGTGAAACACAGCCAGGTGTGCAAAAACACACAGCTACCAAAACGGCACGATTAAAAAACTCTGAGCCATTAACCAAATGATGCCCTATATCGATCCCCAAGTCTAGGGGAAAGTATTCAAGTAATCAAGTGATGGCTACTCAGAGCCACACAAAGGTGGCTGAGGGTCGAAGAGGGGGATGCAGAACACTTAAGAGAGAGCAAGAACGAGACGTACACAGAGACATTTTCAGGGAGAAGTCATCCCAGCTATCTTGAGGCCAATGTGAGAAACTGAGCCTGTACCAATAGCTCAGACAACGCACTCTAAGTTTCCACCCGCGCTCGAAACCTGCAGTCTCTAGAAGAGGGCAACCTGCACGTAGAACCAAGTATGGGGCGGGCAGGCGATGGGTCTTTGGTACTTGTCCTAAAAGGTTGGCCCACAGATTACTCAGAACAGCAGGAAAACAACTCCGCGCCTCTATCCTAATTTGAGATAGTGTCTAGGAGGAATTAGCACCCAACATCTCTGTCCGCGGAATAGCCTTCTAATTAAAAAGCCCAGAACCCTTGAGAATAAGGAGGAAGAACCAAGAAGGGCAGAGCAGCCGGCAGCCCCGCTACCTCACCTTGGAGTCGGGTAGGCTGAAGACGCTGGGGTCGTCGGTGCTCCCCACCATGATCTTGTGCTCCTTTCCCGGGCCATGGCCGCCGCCCTCAGCTCGAGCAGCCTTGGCACCGTGGCGCTCCCCGGACACCCGCTCGCTGGTGGTGTTTCCCATGGCTGCAGCTCGAGTCGGGGGCAACCTGCCGTGGGGAATGACACCAAGCGGGGAACACCCCCCGCGGCCGCGTCAGGGGCGCCCCGGCCCCGCCCCTGCGCCCGGGAAGGGAATCCCCGCCGCAGGGGACCGCGCCCGGGGTCCCCCTCCCTTACCCGCTTCGCGGACGCCCCAGCTCAGAGAACCCTCTCCGGGAGCCCTCGCTGCCCCACAGCCCCGACCCCGCACACCCCCACGCCGCTCACCTCTGGCGATGCGCTCCGGGCTCGCGTGGCTACACGCACGCCGGCTGTTCGGCGTACAAGGAGACCAATAAAGTTATTGAAATTGAAACCGCGCCCCAAGCCAGTGAGCCGGGTTTCCTCCTAAAATGGCTACAAGGCCGGCGACGCGGCACCGCCTCTGCCTCTGGCCCCGCCCACCGGGCCTCTTGTTCCGCCCCCTGCGCTCCAGCCCCGCCCCCTCCTCAGCCTGGGTCCCCTGCCTCTCTAGCCACCAGCACCGCGGCCGCCTCGGTGGTGGGTGCGTGCGCAGCTCCGGCTTGGGGCGGTGCCGAGGGTGGGGTCCCGGTCGGGGTTGGAGCTGGGAAACTGTCCGCCCGGGGGTTGATAGTGGGGCGTCTTGTCTTCCTAAGCAGTTTGTCTATCCATGGGACACGCGCTTATTAGAAAAGTCGAATGCGAGGCCTTCCGGTGCCCTAGGTACAGAATTAGAATCTGCACTTTAACATGATCACTTCAAACGGCTTGACAGCGGTGTACAGCGGATCCATACGCGAATGGTTTTCATATTCCGCGTATACCTTTACCAAGCAACCTCTTTTTGTTGTCCTAAGAGGTGTGAAATAAAGAACTGTAGCCATATGGGACAGAGAATTGACTAGACACGTGATGACAGGTATTGGCGTAAGGCTCACTTCTATGTGGTGCCTAACTCTTCAAAGTGGTGTTCTCTTTCTGTGATTAACTGGTGGATGCATGCATACAGCTAATGAGTGAAGTTTAGTCGAGGAGGCAACAGAGGAATTGAGAGCACAGAGTAGGCTGGAAATATACTGCTGGACTAACGATTTGAAACCAGTTGGCTGGAAGTGAAAACGAAGTAAGCTGACAGAGGGCCCAGTGGGGTCAAAGAACTCTGGGCACAGGAGTAGCAGAGTGGGTGAGCTGAGACAGTGAGAGGCGTCCTGGGAGAGCAACATGTTTGGGGTTTCAGTGGTCTTGCCGCCATTAGCACTGGCAGAATCTTAGACAAGATGAAAGGTGTAGGTTAGTGAGCTGAGGCAGACCATAAAGTCATTAGAGTAAGTCATAGAGGAGCCAGGAGAGATGGCTCAGTGGAAGGAGCACTCGCTGCTCGGTTAGAGGACGCGGGTTTGGTTCCCAGCATTCACAAGGAGGCTCACAACCATCTATTCCAGGGGATCCAACACCTTTGGGTGCACGTACAAACATGCAGGCATAACACTCAAATATAGATTTAATTTTTGAAAGTAAATAATAAGAAGGAACAGCGAGATAGCAAAGAGAGTTGGACATCTACCTTAACGTTGGTTTCCTTCCTCCATGCTAACCTTAGGATATTGTCTGTCTCCACAGAGATGCAGTTCTTAGTCCCCCTAATAGGTAGATAGGTGGAAACGTTAAGTGGAATTTCTCCATTTCTCTTTCTTTGTGTATTGGATGTCCATAGAATGGCTGGAGCTCCAGCAGCCACTTTGGACCATGAGGTAGCTAAAAACAGTGGACTTAAACAGGGAACTTAGCCAGGCATGGTGGCGTATGTCTTTAATCCCAGCACTCAGGAGGCAGAAGAAGTCTGATCTCTGCGAGTTCAAGGCCAGCCTGCTTTACAGAACGAGTTTCAGGACAGCCAGGGACCCACCCACCCACTCACCCCCCAAAAACAGAAAAGAAAAAGGAACTATGCAGCTATCAAATCATCTCATAAGAGATGATTTCCAGACATTTTTTAACATGAGAGGGAAATAAATGTGAGTCTTGTTAGGCCACTGTTGTCTACCACTTTTCTATTAAATGAGGGTGAACCTAACCCTACTTAATACATTGGATTGATGGAGTACTAACTATGTAGATATTAAAACCACCTTCAGGAGACTGTGTCTATTGGCACAGCACTGAGTTAGGTGCTAAAGTCTTCACTGAATGAAGGGCAATAAATGGGTCTATAAATAACTACAGCCAGGAGAGGTAGTGGGTCCTTCAAAGGGGCTGGAGAACTGGAGAAGCAAGAGGGAACAGCAGCAGGGGTCTGTGCATCGTGAGGATCGAGGAGGAGATAAGTCCTGTTTTCTGCTTTAAGATCTTGACTTTTTAAGACCTGCTTGATTGAAGAAATAAGTTGTATAGCAACCTGTTTCTTTTTTTAAATTGAATATCATCTTCATTTACATTGCCATGGTAAAACCTTTCCTAATTTCTCCCCTCCCAAAAGACCCCCAACCCCTCCTCCCTCCCTCTGCCTCCATATATATGCCCCTCCACCTGGCACACTCCCACCTCCCCCGCCCCAGTTTCCCTTTGTTGGGACCTCTGTTGAGCCTTTACCTGACCAAGGACCATTCCTTCCACTAACGCCCAACAAGGCCGTCCTCGGCCACATTTTTGGCTGGAACCATGTGTGCCCCTTGGTTGATGGTTCAGTCCCTGGGAGTCTTGGGTGTCTGGGTGGTCAAAGATACTGTCCTTCCCATGGGGCTGTAAACCCCTTCAGCTCCTCTGGACCCCCCTCCAGCTCCTCCATCGGGGACCCCACGCCCAGTCCAATAGTTGGCTGCTAACATCTGCCTCTGTATTTGTAAGGCTCTGGCAGGGACCCTCTGGAGACAACCACTGCATGCTCCTTTTGGTATACACTTCTTGTCGTCCTTAGTAGTGTCAAGGTTTGGTGACTGTTTATAGGATGAATCCCCAGGTAGGGCAGTCTCTGGGTAGCCTTTACCTCAGCCCCTGCTCCACACATTGTCTCCCTGATTGCTCTTGTGAGTATTTTGTTCCCTTTCTCAGAGGAACCAAAGCACCCTCACTTAAGTCCTCCTCCTTCTTGAGCTTCCTGTGCTGGGTGCATTGTAACGTTTATTTTGAGCTTTTGGGCTAACTTCTGCTTATTAGTGAGTGCATACCATGTGTGATCTTTTGTGATTGTAGCAACCCGTTTCAAACCATACAGTGCATTAGACCTGCCCAGATTCACATCAGTGCTTTACTCCAGAGAGTTTTCTGCAAAAACAGTTTGTCCCAAAGTTGGTTCTAAACCATACTAAGCACTCTTTCATCTCCTTTTAGAAGAGTGATAGTCACTATTCCATTTAATCCTTTAAAAACATATTCATTCTTCTTATCTCTTGTTAAGTATGTTCACTCAATTAATTATCATCAGTTTACTGAGGCCCCACCATGCTCCCGGCGCTACACTGGACACTGGGAACACAGATCAACTACAAGGCATCTGCCTTAGTTACTAATTCGGAGAGGGATAAGGTAAAGGAATCTGTCTTTGTGTCATGTGATAAGGACATCCACCAAATGTGATTGAGGGCCGGGCAGTGGTGGCGCATGCCTTTAATCCCAGCACTCCAGAGGCGGATTTCTGAGTTCGAGACCAGCCTGGTCTTTAGAGTGAGTTCCAGGACAGCCAGGGCTACACACACACACACACACACACACACACACACACACACACACAAACTTGTCTGGAAAAAAAAGAAAACCAAACTAAATATCCTATAAAACTAAAGTGACTGAGGAATTGAATCCACCAGAATCTACCGGCTGGGGCAAGGGCACAAAGGTCACATCCAGGGTCAGGAAGTTGTTCCTGGAGGGATAACAGATGAACCGACTCTTGAAGACATGTGGGCACTATTCAGCTGGGAAGTGGGAGGTTATTAGAAGCCATACAGCAGAGAATGAGTGCGTGGGGCCTTGGGGGCTCCAGGTGGAGTGTCTGGAGAGGTTCTGTGTCCATCTCTCTGTTAGGCAAGACGAACTAGCAGTAAGCACAGTTGCCTTGTTTATGTCTAACCTGTCCTTCATGTCCATCCATGTTCTTGCTGGGGACTACTGGTTTAATGTGTCAGCCTTGAGGAGCAACTTATCTGGATGATTTTAAGAAGTCTGAACCTTATACCACCAAAGCCCCCAATCGTAATTTATATGTGTTTTTCACAGGAAACAAAATTGTTGTAGTAAGTTATATTATGGTTTATGAGAGAAACTTAATATTGAGCACAGTAGAAGAAACAGTCATTTAAACAAATGGTCCCAGCCTATATTCTTTTTAAAATATATATATATACATATATATATATATATGTATATATATATATATATACATATATATATATATATATATAATTTTATGTTAAGAGTGTTGTTGCATGCATGTACATCACACGCATGCAGTGCCCATGGGGGCCAGAAGAGGGAGACAGATACCCTACAATTGGAGTTACAGACAGTTGTAAAGCACCACGTGGATTCTGGGAACCAAACCCAGGTCCTCGGCAAGAATAGCAAGTACTCTTAACCACCACACCATCTTTGACTATTCAACATTTGTCTGAGAAGTTTTTAGTGAACTGTAATTCAGGTCAAACTCTGAACTTAAAACAACTCAAACAAAAATCTTGTACAACAGTTTTAGCTTTAAGTTGCAAAGACAACACAGAGGTTCTGCCTTCTCTACACCCAGTTTTCCTCATGAGAACATATCATGGTGATGCATTTATCAATTTTTGTTTGGTTTTTTTTTTTTTTTTTGGATTTGGTTTTTTTCGAAACAGGGTTTCTCTGTGTAGCCCTGGCTGTCCTGGAACTCACTCTGTAGACCAGGCTGGCCTTGAACTCAGAAATCTGCCTGCCTTTGCCCCCCAGAGTGCTGGGATTACAGGCGTGCGCCACCACCGCCCAGTGCATTTATCAATTTAACACCAATACAGATACATCATATTTTTAGCCAGAGCACACAATTATTACTAGTCCTTCAACTTTTACTTAGTATCTCTTTTTTTCATCTTAGATTCTCATCATGGACACTTCCTTCCTCAAGGCTCCTGTATACTAGTAAGCCTTCTCAGACTTGCTTTTGATGACTCCAACAGTTTGAAGGTAGTAAGGTTTTTGTAGATCATCCTAGGGTTGCCTGGTACTTTTCTCATGTCTAGCCTGGGCTATCTGAAGGAGAAACACCACAGAGGTCATTTCATGTATACCACTACCAGTGATGGCTGCTGCTGGTGTGGATGTGGGTGCCTGACTGAGGTACTCTGTCTGACTTCTCCTTGGCAATTACCCCTCACCCCTCCCACACAGATTCTGAAGGAAGTTAATCTATACAGTACATCTAAGAGAGCTTTGCTTCATTTCCTTGAGGGGCAAGAACATAAATTATTTGAAATTCTGTGCAAGAGCTTTACTTATCCCATTCCAGTAGTGTTCCCAATCATAACAGCATGGACTCGGGTATCTTTGTGTTTCAGGTTACAATCCAACACTAGGTTATTTATTGCTCAATCTTCTTTTCCAATTTGGCCACTGGGGCCACTTTGACATGGGCTATTCAATACATTTGGGCCATTTCATTATTCTGTGGTGTTGCAAGAATACATCTTTTGGATCATCAGATTTATCATAGTTGGGTAAGTGATGTAATCTTTTAATATGGCCACAAGAGCAAATTGTGTAAATTGGCTACTCCTCAGTACATGTTCATCAGTAACTACACTTTGGATCTTCCGTTCTTTTAAGTTCAAGGTCCTATTCTAGTCTTATCTTCAGCTTGGTTTAGAAATCAATAATGTTTTTGTAGTTTTGCCTATTCTAAGTGGAATGAGAGAGTAGAATCGATTTAAAAGTACAGGCTTTGAAAGAAGCCTGTGGTATGAGTGCCCATAAGTAGAGATTACATCTCTGGCAGTATAGTGCTTCACTACCTTTGCAAGCTGAATGACAGGACCGTTAACAATGTAGAAGAAGACAAGTTAAGATGCAGTGCTTCAGTTTATTTTTGAATGAAAGCAATCTTCAGATTTAAAAAAAAATCCCAGACCCATTTTATTTTTTTATTTTTTATTTGTTTTTGTTTTTGTTTTTTGTTTTTTTTGTTTTTTTTTTTTTTTTTTGGTTTTTCGAGACAGGGTTTCTCTGTATAGCCCCCACTAGCTGTCCTGGAACTCACTCTGTAGACCAGGCTGGTATCGAACTCAGAAATCTGCCTGCCTCTGCCTCCCAAATGCTGGGATTAAAGGCGTGCACCACCACTGCCCAGCTCCAGACCCATTTTAAAAATGACAAACATTCAGTTTCTAAAAGACTGGGGAAGGAAAAGGCCCCAGAAACCAGACCAGGCCTCAGTGCTCAAGCTCGCACAGAATGCACTAGGGAAAATGCTAGGCAGCTGTCCAAATCCGTATATAATTAGGAAAGAGTTTGAATTCTCACGTATCTGCTTCCTTATTTGTGTTATTCTAATGCCATTCCTGAAGAGGGTCAAATTACCCCCTACTTTAATGACTGGCAACAATCCACTTACAGACACACTACACCACAGTTTTTGTTTTTATTTTTCTGAAGATAGACTGCCTGGCACGTCCAGTACCTAGCCTCAGGGAGTTCAAGTGCTTCTGAGAGCCAATGCGTCTTAAATCCTGTAGTTCGGTTCCACTCCTGCCTTTCTGAACTACACTGTAGCACACAGGAAGAACTGCTTTAGGCAGAATGCCCCTAGCTAATATTAGTATTCGTTCTAACTTAAGATGTGGAAGGGCTCATTGATTCTTAGTATGTAGACTCTGAAGGAAGGAGGGAGCTGGGCGGGGGATAATCACACTTGCCAACCCCACCTCACCTGTTGGCCTTTGATGCCTCCACAGCTGGACCCTGTACTAGCCCTTCAAGGTCAGGCCAGGACAGCTAACTCAAAGCCTCAGCTTCTTTAATCAACCTATTAAAAGACAGCAAAATATTTAAAAGACTTTCAGACCTAGAAGAGCAATTTCTTTTCTGATTTTGTATATTTTTTTTGTTGTTGCTTGAGCCAAGTTCTTGCCATGCCAACCTGGTTGACCTGGAAGGCACTATGTAAACTAGGCTGGTCTTGAACTCGCAGGGATCCTTTGCCAAGAACTCCTGAGTTCTGGAATTACAGGTATGTGCCACTATGTCCAGTCTAGTAGTTTCTTTTTGAAGAAAATAAAAGCAGGCTTGGTAAGTAAGAGCGCCTGCTGTGAAAGCAAGTGGACCTCAGTTCAAATCCCCACGCCCGCCTGAGAGACAGGTGTATTCAGTTACTAAAATTAATAGTTAATTTATAAAATTAATGTTATTAAAATTGATAATGGATCACATTAAGAGTTCTATGGAGTCAGCCGTTTATTAGATGACTTAAGAGATGCCACCATATTTCATAAACATCAAGGAGCATTTATTCAGCATGTGCCACATGTCGGAACTTAGCTGATGACATATTTTCTGTTTTGCCCATGCGATACCCTCACTGTATTAATCATGAAGCCAGGAATTCCTCACTGTTTGCACCCTTGATTTTGGACTTCCAGCCATCAGCACTAAATGGTTCTTCTTTCTGGACTGCTCTCTGTGGGAATTCCTGAAATAGACATGTAGGCTCTGCTTACAAGGTCAAGTTCTGCAAGTATGCGCTTGATCATGTAAGCAGACTTTTCAAGATGGGTTATCATCCAATGAGATCTAGCTGTGGATTATTAGAAACACAACAGAGTCAAGAATTAGAAGAACTCTGCTAATGACATACAAAGATGACAAAGGGGACCTGAGCTCATGCTCTGGGAATTACCTGACAGAGAGACGAGAGGCTCAAGAGAGGGAGGGAGATGAATTAATTAACAAAAACCCAGTATCACAGAAGGGGAAACAAGAAAGATTAATGATTGAGGGAGGAGAGAGAGGAGGAGGAAGGAAGACGAGAGAGAGGAAGGGAGGAAGGAGGGAGGGAGAAAGAGAGGGAGGAGAGAGAGAGGGGGGGAGAGGGAGAGGAAGAGGGAGAGGGAGAGGGAGAGGGAGAGGGAGAGGAGAGGGAGAGAGGGAGAGGGAGAAGGAGGAAAGAGCGAGGCTGTGATTGATTCCTGTGCAGTATGAAGCCAAGTATTCAGTCTTGTCAGGTTCTGAAGGTGTGGCTAGATGGCACTTTCCAGTGGCAGCCAGAGCACTGCACTCCCACATCTAAAAATAAGCCAGGATGACAGCAAAGAAAACTACAGCTAGCATGAGGACGCGCACTGTCACCAGTGATGCCCCAGAACTGTCCCTTTCCACCACTCTTGTCCTCAGAGGCTTCCGTACGCGATCTTCTGTGGTGAGAATAGTTTTTCGGGCTCCAGCCCACTTCCCAGGGCCCTGTAGGCGATACTGGACTGGAGTACAGGGTCCCAGTAGTAACTGTATTGCCAGCTTGGGGTCAGTGAAGGCCAGAGCCAGGAGATTGGGCCTGACACCAATCAAATCTGCAATCTCTTCCATGGTGTGCATATAGTCGCCCTGGATGGTGTGGCGCTGGCTGTCCACATACCTAAAGCAAAGAAGACAGGCGTCCCAGGCTATCAGCAATTTGTGCAAACAGCAAGATAACTGATCAGTCAGTGGGTGCTTTGTGAGTATCTATTTGGAGGTTTGATATAGTGCTAAGAACTGTGAAAAGAGTTAAGACATTTGTAACCCTCATTAAGGACCTTAAGATGCACCAGACTGGAATGCATAAACAAGTCTGCCCCAGAAGGTCAGATAAGCCTTCAGGTAAATATTTTGGGTTGGATGGGAACATGGAAAAGTAAAGGGAAGGTAGACAGAGAGCTGTGGCAGCTTCAGGGGTTGCCAAGGGAGATATAATGTGGGGTTGGGGGAGGGGGTTGAGGGGGGAGGGGTTGGGAGGATGGGGTGGGCAAAGGTTGAGAGCACAGGACGCAGTAACTCCACAGCACAACTTTAGCAGTCAACGGGAGGGAACTAGAGCCCCTCGTAAGAGAGCTGTCAAAGAAAGGCTCACTGCTTGTCCCTAAAGGTAGGGGGGCGTCACTCTAGTGTCATCTTCAGCTGACAGCACAGCTAGTGTTTAAGTGACCCTCACCAAGCAATACATCCGATGTTCCTCGGGATGTTTTTCCGATGTTCCCCCAGTGTGTTTCGTTTTCATGTTCCCTTGGTATGCTTTTTATCCACGTTCCCTCGGTATTTTTTTTTCTCCTCAACTTCTTTTAGGCCCTAAACACAGCCTTTAATCATGACCTACCAGATTCTAATAGAAATACTTAAGCCCAGACACGGAAACTAAATATCACACAGTCTGCTCCATACTGAGAGATATATAGTCTCCATGGCTTCCTGGAGCACTGTCTGGGAGCACTGCTCACCTTTTTGCCATTTCCTCTCGAGCCTTATTTATTTCTGCCATCATTTCACTTTGCGAGGGCAATTTCTTTAGCCCTAAAAAGAAAAAGATTACAATAGAGGCTTTAATTACTTAAGAATGAACAGCAATCCTAATGGTAGTCGCCACACTGTAGAAAATTCAAAGAGCTACAGGGCCATGGGAGAGATTATACAATGCATTCGGTCCTGTGGCTGCCAAATAGGATGGTAAACCTTGAGCACTCTAAATCTGGAAAGCAAAAATTGGATAGCTCCCAAATCAAAACTTCTTTTGAGCACTAAGAAGATACCATAAGAGGCTGGAGAGATGGCCCAGGGGTTAAAAGCACTCCGTTCTTCCGAAGGTCCTGAGTTCAATTCCCAGCAACCATCTGTAATGGGTTCTGATGCCCCCTTCTGGCACACAAGCATACATGCAGGTAGAGCGTTGTATACACACACACACACACACACACACACACACACACACACACACACACACAAAGATATAAGTAAAATAATGCTCCACAATGATCTCAAGTATCAAGTCACACTCAAAGGCAGGCACAGCAAAATAAAGTCCCATAAAATGGCTATGCATAAAGGAATATAGGAAAAAGCAATTCATTTCATGTTTAGACTTGGGCCTCAGCCCAGAGAAAATTGTCCAAAATCTGAAATCTGGAATACTTCTGGATCTAAGTATTTCAGATAAGGCAAACCTCTTTTTTTTTCTCTGAAGTATATATATCAACATGCATAGGTTACTTTAGTCTGCCTCTCAAGATATTTTTTTAATTATTTCTTTGATTTTTTGAGATTATAATACAACTACATTTCCTTCTCCCTTCAGACCCTCTTATATACCTTCTTGCTCTTTCAAGTTTATGACCTTTTTTATTTATTATTACATGCATATGCATATATGTTCCTAAGTATAACCTGTTCTGTCTGTATAATATTACTTGTATGTGTATGTTTTCAGGACCAACCATATGGTATTGCATCAGCACTTGGTGTGCTCTCCCTGAGGAAGACTATCTCCTACTCTCAGCATTCCTTACTGCCTATAGCTTTTGTGTAGAACTGATGTCTTGTGGCTTTTCCACTTAGGCAGGTCTATGTTGTTGTTCTTGTTCAGTGTTTGGGCATGACTAGTCATGTTGGTGAGATTTTCTGGGTGCAGCTTCTAACATTACTAGGAGACACAGTCTCACAGAAAACTTCCTGATCATCTGGCTGTTACAATCTTTCCAACCCATCTTCTGGAATGTTCCCTGAGCCTAAGATATGAACGCTGTTTTGTAGATGTATCAGGTGAAACTGGGCTCCACAGCTCTGTATTTCCTTGGAAGATATTTGCTTTTCCCTGACTTCCAGCTGGCCCCCTAATGTGACTTTTCAATTGGGAAATGAAATACGGATATGAGGAAATGATAAATGACTGTGAAAGCTTGTAAGAGATGAGGCGCAGCGCCGAAGTTCAAGGGAGTGTAAGACAGCCAAGCATTTGTATCCTGATGATGAAGAAGGTTTATAGTTCAGGAGAAGGAGGTAGAAGACTCCTCGTGATATTTTATGCTAATCCCATGGAAGGTCAACCTTGCTGCCTGAGTTCTGTTATTTGATAAGAGAGGGTAATTTTACCCTCAATTTGAGGGTAAAATTGAGGCCAACTCATAGACTTAGTCTTCACAAGTAAGTTTAAGCTCTGATGTGCAAACAGTTCCAGAAGTGGGAAATTGATGCCAGTGGTAGATAAAGCCCAAATTGTATTCAAGCCAAAACAACAGCAGACCAACCAGTCTTCTTCACAGAAAGTAGACACGAGGTATACTCCATAAAACTCTGAAATATTTAATTTTCGATTAAAATAGAGCTTCCCTGATGCAGTATTTTCCTCTATAATACTAGTATCAAGAAGTTAACTCACTTCTCCTTAAACATGTGTAGCCATGGAGACCTTATCTATTCCAAAAACATGGCACAACTGGTTGGCTGCTCTATTTGCTGAAACATTCTTTGTGGTAATCCTCAGATCTACTTCTATGCCACTTGAAACTCTGGGCCTAACTCTGCTTCTGGGGTGAGGGGTGAGGGGTGAGGGGTGAGGGGTGAGGGGTGAGGGGTGAGGGGTGAGGGGTGAAGGGTGAGGGGTGAGGGGTGAGGGGTGAGGGGTGAGGGGTAAGTTTTAACAATGAGCAGGCCTCAAAACAAGAAACAACTCTTTGATGTCATTTCATTCTTAGGTCAATTTTAACTTCCTGTAGGAAGGCTTCACATCCTCTGCCACCTTGGCATTTTCCCTTTTCTGAGCTCACCCGACACTCTCCTGGGAGTCTCTCTAAACATGTGGTCCAGAAACTCAGTGTCCAGGGAGACCCTTCTGTGTTTTCCACGTGTCTACTCATCCGGGCCATGGAATTGTTCCTTACAGCTCAGGTATTGAGGAAACACTGCAGTGCTCCCTGCTTCCACCACAGGTCTTTAGGGTGTTCAGGAAACTCATGGGAAGAGTTGATTTCCAAGTCACTTCTCCTGATTTAACCAAATTTTACTTCTAATAATGGCACACATTAGGGGAGAAGAGGCCTATTTCTTGGCTGAGAGGCAGCTAGTTTACTTTTTAAAATTGTATAGCTGAGACAAAGATGTGTAGAATAATCTGATGTAGGTCTTTCTTGATTCATCACCTCTATTTTAAGGATTCCCATATTTAAACATAATTTTAAAAATAGTAATTAAATTTTGCTGGTCCAGTGTTCTCAAATAGCATATGGCCCACAGGATAGAACTGGGAGAAACTGAGAAATGATAGAAATTGGAACATTTGATTAATCGTCGGTCATGAGAGGTTTTCAGTAGGGGGAGAAAGCTGTAATTATAACAAAACCTATCAATGGTTTTGAATTAAACAACAATGGCAGTAAATTGTAATAGTACAACCATATAAAGAACCTCAGTGGATTCTCTCTGAGCTGTACGGCATTACATCATCCTCTCGCCCAGCCAAGCCAGCCGGAGGCTCCTTTCTGGTTTCCTTGCACTCCTCATGATTTCAGAAGCCATCTGTTTTATCCTGAAATGGTACTGGCTGACAGGTTCTCCCTCTCAAACTGATATTATATATCCATCAAAATTTCACTCCACGGTTCTGGTTTGACCCTTCAAAACAACACCAAGCAAATCTACTTCTTGTATAGGCCATCTATTTGAATATTTAAAAGGACAACTTTCGTCCTTCTTCAGGTTTTAACTTCTGTTAAATTACTTGATGGTGTGTTTTCTGTTAAACTACTTCATAGTGTGTTTTCCAACAGGTGGTGGTTTTTTTTTTTAAAGATTTATTTACTATTATATGTAAGTACACTGTAGCTGTCTTCGGACACACCAGAAGAAGGCATCAGATTTCCTTATGGGTGGTTGTAAGCCACCATATGGTTGCTGGGATTTGAACTCAGTACCTTTGGAAGAGCAGTTAGTGCTCTTAACCGCTGAGCCATCTCTCCAGCCCCCATAGTGTGTTTTCAAATCATTTAAGTCCTATTATTTTATGTGTCTGATTGGTCTGTCTGTCTGTACATGCACGATGCGTGTGCCTCTGCAGGTCAGGCAACAGATACCCTGAAACGATGTTTGTGAACCACCGTGTGGGTGCTGGAAAATGAACTGGAGTTATCTGCAAGAGCAACAAATGCTCTTAACTTTTGGGCCACCTCTCTAGCCCTGCTTAAGCCATTTTTATTTCTTCCCCTGTTCATTACATTCTTGCTTTTTTTTTTTTTCCTCTAAAATGTTATTTTCAGGTATGGGTTTTAATCCGATTAGAAAAGAACAGTTCTATTGCACTTGGACATTAGGATTCCATAATGATGTTGAATCTCAGGAGGTCTTCAGCAAGGCTTATCACCCTGCTGACTCACACCAAACCTACTATCCTAAACCCTGAAGCCTCTCTCACAGAGCTGAAGCTGGGAGGCGGGCCTGAGAGAGGGGGAAGCGAGGATCAGAGAAATCAAATATTCCACATTCTGGATGGTTCTCTTAGCGTCTCTTAGCCCAGTGGTTCTCAGTCTCTCTAATGCTTTAACTCTCTAATACAGTTCCTCATGTTGTGGTGACCCACAACCATAAAGTTACTTTTGTTGATACCTTACAACTGTAATTTTACTACTGTTATGAATCATAATGTACATATCTGATATGAGACTATTGTGGAAGGGTCATTTGACCCCCAAGGGGGTCCACCCACAGGCTAAGAACCCTGTCTATAGCTGGAATTAAGACATGCTAGTCTATATCTAACTTTACCTCTAAGGAAAGAATCCTTTAATGGTGCATGTATATATCAACTGCTTACAGTCTAGTCTGCAGTGCACCTTGGAGTCACCAAGAGAACATTTTTCTCAATGATCTTAAGTTAACCTACCTCTGAACTGAGCGTTTCAAGGAATGGGATTAAAGCATGCGTAGTTAAGAAAAATTTCTGATGTGATTTTGATGTGTACCAACAGATATAAATTACTACTTTAGAGTCATTGAAAATGAACTTTCTGGCACGAGATTTGTGCCTGGCACTGTTAAAGTCATCCCTGCCCTGTAGGTATTTAACAGTGCACGCACAGGTATAGCTTAGGCATTCCGCCAAGCTGCCCACGTGGATCATCACTTACCTTTGAACACTTGAGTGGCCCAGCGTCCTTGGAGCTCTGAAATAGGCATAATGGCTCCCAAGGGCTGAATTAAACCGATGATCGCAAGAGTTGGTTTTTCCAGGTTAGGTGGAAAGACCTTTTTGTACAAGGAAACCTTGTTTTTGACGACTTTGACAGAGTCCTCAAGGAAAGGAAACGCAAAGCTGTAGCCTGTGGCAAAAACGACCACATCAATGTCATCCTCCCTGGAGCCATCCTCAAATATGGCAGCCGTCTCGGTGAATTTCTTCACATTTCCTTTCACTTTCACCAAGCCAGAAATGATACGATTGGGCAGCTCGTCGTTTATCGTGGGGTGTTGACTCAGAGCCCTGTGAAGGTAAGGTGGACGAAGAGGCGAGGTGAGCATGAGGGAGAAGGGAAGACACGAGTTCTACCTTATAGTAGCTTGGCACAGAGCAGGACATCAGGGCAGGATAGCTTGGAAAAGGAGGGTACTAGAGGAATGAAAGGCAAGGAATTTTATCTGAGGAGTGTAAAAGTGGTTTCTCAGGGAACGGCAATGTTCTGAGGCACGGTCAGGATACCGACCAACAGTTTTCAGACAACCCTCAAGAAGCGGCAGAAATAGAGCATGGACGTTATGTTCAGCCCCATTCCCAGTTCCAAAGGCTCAAGAGATAGACTTAAATCATCGTTTTTCAGACCACAAATAAATCACGTACACATAGCAATCTATAGTCCATATGTAGATAGCTTTTCTGTGCATTAAATTCTCTCAGTCTTCATGATAGAAGTTGGGCAGGTGCCATTATCCATGATTTATTCATGGGGAAACAGGCCTGGAGAAGTTGGGTGACTTCCCACTATTACACAGCTTAAGCTCTTAGAATGTCTGTCAAAATAGCTTGTATACTTCTGATGGAGTAAGGAGTATTGCCTGGGGATATTAGGGAGTAAGGTGCCAGGTATCTGCTTCAGCTTCTCCAGCCTTTTCTTCTTTTTCTTTTTTTTTAAAATTATCTATTTATTTTATGTATATGAGTACACTATTGATCTCTTCAGATACACCAGAGGAGGGCATCTTACAGATGGTTATAAGGAACCACCATGTGGTTTCTGGGAATTGAACTCAGGACCTCTGGAAGAGCAGTCAGTGCTCTTAACCGCTGAGCCATCTCTCCAGTCCCTTCTTAAGTCTTTTTTTAACCCCCTTTATTACATCACTGCGGATTCTGTCCTTTGTGAAGATTCTTTTCTAAAGTACAACATATTTTTTCTCATTCTCCTTTCCAAACAGTTCCCCATCCTTTTTCTCTAAATCAGCTGTGTACACAATTGTGCAAACCACAAAACTATTAATCCCATATCCTCCTCTAATCTCCCGGGGGCAGCTTTTCCTGGAATGTTCAGTTGCCTGCACACTGCCACCCCATTGGCTTTCCACATCATTTTTAGAATGGAAATTCTTTTAAATTATTTATTATTGATTTTACTTTATGCATGTTGGTGTTCTGCCCACATACATGTCTGTGTGAGGTGGTTAGATCCCCTGGAACTGGAATTACAGACAGTGTGAGCTGCCATGTGTGCTGGGACTTGAAGCCAGGTCCTTTGGAAGAACATCCAGTGCTCTTAATCATTGGCCCATCTCTCCAGCCCGCAGAATGAACATTCTTAAAGATACTATTCTGCTACCTGCTTCTTAATATTTTCTTAAAGTTTGATTTATTTATTATTTAACTGTATGTGAGAGGACATGTGTGTGCGTATGTGTGCCGTATGTATACCTAACTGTTGTAGTAGTCAGAGGCATTAGATCCTCTGGGATTGGTGGCACAAGGGGTTGTGACCCTTGCATGTTGGTGCTGGGACTAGAACCCAAGTCCTGTGCAAGAGCAGAAAGTATTCTTCATCATCTCTCTCCAGCACCACTTAAAATATTTGAATGGCTTTGCACTGACTTCATTCTAAACCTTATTTAGAAGACCAAACAAAAGCTTTCATGCCTGGTGAACATGAGTATATTCAATGTAATATAATAAAGGAATAACCATTGTGAAAGTCAGAATTTAAAGATGATCAGTATTGTTTTTAAAAAAGGTCTATGTTAAAAAAAGATAATTGAAATTATTATTTCAGATTAAGAGAAATTATAAATACATGACAGACTGAAGTATTGTGAGCAACACATTTTAGAAAGCATAAAAAGCTGTAAGTGATATTATTGGGGAAACTGTTGAAACTTTAATATGCCGATATTTTAAATGTATTTATCAATTTTAAATTTTCTGACAGTGATACCTGTATTATGGATATTCCAAAGAATGTTCTTTTCCTTATGTGATACATGCTGATACATATTTTAGGCAATATGCCTAAATGATTACAACTTAATCTCATGCTGTTAAAAAATATGCACCTAGGTGTGTGTGTATGTGTGTGTGTGTGTGTGTGTGTATGCTGTATAGACATGAATCTATTGATATTTCAAGAGGGGACAGAAAAGAAAGCAAATACAGCAAACTGTTCAAATAGGAAATCTATGTCAGAGGTGTATGTGAGTGGACTTTGTATTTGCTAATTGTGCAACAAAAATAAAACAAAAACCAGGGCAACAGCTCAGCATGTAAATAGCTCTTGGGGCAAGTCTGATGACTTGAATTGGATCCTCAGAACCACACAGTAACAGAGAAAAAGAAAGGACTGCATCTCACAAGCTATGCTCTGGCCTAGACATGTGGACCTTACATGGGACTCTGCCCGTCCTGCAAAGAAATGGATAGAAAGGGCTCAAAAATAAAGCATTTAAAATTAGTCTTTAGAAATGTTTTCATGGGGGCTGGAGAGATGGCTCAGCGGTTAATAGCACTGACTGCTCTTCCAGAAGTCATGAGTTCAAATCCCAGCAACCACATGGTGGCTCACAACCATCTGTAATGAGAGCTAATACCCTGCTGGTGTGTCTGAAGACAGCTACAGTGTACTTCTATATAAAATAAATAAATCTTTTAAAAAAGAAATGCTTTCATAAAAGTTTTAACAATGATTGATTGTATGAGAGAGAGAGAGAGAGAGAGAGAGAGAGAGAGAGAGAGAGAGAGAGAGAGAGAGAGAGATTTTGTGTGCCACAGTCACATATAGAGGTCAGGGGTCAATTTTTTCTTTCCACCGTGTGGGTCCTAGGGATTGAACTCAGGTCTTCAAGCTTGACAGCCAGTGCCTCTACTCCTGAACTGTGTCACCACTCCAAGTCCTTTGAATTATAATTTCATTCTATGTTCCCATTGTATCCCAGGCTTTGCTGTTGCCACGCCCCTCCTCACCACACACATTATTGTCCTGGAGTCTGAATACAGACTCTCATACTAGGGGAGTCATCTACTACTAAGCTATATTCCCAACCATTTTGTATTTTCCACTACTTCTCATTAAGTTGCCCAGGCTGGCTGGTTTTGACCTAGGAGTCATTCTGCCTCAGCCTCCCCAGCAGCTAGGATTATAACCCTGCACCACCAGGTCTGCCTCTATATGAATTTTCAAAAACCATATTTGTTATTTTTCTTCTTATTGGCAATTTTAAGGGAGCTTCAATTTTCTGAAATACGTGTCGTTTCTTTTCTGCTGACCTTGGACAAGATACTGTGTTTTCATAAGATTCCTTTTTTTTTTTTTTTTTTTTTTTTTAACTTAGAAAATGGCCACTAAAGTAGACCTGCTGCAAGGATGGAAAGAGAGCACAGGACTCACTTAGCTCTGTGCTTACAGAAAGTCCTCCAAAGGCACGGCATTAGTTAGCTACTGCTTGCTTTAGGGTTACCAATACGTTCTTTTCCCTGTTCATCTCATGCCCAGTGTGACGAATGCCCGGCTTACAGCAGGCTTGTTGGGTGAGGGAGCAGACAATGCCCTGCCTTCCACTATGGTTTCATTGCTGTTGTTGAGGGACTCATGTGAAGAACATACCCCACGAGAGAACCACTGTCAAGGGAATACGCTGAAATCCTACAGAGCAGCAAGTCGGAAAAAGGATTTCGAAGTCTATGGATGTTCTTGAAGCCTGGGCAGAGGCGGTGCCACTGTGGGCCCATGTCAGTGGCCCTTGTCTCTGTGCCTAGGCCATCTCCCGCCCCACCCCCATCCTGGAAATTTACCTGTGCTTAGGCTTCAGGCCAAACATTTCATGATCAAACCTTTGGTTCATCCCTTTTTCCATATATCTGTTTTGTAGTGATAAGCCACAGATCCTTGACAAATAGTACATAATTCGAGAACTGATCAGCAGATCAATGGGATAGCCATTCTTCCCCACACGGTTCAAGATCCAAGCTCCTCTCCTGGTACTGAGGAATACCTGGGGCGTGGGAGACATGGTTTGTTTTGATCAGTCTGGCTCACAGTCCCTCAAAAGCAGCCCCAGTCTCCTGAAGGTTAAGTTCACACTCACCAGCGTTCTAGTCCCATGTAGCCCTGCGAGCAGAACACCTTGCTGTTTCCTTCCTAGACGCTCCTACGGTTAAGCTGGTAGGTGCCCTGGCCATGGAAACATCTTGCTGTGATCTCCTGCTACTGGCTAAACAAGCCGTTTTCTTATACAGCAGTGGTTCTCAACCTTCCTAATGCCGCAAATAAACTATTTTCATGTCTACTTCATTACTATGATTTTGCTACTAATGTTATGAACCATAATTTAAATCTCTGTGGTTTTTGATAGTCTTAGAATGACCCCTGTAAAAGGGTCATTTGACACCAAAGGGGGTCGCAAGCCACAGGTAGAGAACTACTATTATGAACCCTCCTATATCTATACATTTTTGGGCCTCAGATTAAACTTGCTCCCTCCACAGGACATCGCTGGCCTTTCAAGGCGATCACTTCCCTCCATCCCTGTACTTTTCCTAGCACTTGCCACCTATAGAACTTACTCGAAAGTCTAGAGGTGGGGCTGGAGACATGCTCGGTGTGTGGAGCACCTGCGGCCAAGCCCAGCAACCCAAGTTCCATCCCTGAGACCTATATGGTAGAAGGAGAGAACCAGCTCCTGTGACCCCCACATATGCATCGCTCCATGTGAACCACTCCTACCCCACGGAACAAATAACTGTAAGGCAGTTTTTTTTTTTTAAAAAAAAACCTATAAAACCGAAAAGCTGAAAGTAACTACACATCATTTAATCCAAAACCCTCAGTCAGTTTCACCACTGACATTGCTTGCAGGTTGAAGAACCTCATTTATCATTTATATAGTTTATATTATACCACTTATAGCCCTGTTAGAAATAACATAAATACCCGTCTCACTTATTTAGAAGCTCTTGACCGCTGAGTGTGTTTCTGCAGAGCTACAGCCTGTGAGCCATCTCCCCGCATGCCGCACCACTCCTTACTGGTATCTGTTACCTATAAGTACGCTGCCATGACTGGTCCTTCACATTTTAATTTAATTGGCACAGTGACTCTTAAGGAATGCACTGCCAGCCCCACTTAGGGATGAGAGGCACAGAGAGAGCAAATCACACAGCCTGAGGTCATATAGCTAGAGAGCAGCAAAGTTGACCTTCCCGCCTTGTCTAAGAGCTATTTCCCTGGCTGCTGAAAACATGAAGACTGCTAATGGAACTATAGGAGACAGTCTTCCTGTGTTGACCACTGGCCAAAGTCCATGTTCAAAACTGTCTTACAGGCTATGTTCAATTACCAGCAAGTCTATTACTTCTCCTGGTCTGCAGTGGTTTCTCGAGCTGTAGGAAATGCACACTGCTTCAGGTGTTTTGTGTAGGCTCTCAAGCACTGGGCTGCCTGTCTACACAGGGAGGACCCTTTCCTCCACACATACATTCTCACCGATGGTAACCCAAGGGCTCGCGTGTCAATGCTTCTGTATGTCACAGATGAAAGCAGACGCCCACTCCTAGGAACAGATGGTCTGGGTAGAAGCTGTATACCTTCCGACAAACAAGGCCAGTGCTCAGAGGCGGGATTAAGAAGCTCCCTATTTACTCAATAGTGACAGTGACAGCAAAAACGCACATCCCAAGGTTATTGTGAGGAATGGTGTTTTTGTAAATAGTGGTAGACACGGAGCACTTAATAAATGTTTAGTTCCTGCTACGCTTTAATTTCAGCTTCCCATCTCTACCTTTTTCAATAATCAACATATTTATTTTAAAAGGACTATGTAAGGAAATTATTTAATCAATATAGTCCTTTATCTCCATTGAGTCACTGCTTTATTGGCAATAGGGAAATGCCTACTTGTTTTTCAGTAAATGTGATGATGATGATGATGATGTTTCTCTACAAATATGCTTCAAATTACTTTAAGAAAAATGCCTAATGTT
This sequence comes from Apodemus sylvaticus, assembly GCF_947179515.1. Lineage (NCBI taxonomy): Eukaryota > Metazoa > Chordata > Mammalia > Rodentia > Muridae > Apodemus > Apodemus sylvaticus. Next base: position 66,270,314 of record NC_067475.1, read on the forward strand.
ACAGTTTTGTTAAACAATATGATAAAAATAAATCTTTAACTTCCTTGACACATTGAAATCCATTTACTCCATTTGAAAATTTTGATTTATAGGATCTATATGAAGCATCAACCCTAAAGCTGAAACTTGGGCCGGGAACAAGCCCCACGTGTTTGCTGCTGGCCTGGGCGGGGCTGTGTAGTCTCTATATTCGTTGGCGGCCGACTTCCTTGGTAAGAGTGAAGCCAAGTAAACCAATCATGGATGCAAACCTGCTTGGCTGTGTGGCTGATCTCTACCGCCAGATCCCCTCCCGAATTCCCAATGCCGATTACGATGACCCTTTTCCCGGTGAACTCCAATGGGTTCTTATATTCTCGACTGTGTAAGTATTTTCCTTTGAACTTTTCAATTCCTAGAAGAGAAGAAAAAATAACAAGGGGGGGCAGTTTGAATGAAGGATATTATTTGTCAACACGCGTGTTTTGTTCTCTTTTGTGAAATTTAAAGTTTGAACTTATATTTTCCAAAATTCTCCTTTATTAAGCAGCTCTTCTTGCCTTTCTGACACTTTGCTTCTTTCTTCTCTCATTGCATTTGTGATTTCCCTGCCATAAATCATCTGCATTTTGAATTTGCAGATGCAAGTCCAGGCAGCCTCAGAACCCTCCCTTCTTCTATATCTGTTCAACCCCACACTTCTATGTGCATGCTGGGCATATTAGAATATATTTTTAAAGGAAAAAGTCTAGGCCAGAAACATGGACTGAAATGCTTTAAGCTTTTACTTCATTCTTAGAAATGAAGCAAATTCAATATTTCCATTGTTTTCTTCTTCAACTGAAGAAAAATCCCTAATTCCAATGAGAACAAATCAGGGACCACAGCCTTCCTTTTGGTCCTTGGGAAAACAGTGACCATGAGTCATATAGTCATGTGCTATTGGATGGGAATACAATCATTCAGAGAAGCAGTTTGAAGATAGATTTCATTACTGGACAGATACTATACACACCTAGATGGCATAGGTCAGTCAAAAGACACAGTAAACATGAGCGTGTGAGGCTGTTGTTGCTATAATATGGTCTACGATTATATAGCACAAATTTCAAATACATAGGATTACACAACATATAGTACTGTAAATGTATAATCCGTAAGTTGCTTACTGCCCGGTATTATGTATTTAACAGGTATACATGCTATAATTTTAAATAACTTGACATGGCAGTAGATTAGTATAGCAGCCTCAGTATCATAGCGACTAAGCCCTGACTAGAAAACAGAACATTTTCAGCTCTGTTATAATGTTATGAGGCTAACGTCATATATGTAGTCATCCCTTGACAAAGATGACATTTGCAGCTCATGACGAGAGTCTGAGCTCTACTCTTCCTTTAGCCTTCCAAACAGTAATCCTTTTTACTTTCAAAATGGCAGTAATACAAATTATAAAATACAGGGGAATGTATTTAATTAGAGTAAGACTTTATTTTTAAACCCTACAGTAAGAACCACTCAGACCACACCTCTCTCATTCCTCAGAGGTCATATCATAGCCATGGCTGCAGCATCTTCCTTCACGGCAGGTTACTCACCAGGGAAGCTCTCCAGGGGCAGGTGGGGGTCCGTGTGATGACCTGTGCAAACCAGCACTCCATCGAAGACGGCAACCTGCTTTTTCCCTTCACACTCAGTGACCACTTGCCATTGGCCGGAGGTAGAGAAATCTGGCTGCTTCTTCACACTGCACACTGTGGTCTAAAAAGTGACAGGGATCTGTAGCCACAGCCTCTAGGGTATACGTCTCCCCTGAGACAACTCCCTACAGAATGTTACATAAAGGACTGTCACAGGCGCCATCACTTAGAGGGCTTCTGTATGAATATTCGATTCACACATTCCACAGATGTCAGTGAGGCAGGCTACAAAAAAAGAGCCGACAATCTAATGCACCGCCCTTTGCTCTTAGAACAAATATAAATTGCTAGGTCTCTTGGTCTATGCCCTAAGGCTCTAAAGTTCCTGAGGTTTAAAAAAAAAAAAAGCTTGGGATTTTTTTCCCCAAGTATTAGTGACACATGCATTATTGGCCCAGCCCTCCTCCATCCCCTGCCATCCCCACCTCTATGTCTGCTTCTCCCTGTGCAAACCCCAGGAGTGGCTGGCCTTAAACATATGACTAGGATACAGGCCTCCCTTCCCTGGGACTAGGACCCCACCCCAGTAGCCCTCCTTATATGTGATGGAGTCTCCCTCTGCCTTCTATAGATGCTCCTTTTACAAGTGACTCTAAAGAGGCTGTGAGGTGGCATAATTTTTAGCTTTGTATAAAAATAAATAAATATAGGTTCCTCCCACAGCTTAAGTACACCAAGAACATGTTCCAAAGTGTTTTGGGCATAGAGTCTCAGTGGACTGAAAGAGATCTCACCTAGTTCTGACATCTTGGCCCACACAGCATTCTCTCTGTCCTGAGCACATACACAGGCCAGGGCCTCTGCTTGGATCACACTTTTGTTCCCTCGGCAGACTCTGATTCATCCTTCACTCAGTCCAGACATAAACTGCGCTAAAATCAACCTTCCCTGGAGCCGGATACCTCCCGTCCTCAGGGATTAACCTCCTCTGAGCAGCAGCGGGGAGCTCCCCTCAGCACATGCCTCTTCATTTTTATTAATTCTCTATAAAATACAATTTTCTTTTTTTTTCCTACATTTTTACTGCTTAGCTCAGAGCCAAGCTTACTCAAGAAATGAGCTTACACAGAAGACAATCCATGGGCTGCAAATGCCAGGCTTTAAAAGTCGCCACTGTTATGTTGATCATGATTTAGCAGAACAGTCAGGAAGTTTTTGGCTTTTTTTGCCAGATGTCATAAAATGTTTTTTTTTTTTTTTTTTTTAATGGGCACGATTCCAAATTATAGAAACATGCCAGAAAACTTCAGAGAAAGAAGGAACCAGAAACAATCTGGGATAATCATGTTGGTTTGTAAGCAAGGGAGTTTCTAGAAATGGAAGGTGAGAAACGCATTTGCCTAAGAGCACAAGTTAACCTTTGGCAGAGCAAGGACCGCCCGTCCATCAAGGCATTGCTCCTCGTTCAGTGCTCTTCCCTCTCACCAAGAGCTGATGTCTCTGCTTCCCCGCTGGCTTCCCAATAGCCACTTCACTGGGTTGTTGTGATCACATAAAATAGCCCATTGTAAAGCATCAAGGAGCTAAGTGATTTTAAGTGGACAAGGAGATTTTAAAGGTCTGACTCCCACCAGCCCTGTCATTGGTTTTTATTAAAGCCAGCATGGGAGGAAGGCATGGTAAACGCTCTAGCAGATGGCTTCCTGTTTCTTCAGGGGGATGTATGTGATAGAGAACATTCCTTGAACATTTCCCAAGTACCAAGAGGGCAAGAGTCTTTGTGTTGTGTAAATCTACAGCTATTTCAAGTTAGTCTCTCGACATATGACACACAAATGACACAGGCAAATGAAGCTTCGTAATTCATGATGAACAATTTCAATCAGGAAGAAAACACAATCTCTTACCTTGAATTGGATATATTTGAGAAGGTCAAATTCTTTGGCATACATCCTGAAATACTCTAGGACCTGGGAGTTGTGCATGTAGTTAGGGTAATGGTCAGGAATGGGATAGTCACTGAAACACATCATTTCCTTGGAGGTGTTGATGACCACGGACTTGTAAATACTGGCCCTTCCGTCCTCAGGGGTATCCTGTGACAAATAGGAAGTTCTTGAGAATCAACTTCATGAAATATAAGTAACCAATGAACATTTAAAAACGTATCTAAGTGAAACACCCCCCTCCAACACACACACCTACAATGTTAAATTTATGTAAGACCATTGAAAGTATCAGGCCTGTTATAACTTTAAACAAAAAAGTAATATATGTACCATGAAATTAAATGTACATCCTAATCATCTAGCATACATTTTATATATATACCCATATTTATATAATTATATACTGTATAATCTCTCCCTTGTTTAATATATCTCCTTTGAGTACACTGTATTAATTATATATAATTTGTACATATAATTTGAATAGGGAAATAGTTTATTATAAAGGTAGAATTTTTTCTTTCATTTTTTATTAAAATATTTATAAAACACTCATGACAAAGGAAAACCCTTAGCAGACTAGTATAGAGAAACACTTCCTCGAGTCAATAAAAACAATTTAAAACATGCAAGTAGATAGCGTGCTTAACAGCAGGAGACTGAGTGCTTTGATTTGATTAGGAACACAAGGACGTTCTTTTGGGCCGCTTTCAGAGAGCATTGTACTAGAAATCCTAGCTGTATGCCCTACAAGTCATGAAAGAGGAAATAAAAACCAATTTTGTGATCAATTACATAAATGTTTATATAAAACAAGTCCCAAAAATAAACCGCTAAACCTGCAACTACAGGGTACAGCCAGGCCATACAAAAGCAGGCAAGCACGAGTCACTGAAGGGCTGAGACTGAAGTTTAATCCCCAGAACCTCCATTAAGAAATGCCTGGTGGGCCAGGCCGTAGAGATGGCTCAGAGGGGAGAGCACTGGCTGCTCTTCCAGAGGTCAATTCCCAGCACCCACATGGTGGCTCACGGCCATCTGTAATGAGATCTGGTGCCCTCTTCTGGCATATGTATACAGAATACTATATTCATAATAAATAAATCTTTAAAAAAAAAGTCTGGTGTGGCGCCCTGTGCTTACAATTACAACACCAAAGAGGCACAGAGAGCCGAGCCCCAGGGCTTGCTGCCAGGCAGCCTTGTTATTTTAGCAAGGTGAGACTCTCATAAAAAAGGAACCATGCCTGAGGAGCAACACTTCAGGTTGCATCACTCACACACACACTCTCTCTCTCTCTCACACACACACACACACACACACACACACACACACACACACACACAGAGTCAGTTAAATAGCCAGGCTTCATGTTTGTGAGCTCAATACTCAGAAGCTGACCTGAAGACTGCCAACGTTCAGTGTCAGCATGAACTACATAATAAATTCCAGGCCATCCTGAGCTACAGAGCAAGACCCTCAAAAAATAAACACGTTAGTAACAAGTCAGAAATGAACCAGTGAAAAGTTTGATTTTAAAAATACACCATGTATAAGTCAATCCTGGTCTTAAATGCTTAGGTATTAAAAGATGTCTAGGGGCTGGAGAGGTGGCTCAGTGGTTAAGAGCACTGGCTGCTCTTCCAGAGGTCCTGAGTTCAATTCCCAGCAAACAGATGGTGGCTCATAACCATCTGTCATGGGATCTGATTCCTTCTTCTGGTGTGTCTGAAGATTGTGACAGTATATTCATATACATACATAAATAAATCTTTTTAAAAATGATGTCCAGAACAATATGACTAAACTATAAAACACAGATAAAGAAATCAAAATAGACATAAATGAAAGCTGTTGTGCTCATAGATCAGAAAGGTCAATACTGTGAAGACCCTGATCCTCTTGCCTGGCCCCAGCAGCACTCCAGCAAACACTGTATAGATATCAAAAAATGGGCTCTAGAGACTTCTGGAAATAGTCACTAGTCCTTAGGTGTGGCTGGTCATAGTAACTTTCTTCCAAAGGCAGAAAAGAAGATAAACTTTACACGGGCCAAGCCTGACTGACTCCACTGAAAGATGTAACACCACCAGGGCCAATCATAACAAGAAGGGCTACCCTTGACACAATACATCAGAAGCAGGACTTCACCTCCAGGATCTTCTTCAGGCTAGCCATAAGAAAAACACCCGGCAAATTCAAAGGAGGCCATTCTACAAAATACCCAACCAGTCCTCCTCTAACCTACCAAGGGTAACAAAACCAAGGGAGTGAAACCGAAGGGAGTAATTAATGATCAGTCAACTTAATGGCATCAAGAGAAAGATGGCAAGACTCCAAATAATAAACAAGGAGGTGACAGAAATAGATGTCAGTAGATGAATTCTCAGGAAATCACTTAGTATGTGAAATGTCTAGTAAACCATGAGTACCTCAGTCTACGTCAACTTCCACAGCTATGTGACAGACAATGTGAGAATAAAGGCTTGTAGCTTCAGGAGCATCCTAAGCAGACAGCAGGACAGAATGCTCCTTAGGGACATGTATGTATGTATGCATGTGTGTATGCATGTATGTCTATGTGTATGTCTATGTGTATGCATGTATGCATGTATATTTATGTGTATGTATGTATGTTTTTGAGACATAGGGGTCACACTGTGTATCTCTACCTGGTCTGGTACTCCCTGTGTATACCAGGCTGGCCACAAACTCACAGACATCTGCCTGTCTCTGCCTCCTGAGTCTGCTAAGATCAAAGGCATGATCCATTGTGCCCAGCTACTATTTTAAAGTCTGTTTGTTTGGTTTTTTATTTATTTAAAACAGAAATCCAACTGCCTCTGCCTCTCAAGTGCTGGGATATGGGGTGTGGGCCATTACACCTGGATCAGAAACGGATTTAAACATATTGGGGAGCTCATACATACATTCCAGGCATCATACATGGCAGCTCATACATGCCAACCATCATGAATGGCTCCGGTCTATAATGCTGAGCCACGCAGATGTGGCTGTTCTAACAGAAGCCAGGGCATTATGACAAAACCTGGCCTACTGACTTACATAAGGTGGCATAATTTTGCCAAGGGGACAATTAGAAAATAAACAAAGGTCATTAGCTCTTTAGACAACAATCATTTCAAGATATGTTAGCAGTAAAGATCACAAACCTGATATTCTGACATGATGTTGGAACTCTCTCTCCCAGCCTCTGCCCTTCATCTGTTGACCTCATGCTTGTTTTAGAATTGCTAAACCTGGCTCTGATGCTTAGCAGAGACACCAAGTGTGTAGGTCCCAATCTCTGCCTCCTGAGTAAGAGCCGGCACGGCACGCCACACCGCTCACCCAGCTTTGTCACTCGTACACCCAGTCACTTCTCGCTCACCTTAACTCGATGAAGTAGGCACTTACAGAGTAAACTCTTTCTTGAAGAAACAGCAGACACAAAGAAGTTAAGTGATTTCTCCTGAGCCACACTCCTTCTAAGTCACAGACACAGGTTTTGAAGTTAAAATAGTCTTCTCAACCCCTTCCCTTACTGGAGTTCAAAAGTAGACTTTTCTATTGATTACTAAACTAAACAAAACAGACAAACAAGCTCTTTACCCCAAGGCTGTGATAAAGGAACGGAGTGGGGGATCCATTCCCCATCTGACCACCACTACTGGCTAGCAGAGTGGATGTCTCCTCTGTCCACAGCCAGTGCAGGCAGGGCTCCACCTCTGCTAACTGGGGCGGCATGCAGCTGCTTTTAAGGATGTGGCTGGCACTGGTAAATTTTATAAAAAATGAAACACACTCATGAAACTTCAACCCTACTCCAAAAATGAGTTCAAGAAGCAAGCCCAGTAGGAGCTGGTCTGGAAGTCAGGGAAGGGGCTGACATTCATTAATAAGTACAACAGTCACTGCAGGGGACAGGGTTTTGTTTGTTTCCGACAACATGTCGGGGTCTCTACATAGTTGTGGCTGACCTTGTAGAGTTCCGACGGGGTCTCTACATAGTTGTGGCTGAACTCATGTAGTGTGGAGGCTGGCCTCCACTTCACGGGTATCTGCCTGCCTCTGCTGCCCCAGTGCTGGGATTAAAGGCATCCAGCACCATTCCCAGCTGGTATTTTAAACTCTTTTATGCCTTGCCTGGTTGTATATGCATAAGAAGAGAGCTAGAGACTGTCCGGGGAATTTGACCCTCTCCTCTCCAGAGAAGGAAAAGTTTAAAGCAAACAGGGCAATCTTATTTTTATATTCTGTTCAAAGACTAGGATTATCAGGGTTACCTCAAGAGAGAAGGAAATTTGAGTGCATTAGTGTGTGTGTGTGTACATGTTTTCTCTCCCTCTCTCTCTGCCTCTGTCTGTCTGTCTATCTTTCTGTCTCTCTTTCTGTGTGTGTCTGCAGTACATGCAGAGGCTAAAGGTCAAGGTTGGGTGTTTTCCTTAACTGCCCCCACCTTACGGATTTGAGTCTGGACATTTTACTGAACTTGGAGCTAGAAGACTGGTTTGCAGGCTGGTCATCCCCCGTGGGGACAGCTGCAGAGAGTCGCGGATTGACTCCTCCTGTCTCTGCAGCTGTCCCCACGGTTGGGATGACAAGGGCTTGCCGCTTCTCCCGGCTTCTTCCTCTCCTCCTTTCCCCTCCCCTCCCCGTCCCTTCCTTCCCTTCCCCACCCCTTCCTTTCCTTCTCCCTCCCTCCCTCCCTCCCTCCCTCCCTCCCTCCCTCCCTCCCTCCCTCCCTTCTTCCCTCCCTCCTTCCCTTCTTCCCTCCCTCCCTCCCTTCTTCCCTCCTTCCTTCCCTCCCTCCCTCCCTCCTTCCGTCCCTCCCTCCCTCCTTCCCTCCCTCCCTCCCTCCCTCCCTCCCTCTCTTCCTCCCTCCCTTCCTTTCTCCTTGTGAGTGCTAGAGATGGAATTCAGATTCAGATCGTCCTGCTCCTGCAGCAAGTACTTGGTATTTTCTAGAAAAGCCATCTCCCCAACCCCAGGATTACAAATAAAATATTATTTATTTTATTTTATCTGTGTAAGTGTTTTGCCTGCGTGCATGTTTGGGCTATGTTCACACGTGGTGTCTGAGGTAAGAGGATGCCAGGTGCTCTGGAGCTGGGCTTACAGTGCTGGTGAGCTGACCTGTGGGTGCTGGAACTGGGGTCCTCTGAAAGAGCAAGTGCTCTTACCTGCTGCGTCATCTCTCCAGCCCCACTCCAGGAATTGCTTACAATAGAAAAGAAGATTGAAGGCGCTGTAATCAAACACTTGGTTCAATATCTATTGCAGGGGCAGGACCAAGCAGGGAACTTCTAATGTTTGCTATTCCTCCACTTCGCGGATTGTTTCCCGTTTTTTTGAATAGCAGCGAAGTTCAGAAACACACAGGCAAACAAAACCATGGTCTGTGCGCCGTTTTCGTGACAACAGAAAGGGGCAATAAGTGGCATTTTTATTTCACTTTCCAGCCAACCTACAGAGAGGAACTAGCCTAAAATCTGACGGCTGCCTTGGCGGAATTCAAGTCACGGCCTTGCACAGCCCATGCGGGATACCATGAGTAGCTCGAGAGTTGCTAGGAGTCCGTCAAGTCTTAGGGACTCAGGGGTTTACCTGGAACCTCCACAGCCCTCCGATGTCATCAGACCTTTCAAAGCAGACGGGTTCCAAGCCCTCTTCCAGGCAGCACTTGATGCAGGTGAGCCCACTTGCTCCTGATCCAATCACAGCAATCTTTTTCTTGGCCATGGTCGCCAGAGTGCTTCGCTGGTCAGGACAAGCGTCACTTGTCCTAAAGAAAGAATGACAAGACAGAGTGAACACACATCAGGCCACAAGAAAGATCTGGGCCGAGACACACAAACAAATGTAGCAAAAGGTGTGTGGGGGCCGTGGCGCGGGGAAGTACCGGCTTAGGGCGCTGCTTCACTAGTTCGGAGTTAAGCGGGGCTTCAACTCAGGGCAGAGCAGCAGCGCCCCAAATAAACACAGCAGCGGCCGATGGGGAGGGGCTGTACCGTCCCACCTCCTATCCCGCCCACCCAAGGGCGTGTACCCTTCTTGCGTAAACGCAAAGGGAACAGCTCAAAATGCTTTGGGAAGAAAACAATAATATTATATATGTTTTAATCTATGACTTCTTAGCAGCACCCGCATAGGGAGAGAGACGCACCGGGCTCCATCCCTTCCCACTTTTCTTTCGGCGTTTGTTTACTTCCTGTTTTGGTTTCAGAGGGATAAGAGCCCTTCAGAAACAACCCTGGCTCCAATGTTAAGAAGGAGAAAGTTCACTTCCCAGAGTCCTTTCAAACAGGTGCTCTGTCCTGGCTCCTCCTCCCCCGCCACTTCAGAGACCAGATCTTTGAACCCACTTCTACAGAAGGAATTTGATATTGCAGTGTGCTCAGCTGAGGCGGGGTGGGGGTGGGGGGGGTGTAGAGCGAGTTGGGGATGGGGGAGGGTGGCAGGAGGGAGTGACAAGTGCATTGTGCGTCCTAGGTAAAAGAGCTTCAGGTCAATGAAGGAAATCAACGCATATGCAGATAATTTCAATAAAATGCATACTTTTAAAACTGATTTCTCACCCAAATTTTCCATTTTGGAACTTAACTTAAAATTTTCAAATGTAAAACGGGTAAAACTGCCAATATAATGGCTATAGGAGTCATTCACTGTAGCAGCATGCAAATGCACATTTGTAGACCGCAGGAACTGTGCCTGAAGCCTCGAGTCATTATTGGCCCAGTATAACACTCCCCCGAGTACTGACTTTACTCAACATGGTTTGGTTGCACCCAGTGCAGGTCCTTGGCTCTGATGTTTCAGTATCTCCCTTCTATACCAATGGTCAACATCTTGCTGTGCACGGTTCAAATGACCTAAAGGAAATCAATTATGCAACCCTCTGAACAATCCCAGGAGGCAAGCAGAGTATGATCACCTCCAGCGTGCAGTTGGAAAACACAGAGCAAGGCAGGGAGGCCAACCATGCAACCCCAGCGGGCTCGCCTCTGCACACAGCCCTCACCAGAGAAGTTTAGCAACAAGCCCTTCTCCTAGTCCCTCACATCTCTGTTGTTCTTTTTTGCCTAACGCCAGCTACTACCTGTTCCTATGTTAGTTAAGCTGCTTTTTAACTAAGCTATCACTTCGTTTATTTCAACTACTTTGGAATGGATTTTAAAAAATAATTCATTGACTTGGAGAATCGTTTTTGCTGTCTCAGAAAGACTCCTGCTGGGTATGTTGTCTAAATGAATGGAAACACAGCAAATGGAGAGAGGGAAGCTATGACACTCTACCACATAGTGGGGGTACAGGGCCTCCAAGCCCATATGGACTAGAACAGTCCATAATCAGTATCCATACTCAGTATCCATAATCAGAATCCATAATCAGAATGGGTCTTGCTCCTCATTGAATTCTTCCCGGAAATGTTCTCACAGACATTCCCAAAGTTGTGCCCACCAATATCCTAGGTGATTCTGAAGCCTGTCAGGCTGACAACTGTGTCCACAGTGTCTCTAAAGGTCAAAGTAAGAGCATTATCACATTGTAATCTTTAAAAAAAAGATTTATTTTTATTTTAGGAGTACACGTCTTTTGACTGTATGTATATCGTAACAGCATGTATGTGCCAAGTGCCTCTGGAGGCCAGAAGACCACGCCGCCTGGACTCCTGGAGCTGGAGTTACAGAGGCTTCTGAGTTGCCATTTGGTTGCTGGCAACTGAACCCGGATATTCTGCAAGAGCAGTCGCATTGTTGACTTTTGAGTTATCTCCCCGTCTCCCATTATTCTTTCGTATTTCCAAATTCTTGTTGGTAATTCTGCATTTTGCTTACATCCATTCAATAACTGTCCCCCTTTGCAGGCCACTTCTTGTAAGCTGGTCTCCGTGTAAAGTGGAATGCGCCTGAGTCTTGGCTGAAGGAGAGCTGCCAAAGACTGCTGCCTCACAAGCAAACTGACTGCGATATGACCCCGACTTACCATTGGGAAGCTTGTTACAGTAGTGAAGTTTGTAACAGTCACAAGTAGTTCGGGGGGCACACACACAGTACAGTATCGATTGCATGTCTGCCATATTGTAGGTGCCTGGTTCCAAGGAGGAGAAGGAGGAGGAGGGGGGAGGAGGAGGAGGAAGAGGAGGGAAAACTAATAAGGACAGGGGGATATACATCATGGACACTGTGCAGACTGAAAACAAGATCCTCAAAGGTACCCACATTCCATCCCCCCACAACCTGAAAGTTACTTATATGACAAAGAGCCTAGCGGTTGGGAGTATGCGAAGTTCCCGAGGCGGGAAGATCATTTGGCACAACCTAGTGGTTCCCCTGCAAGGACAAGGCTGCATTTTAGAAGGAGGGACATGGGAGATAGTTGACTGTAGAACCAGAGGACCACACAGTGGAAGCAGAATGCTGTTACTGGCTTTGAAGATAAAGAAAAGCTGTAGGGACCAAAGTAATGCAGAGGCTTGAACAAGCAAGGAATCCTATATCTCGTGCAGCCCCAACAAGGAAGTAAGGCCCCAAGATGCTGACCACCGTTGTAACATGTTTTACATTCGAGAGAAGGGTAAGGCTATCACTGAAGTGCCCATAAAGTTTTAACCTCCCCGCCAAAGTCACCTGAATAACTATACAAAAGGTTTAATAAAGAGACAGAGTGGCTGGGGAAGAGAGATAGCTCAGTGGTTAAGGGGCTGCCCTTGCCCTCTTCTGGCCTCCATGGATACTAGGAATGTACGTGGTACACTTACATACATGCCGGCAAAACGTTCAAACATATAAAATAAATAAATCTTAATTTTTTTAAAGAGGCAGAACATAAAAGCAACTGTTTTGTGTGGTCTGGAGAATGGTTTACTATAGCTACGCTGCTGTTTTTGAATGAGTGACTCTATCAAGTATGTAGTGTGTCAAAGTAAAAGGTTAAGTTATAAGAGATAGATAATAAAATGCCACCAAAATGGATGCTTAAGACATCTAACTGCAGCCAATTCAGAGAGCTCTACTAAGTCAGCCAGCTGGAGTCTGCAGTTGAGAGCTCAAAGCATTCTCTCTGATGTAGATAGTGATTGAGTATTTTATGGCTGAAATTTTTATTTTTAACTGTATTTTTATATTATGAGATGAACAATAAGAACCTTTATTAGAAATGGCTTATATTTTAGGTTTTTATTTTTCCATGTTGTATAGTATGGATATTTACATGTAAGTTCGTGTGTGTGTGTGTGTGTGTGTGTGTGTGTGTATGTATGTGTGTGTGTATGTGTGTGTGTATGTGTGTGTGTCTGTGTGTGTGTGTGTCTGTGTGTGTGCTGGCACTTGGGTGGGTGTGAGTGTGGAATGGGAGATTCACCTCTCCAGATTAATGCCAGGGGAACTGGGACCCAAGGCATGGGTGGTTAGCACAGCACCGCTCATTTTCATTGTTATAGTTCTTTGATAACAGAGTGGGGAGCTTCAGCAAAGAAACCAAGGTTATATACACACAATGTTATTTGTCTTAAAAAAACAAAGTCTGGGCACAGGAACAGCTTTTACCCTAACTTGTCTCTAGAAATTGATGGAGGCTGCGGGCATTCCTGTGTTCCTCCTTACATGTGTTGCTATTCCAAATCCCTTCTTAGAGCTATCAACATCTGAGGATCAATACCCATCAGAAATACACTACATCCCCAGTCCCAACCCCAACAGCGGAGGCCTGAGGCTGAGGCTGAGGCTGAGGCTGAGAATTGGCCTCGGTTACTCTTCTGGTCTATCCGTTGGGGCAGGGTCTCTCTCGGGGAAGCACAGTTAGCTGATGGCTAGTGTTGATAAGCTTGCTCTGGGGATCCAACCTCCGACTTCTGTGGCTGGAAATACAGGCAGACCACCATGCCGTCCTGGTGTTCACATGGTTGCCAATCCTATGACTTGTTTGCCAAGAGTTTAACCACTAAACCATCTTCCCAGCCCTTTAAAGTTGTTTTAAAGGCATGCTGTTTACTTTGGAGCTGGTACTGTTGTTTGTTACAGAGTTAAGGGGAACAACCTGCCGGACACGGGGCCTTGGAGGACACTACCATACAAACACATTTGTGTCTCAAGTGGGAGTTGGGGATCATGTTTTTGGAGGAAGCTAGCTTTTTAGTTTAATAATATGTATTATTATAAATAATATATACTATAGTATATTTACTATATATTACATATAGTATAACAAGTATTATAGTTGGCCCTTAAATTGCTCATGCATTCTTATACTGTATTTTTTATCCCTATTACTATTTATTTGTTTACTTGGCGGCATAAAGAACACTTAGCTCTGTTTAAACTCTTGACAGTTAAATGCCTTAATGCAGCTTCCCAGCTAGTTCCTGCTAGCTGCTTGTAAGTTTCCTATTCGGTGATGTTAACTGACTGCTATTATTTGCACTTTACTTAAGAGCCTAACCCTGCAGGTGGTGGTGGTACACACCTGTAATCCCAGCACTCTGGGAGGCAGAGGCACGCAGATTTCTGAGTTTGAGGCCAGCCTGGTCTACAGAGTGAGTTCCAGGACAGTCAGGGCTATACAGAGAAACCCTGTCTCGAAAAAACCAAATCCAAAAAACCAAAACCAAAAAAAAAAAAAAAAAAAAAAAAGAGCCTAACCCTACTAAAAACTCCAGTGAAATGATTTCATGGGTCTTCCCCAGTTGATTTCTGCTAGATATTTTGAGCACTTGATTTGACAATGTTTTACTATCTTTATACCTCTCACTTGCTAATCATTCTTTTTCTTTCAGCTTGCTGTTATGGAATTCTGAATGAGAATGGCCCCCATGGGCTCATATATTTGAATATTTGGGCGTAGTTGGTAGAACAGTTTTGGGAGGAATTAGGCGGTGTGGCCTCCTTGAAGGAGTTGTGTCACTGGGGGTGGGCCTCAAGTTTCAAAAAGCCCAGCTCTAGATCCAGACTCTCTCTCTCATTCTGTTTTATGCTTGTGGGTCAGATGTAAGCTCTCGGCTACTGCTCTAGTGCCATGTCTGCCTGCCTGCTGCCACACTCCCTGGCATGATGGCCATGGACTCGTCCTCCGACGTGGCAAGCCCCCAATGAAATGCTTTCTTCTATAAGTTGCCTTGGTCATGGCGTTTCTTCCCAGCAATAGAACAGTTGCTGTATCAGCTACGTACTTGAGAAACTCATTCAAAACCAAAGTATCTCTCATTTATCATATCAAAACCAAAGTGACTATCATAAATCATTCTTCAGACCACACAGAACATAACTGGCATACTTTCAGTACTTATGAGATGCCAAAGATCTTTAAATGTTACCCCATAATTGCAGCTTTAGACAAGACATTTACCCTCCTAATTCTTGCAGTGAACACGTGAAGTATCAGGTGTTTGTGGGTGTGCCTCTGCTCCTACATCACCACCCCACATGGCCCCTTCCATGTTTAGAAAACATTTTATTATTTGTTTTATGCATATGAGTGTCTATCTGCATGTATGCCTGCATGCTATCTGATCATACTATAGAGGGTTATGAGCTACCATGTAGTTACTGGAGATTGAAAGCACTACCTCTGGAAGAGCAGACAGTGCTTTCAATCACTGAGCCATCTCTCCAGCCCCTCCCACTTTTATTTGTTACTTATTTAAATCAGATATAGCATCTTTTAGATGTACAGACATTCTTAATTTGCTACATTGTGCCATGAATGTAATTAAGAATCAACCTCTCTTTACAAAAAATAAAATTAAAAACAGTAAGTAGGCAAGAGAGATATTGAAAAGAAGTACGGAAGATTATACTTTTGATGAAAAGGGCAAATATTTTAACTAAAGATACATTTTATATAAGATTTTTGACTTAATTAAAAATAAAAACAGCTCCCCCAAAAGTATAAAGCTAATTCAAAGGAAATCCTAAGTTATACAAGGTTTATAGAGGACAAAACTTAAAGATAAGATACAGTTAATGATTAAAGGGTGTTAAAGTTCCTAAGGTTATACTGATCTATTCATGGTAACATTTACAAAAACTGACTTAAAGATATAAAAATGTATAGCCAATAATGATAATTACTTGTGTTTTTGCTAAACGTGTTAGGCTTTTTAGCCTCTTGGGAAAACAGTCCAAGAACAACAACAACAAACAAATCAAGATTTTTTTTTAATCAAAGCTTTATTTAAATATTGCATACAAGTTAAAATAGAAACTGATAAAAGCATCTGCTATAGATTACGGGCTTACCCCATGGAGATGAGTCACTCAAAGACGATAGCTGATAGACTGACTCTTGACCTCTGGGATCAATCAAGACCCAGGGAACTATGGGGCCTATCTGGTAAGTCACTTGTCCTCTTAATCAGGAAGGTCATGGAGTCTCTAAAGACTGGACTTTAATCAGTATACGCAGTATAGGGAGAATTGTCAATGGAGAGGGAAAGGTCCCCTAAATGTGATCCCAACTCACCTACAAATGATCCAATGAGAACAAGTACCTAAGAGTACATAGCTACTTGAGAGTACTAAGAATACCTAAGTACTTGAGAGTGATCCTCAAAAGTCTCTACTTAGCTGACTTTTCAAAACTTTATCTGTGGCCATCAATATGGTCCTAAACCCAAACAACAAAATGATAGCTATCTTTCAGGTAATCACTTTTAGTCAACTGAAAGAGACAATCTGTTAAATTTCATAAAGTTATTATCTGGGTTCACTTGTCCAAAATTAAACCCTGTTCTTCAAAATCCACTCAAAAACCAACCAAACTACCAACCAAACAACCAACCAACCAACCAAACAAACAAACAAAAACATAAAGAGACCCATTAAAACCACAGACCAGTTAAACACACTTTCTCTGCAAAAGTCAAACTGTCCCAAAATGTGTATTGCTTAGGATACTTTGGCTCAGAGACTCCAACTAACTTTTAGTCTGTGCAGCAGCCTTTGTTAGTTTCTGTTTCATGGTGCAAGTGTCTAATCTGATACAATACTGTCTTCCTGCTGCTTGCTGTAGACTCAATAAACTCCTGAAAATACTCTAACCACAGCTATCACAGAAAACACCAACATATATGGCTCTATAACTTTCATCTGTACCAACCAGAAAGTGTAAGAAAATATGGGGCTTGGTGACAATAGCAAGCCAAACTAAAAAAAGTTCCTATGGCTATTCCAAAAAGAAATATTCAAAAACTACCTCAGGAAAATTCTGAAAGTCATAGAACAGGATATATTGTATTCCCTATCAGGAACTTTAATACTGTGAAGATAATTAAGTTTTCCTTTCTTCTAACATTATTTGGTAATGTCAAATTAGCCTTGTTAAAATTCCGATGGGATTTTTAAAATGTACCTTAATGATTATCAAATTTATACTGAAGATTTGAGAAAAATGTATTAAAATATTTTTTAAGCAAAAACTGAAAAAATGTGTCTCAAAAGAAATCACACCATTATAATGCTTGAGTCGGTGTGATATCAGTGTGGAGAAAGTAAAGCAGGAGCTAAACTATTGAGCACACACTCACACGTGAGGGGGTTGAGACAGCAGTGAAGGCATTGTTTTAAGTCCCTGGGATAAAAGATGATTACTCCCTACTTGGGAAATAAATTAGATTTTGATTTTATAAAGAATAAAAAACAAACCTGATAGATAAATAATAAGCCCTAGATAAATAACTAAGAAAATATTGATGTAATAAAAAGCTTTTCTTTTTATTATTATAAAAAACTATACAAAGAAAAAAGAGAGAGAAACTATGAAAACAGTTTTACACATAGAAATTCAAACTTCTACACATAAGGGATGCTTAACAAGGAATAAATCAAAGCAATATCATAATTTTTTACATGGAAACATATTTATAACATATTCACCAAAGGATTAAGATCTAAAATGTTTGATCATAACAAAAAAAAATGAAGTATATGGATAACCAACTTCTTTTAACAAGAAAAGGCTGGCCAGCCAGTTCATAAAATAGTATTCAATTAGTAAGTAGCCAAAGAAATTTTATACCATGAGATACTTTTCCTTCATAAGACTGTAAAACAAAAGATTGGTTTATTCAGAGCTGGAGAAGTGAACCAGAACGCTCCTGCACCCTGAGTGGAGAGAAACGGTGTGCTTTCCTGGAGAATGGCTGGCCAGCTTGTATCCCAAGTGTGAGCTCCGTTTGGCCATCAATTCCCTTGCAAGATTCCTGCAGAAACAGCTGCATGTACTTGTGAGCAAAACTGCATATATTGCAGCTTGCGAGTGAGCTAGAGTTTGGCTGCAGTTGTCAGACCATGAGGACTCTACCACTAAGTAGTTTTGGGTAGGTCAACATTTTTCATTAATTTTATCACTTCTGAAATGAGACACAGAACCCACTGAGATGGCTCAGTGCAGTCGGGGCTTGCACAGACAAGCCTGGCAACCTGAGATCAATGGATCCCTGAGACTCGAGTGGTAGATGGTGAGAACGAAGCTGTACTCTTACTTCCACAGGTACCATGGCATGTGCACATAAACAAACAAACAAACAAATGTAAAAAACCAATACCAAAACCCAACAGCCTTGTAAACGAGGAGGAGAATATTACCTATCTGAAGTGAATATTTGAGCTGGCATTAGCAGTGAAAATTTTGAAACTGCTTCATATATATTCAGTATGGGAAATGACTCTATTATTGTGTGATAACCATAATAATTCCAGAGCTATATGTAGATGTATTTATTCCTTTTTAGTGAGATAAATTTATACTGGCATAGGAAAGTTTTACCAGCACAGCCCTTATTGCTTTGGATAGTTTTCATCTAAGCTAGCATATTTAAAACATCAACATCTCACCTGAAGAACTTCGGATGGCAGAGAAACATCTTAAAAAATGCTCAACTTCATTAGCTATTAGGGAAATGCAAATCAAAACAACCCTGAGATTTCACCTTACACCAGTCAGAATGGCTAAGATTAAAAATTCAGGAGACAGCAGGTGAGAAAGAGGAACACTCCTCCACTGCTGGTGGGGTTGCAAATTGGTACAACCACTCTGGAAATCAGTCTGGTGGTTCCTCCGAAAACTGGGCACCTCACTTCCAGAAGATCCTGCTATACCACTCCTGGGCATATACCCAGAGGATTCCCCACCATGTAATAAGGATACATGCTCTACTATGTTCATAGCAGCCCTATTTATAATTGCCAGATGCTGGAAAGAACCCAGGTATCCCTTAACAGAAGAGTGGATGCAAAAAATGTGGTATATCTACACAATGGAGTACTATTCAGCCATTAGAAACAAAGAATTCATGAAATTCTTAGGCAAATGGATGGAGCTAGAGAACATCATACTAAGTCAGGTAACCCAGATTCAAAAGGTGAATCATGGTATGCACTCACTAATAAGTGGATATTAACCTAGAAAACTGGAATACCCAAAACATAATCCACACATCAAATGAGGTACAAGAAGAACGGAGGAGTGGCCCCTTGTTCTGGAAAGACTCAGTGAAGCAGTATAGAACAAAATCAGAACAGGGAAGTGGGAAGGGTTGGGTGGGAAAACAGGGGGAGGGAAGGGGACTGATGGAACTTTCGGGGAGTGGGGGTCCAGAAAAGGGGAAATCATTTGAAATGTAAATAAATATATCAATAAAAAAAAATCAACGTATGGCCTTCCTGTTTCCGTCTGCACCATCTGAGCTGATCCTCTGCCACAGCGCTCCATACCCAAATAGCTCTAGGAGACACCTTGTCTCCCAGGGGAGCCAAAACACCTGCAAGCACAGGTAAGACCACCACTTCTGTTCAAATTCCTGGCCCAATAGGAACCCTTACAAAGCCATCAGGTCACAGGAACCAAGGAAAAGCTGGGAACAGGACCCTTCTGGTTTCTGTCTGCACCCCAGAGCTAAACCACAGCTCTCCATACCTAAATTCTTCCTAAAGAGAACTAGTCTCCCAGGAATATTGACACAGAGGCTTGCAGGAGGGACAAGCCACACTCAGAGACAACAAGATCAGCTAACACCAGAGACAACCAGATGGCAAAAGGGAAGGACAAGAACATAAGCAACAGAAACCAAGGCTACTTGGCATCCCCAGAACACAGTCTCCCACCACAGGGAGGCCTGGATACCCCAACACACCAGAAAAGCAAGACTCTGATTTAAAAATCACATCTCATGATACTGTTAGAGGACTTTAAAAAAGGACATAAATAACTCCCTTAAAGAAATACAGAAGAATACGGGTAAACAGGTAGAAGCCCTCAAAGAAGAAACACAAAAATCCCTTAAAGAACTACAGGAAAACACAGACAGGTGAAGAAAATGAACAAAACTATCCAGGATCTAAAACTGAAAATAAAAACAATAAAGAAATCACAAAGGGAGAGAACCCTGGAGCTAGAAAACCTAGGAAAGAGATCAGGAGTCATAGATGCAAGCATTACCAACAGAATACAAAAGATAGAAGAGAGAATCCCAGGTGCAGAAGATACCATAGAAAAAAATGACACAACAGTCAAAGAAAATGCAAAATGCAAAAAGCTCCTAACCCAAAACATCCAGGAAAGTCAGGACACAATGAGATTGTACCAGAAAAAAAATTCCGCGCCCCCCCCCTCTGTCACATAATAGTTAAAAAACCAAATGTACAGAACAAAGAAAGAATATTAAAAGCAGTAAGGGGGAAAGGCACACAAAGGCAGACCTATCAGAATTACTCCAGACTTCTCACCAGAGACGACGAAAGCTAGAAGATCCTGATGCCAGCCCAGGCTACTATACCTAGCAAATTACCATATTTAATTATCATTACTATATTTCAATTACCATAGATGCAGAAAACAAGATATTCCACGACAAGACCAAATTTACACAATATCTTTCCACAAATCCAGACCTAAAAAGGATAATAGATGGAAAACACCAACATGAGGGAAACTACACCCTAGAAAAAGCAAGAAAGTAATCTTCTTTCAACAAATCCAGAAGATAGCCACACAAACATAAAAATAACATAAAAAACAACAGGAAGTAATAATCACTAGTCCTTAATATCTCTTAACATCAATGGACTCAATTCTTCAATAAAAAGACATAGACTAACAGACTGGATACATAAACAGGACCCAGCATTTTGCTGCATACAGGAAATGCACCTCAGTGTCAACGACAAACACTACTTCAGAGTAAAGGGCTGGAAAACAATTTTCCAAGCAAATGGTTCCAAGAAACAAGTTGGAATAGCCATTCTAATATCGAATAAAATCGACTTTCAACCAAAACTCATCAAAAAAGATAAGGAAGGACACTTCATACTCATCAAAGGAAAAATCTACCAAGAAGAACTCTCAATTCTGAACATCTGTGCTCCAAATAGAAGGGCACCCACATTCATAAAAGAAATTTTACTAAAGCTCAAAACACACATTGCACCTCACACAATAGTAGTGGGAGACTTCAACACCCCACTCTCATCAATGGACAGATCAGGGAAGCACAAACTAAACAGAGACAGTGAAACTAACAGAAGTTATGGACCAAATGTATTTAACACATATCTGTACAACATTTCATCCTAAATCAAAAAATTATACCTTCTTCTCAGCACCTTATGGTACCTTTTCCAAAACTGACCATATAAGTGGTCACAAAACAGACCTCAACAGATACAAGAAGATTGAAATAATCCCATGCCTCCTATCAGATCACCACGGAGTAAGGATGGTCTTCAATAGCAACAAAAACAACAGAAAGCCCACATACACATGGAAGCTGAACAACGCTCTCTCTACAAATGATAACTTGGTCAAGGAAGAAATAAAGAAATCAAAGAATTTTTAGAATTTAATGAAAATGAAGGCACAACATACCCAAATTTATGGGACACAATGAAAGTAGTGCTAAGAGGAAAACTCATAGCTCTGAGTGCCTCCAAAAAGAAACTAGAGAGAGCATACACTAGCAGCTTAATAGGACATCTGAAAGCTCTAGAACAAAAAGAAGCAAATATAGCCAAGAGGAGTAGATGGCAGGAAATAATCAAACTCAGGGCTGAAATCAAACAAGTAGAAACAAAAGAACTATACAAAGAGTAAAAAAAAAAAAAAAAAAAAAAAACCTGGAGCTGGTTCTTTGAGAAAATCAATAAGATAGATAAACCCTTAGCCAGACTAACCACCAGGGGGCACAAAGACAATATCCAAATTAACAAACTCAGAAATGAAAAGGGAGATAAAACAACAGAAACTGAGAAAATTAAAAAAAAAATATCATCAGATCCTACTACAAAAGCCCATATTCAAAACAGCTGGAAAGTCTGGATAAAATTGACAATTTTCTACACAGATACCAAATACCAATGTTAAATCAGGATCAGAGAAACAATCTAAAGTCTCATAATCCCTTATGAAATAGAAGCAGTCATTAAAAGTCTCCCAAGCAAAAAAAGCACAGGACCAGATGGGTTTAGTGCAGAATTCTATCAGACCTTCAAAGAAGACCTAACACCATACTCTTCAAACTATTCCACAAAATAGAAAGAGAAGGAACACTACTTCACTCATTCTATGAAGCAACAGTTATGCTGATACCAAAACCTCACAAAGACACAACAAAGAAAGAGAACTTCAGACCAATTTCCCTTATGAATATCGATGCAAATATACTCAATAAAATGCTTGTAAACCGAATCCAAGAACACATCAAAACGATCATTAACCACAATCAAGTAGGCTTCATCCCAGGGATACAGGATGGTTCCTATATAGAACCATCAATACGGAAATTGTCAATGTAATCCACTACATTAAAAAAAAAAAAAACCTCAAAGAAAAAAACCACACTATCATTTCATTGAATGCTGAAAAAGCATTTGACCAAATTCAACATCCCTTCATGGTAAAAGTCTTGGAAAGATCAGGAATTCAAGGCCCATACCTAAACATAGTAAAAGCAATATACAGCAAACCAGTAGCCAACATCAAACTAAATAGAGAGAAACTGGAAGCAATCCCACTAAAACCAGGGACTAGACAAGGCTGTTCCCTCTCTCCCTATCTATTCAATATAGTACTTGAAGTTCTAGCTAGAGCAATTAGAAAACAAAAGGAGGGCAAAGGGATACAAATTGGAAAGGAAGAAGTCTAAATATCACTATTTGCAGATGATATGATGGTATATTTAAGTGACCCCAAAAACTCCACCAGAGAACTCCTAAACCTAATAAACAACTTCAGCAAAGTGTCCAGATATAAAATTAACTCAAAAAAAAACTTCCTCTACTAAATAAACTGAGAAAGAAATTAGGGAAACAATTGTAAACAATAGTCACAAACAATATAAAGTATCTTGGTGTGACTCTAACCAAACAAGTGAAAGATCTGTATGACAAGAACTTCAAATCTCTGAAGAAAGAAATAGAAGAAGACCTCAGAAAATGGAAAAATCTTCCATGCTCATGGATTGGCAGGATTAATATAGTAAAAATGGCCATCTTGCCAAAAACAATATACAGATTCATGCAATCCCCATCAAAATCCCAATTCAGTTCTTCATAGAGTTAGAAAGAGCAATTCTCAAATTCATCTGGAATAACAAAAAAACCCAGGATAGCTAAAACTATCCTCAACAGTAAAAGAACTTCTGGGGGAATCAGTATCCCAGACCTCAAGCAGTACTACAGAGTAATAGTGTTAAAAAGTGCATGTTATTGGTACAGTGACAGGCAGGTAGATCAATGGAATAGAATTGAAGACCCAGAAATGAAGCCACACACCTATGGTCACTTGATCTTTGACAAAGGAGCAACCACCATCCAGTGGAAAAAAGACAGCATTTTCAACAAATGGTGCTGGTTCAACTGGCGGTCAGCTTGTAAAAGAATGCAAATTGATCCATTCTTATCTCCCTGTACAAGGTTCAAGTCCATGTGGATCAAGGACCTCCACATAAAACCAGATACACTGAATCTAATAGAAGACAAAGTAAGGGAAAGTCCTGAACATATGGGCACAGGGGAAAAGTTCCTGAACAGAACTTATGCTCTAAGATCAAGACTTGACAAATGGGACCTCATAAAATTGCAAAGCTTCTGTAAGGTAAAGGACACTGTAAATAGGACAAAACAGCAACCAATAAATTGTGAAAAGATCTTTACCAATCCTACATCTAATATATGGTTAATATCCAGTATATACAGAGAACTCAAGAAGTTAGACTCCAGAGAACCAAATAACCCTATTAAAAGTGGGGAATAGAGCTAAACAGACAATTCTCAACTGAGAAAACTTGAAGGACTGAGAAGCACCTAAAGAAAAGTTCAGCATCCTTAGTCATCTGGGAAATGCAACTCAAAACAACCCTGAGATTTCACCTCACCCAGTCAGAATGACTAAGATCAAAAATTCAGGAGACAGCAGGTGCTGGCGAGGATGTGGAGAATGAGGAACATTACTCCACTGTTGGTGGGATTGCAAGCTGGAACAGCCACTGTGGAAATCAGTCTGGATGTTACTCAGAAAATTGAACATAGTATTATCTGAGGACCCAGCTATACCATTCCTGGGCATAGACCCAGAAGATGCTCCAACATATAACAAGGATGCATGTTCCACTATGTTCATAGCAGCCTTATTTATAATAGCCAGAAGTTGGAAAGAACCCAGATGCCCTTCAACAGAAGAATGGATACAGAAAATATGGCACATTTACACAATGGAGTACTGCTTAGCTATTAAAAATGATGAATTCATGAAATTCTTAGGCAAATAAATGGATGGAACTAGAAAATTTCATCCCGAGTGAAGTAACTCAATCACTGATAAGTGGATATTAGCCCAGAAGCTTGGAATACACAAGATACAATTCACAGACCACACGAAGCTCAAAAAGAAGGAAGACCAAAATGTGGGTGCTTCGGTTCTTCTTAGAAAGGTGAACAAAATACTCCTGGGAGCAAATATGGAGACAAAGTGCAGAGCAGAGACTGAAGGAAAGGCCATCTAGAGACTGTCTCACTTGGGCATTCATCCCAGATACAGTCACAAAACTCTGACACTATTATGGATGCTAAGAAGAAAGGCTTGCTGAAAGGAGCCTGATATAGCTCTCTCCTGAGAGGCCCTGCCAGAGCCTTACAAATATAGAGTCGAATACTCTCAGCCAACCATTGCAGAGTGCAGGGTCCCCAATGGAGGAGTTAGAGAGAGGACTGAAGGAGCTGAAGGGGTTTGCAACCTCATAGGAAGAAAAACAATATTAACCAAGCAGACCCTCTGCCCCAAAGCTCCTAGGGACTAAGCCACCAACCAAGGAGCACACATGGCTCCGTGTATTATGTAGCAAAAGACAGCTGTGTCAGACATCAATGGGAAGAGAAGTCCTTTGTTCTATGAAGGTTTGATAGATGCCCCAGTGTAGGGGAATCGAGGGCAGGGAGGTGGGAGTGGGTGGGTGGGTGGGTTGAGGAATACCCTCATAGATGCAGGGGGAGGGGGATAGGAGAGGAGGTTTCTGAGAGAGGGGGAAACCGGGTAAGAGGATAACACTCGAAATATAAATAAATTAAAATAAAAACAAACAAACAAAAACCCTGGCCAACTCATGCTATAGTAAAACTGCTGCATCCAGCATGGCTCCAGTGATAGACCTGACTGAGAACGATGAAGGAATGAGGAAACAACAGACAAATGTACACAGAAAAGCAGGTTTGAGTGGACTGGGCTCTCTCATGGTGAAACTGCAGTATCCCAGAAGCTCACCAAGTTTGTTATATAGAGTTAAATAGAGAGGTTACTGCCTGCCTAGTGCAAGGAGGCGGGACTTTTGATACACAGTTGGATCAAGGAGACAGGTGTATCTAGTTAGTCTTGTGGGAGCAGTTTCTGTGCAGGAGCAGCCGTTAGGTTATAAATATTCAGAGGGAGAAAGCTCCTGTGGACATTTTCTGCAGGCACAGTTAACATCCACACAGGGACCAGAAGGGAAGAGTTTTCAGTTTCCCTGAGTCTAGCCCAGGGAAGGCTTTGCTGTTTTCCCATGGGTCTGAAGTTAGAGGTCCTTGACATGACTGTGCCTATGTCAACAGCACACCCTGATTCAAGACTTTATTTCCTCATTTCATTCCTCTGCTCCCTATATACAACATATCCATCCATTCACATTACAAAAAACAAATCCATGGGCTCTTTGCACTGGAAAACACGTAAAGTCATCAAAGTCACATTAGTGAGGGCTCACCATATTACAGAGAAGAAAGTGGACACTTGAAGGTAAGTAATGTGCCAAATATGACTATCCATGACAGTATTAGTGCTTGTGTGTGTGTATCTTCAGAGTCCAAACCTATAGGCTATAAAAATAGGGAAACTACTATCTCTATGGACATCCCTTCCCCACAGCTAATGAGATTCCCACTGAACCTCAACAATGAGGTTTAACTTCTGATTTCACTGTCTTCACTGATGAAATTCAGACACTGTGTGATTCTCACCTAAAGTCTTTGCATCCTTCACAATGCCCTTGGGACATTCAAATTCACTTTTAGTTTCTTGTGAAACAAATGTTCACCTGATATGTAACATTATTTCTTCTCATTTAGATGAATATGTCCCACAGGCTTTTGAAGCCTTTTCCAATTACTGAAACTATCTGATTATAAAGATTATAGTACACATTATTTCTAGACAGTTTTGGGGGTGAAGATGGGAGCTTCCTGGGCTCCACATTTTAGCTGTGTCTTAGGAACATAGGCACATATGAACCAGGTGTGTTTGTTTTTCAAACCTAAGATTCAGGCTCTATGGAATAAAGGCTTAGGACATTTCAGGGTTCCTGCTGATTAGGAAAAAGAAAAAGAAGGGCAGAAGAACCCTTAGGGTTGTGGTCTTGGTTAGAAAAACAAATGCCCAAGGACATTTGGGGACCATTTTTGCCTTCATCAAATCTCATTATTTAGATAACCTGCTCTTTATGTGGAAATATGCCAGAAAAGCCAAATTCCAAAGTCAACAAACTTAGACTTTTCAGAGGCTAGTAAAGTGGACTGCATGGACCACTTACTGCTCATCAAAAGAACAGAGTGTGAAATCGTATAGAAGTAATCTGAAGGGCTAGTCAACGGCATTAAAGGAAAAAGAAACTAGACAAATGCCCTGAGGGTAGGTCGCAGTTCAGGGCTGCCTACGACGTCCAAGCTATGTCCTCAAACATTTCCTTGATGCCATCCCAAAGCAGCGCCCTTACTAAAGAGGAAGGATTCTCTGAAGCGACTGGGTTTTTAATGTATTAAGTTCTGTTTTCTACAAAAGACAAGATTTGGTCACTGATGCAATAGCAGTATTAAGGTTGCTAGGGTAACCAATTGATTTTTTTTTTTTTTGATTGGATTTGAGGCCTGCTTTTCAGGAGGGAATTCACACTTGGTCAAAAGTCTGTGGTTTGGGACATCAAATAGACCCCTGTGGGAAATCTAAGAAACTGTCGCCCTGCTAAATGGTCACATTGTTAAACTGCCTTCTGACTATCTAACAGGTAAGGGTGCTGTGAAATGCTGTCTTTTGGCTATGGTACGGCCATTGCACTCATGTGCTCACTGCAAAAGGCCAGCAGGAGATGAAGCCAACAGGATCGCTGCATTCCATCAGGAAACACTAATTAGACTCAATGGATTCCAAAAAGAAGGAGGAAGAGAATGGGCAGGAAGTAGAGAGGGGGATGTCTTGGTGTATGGGTGGGGATGTGGTTAAGATGCATTGCTTACAAATGTGAAACTATCATAGGATAAATAAAAGATAGCCTATTAAAATATAGTATATGTCAGCTGGATGTGGTGGGGCATGCCTTTAATCCCAGCTCTCAGGAGGCAGAGGTAGATGGATCTCTGTGAGTTTGAGACTGACCTGGTTTATAGAGTGAATTCCAGGACAACCAGAACTATGTAGAGAGACCTTGTTTCCCAGCTGTGCCCAAACCCAAAAAACAAAACAAAACAAAAAACAAAATAAAAACAATAGCAACCACAAAACAAACACCCCCCCCCAGCCAACCAACCAACCAAACATCACCAAAATACATTATATATTAAATGCTAAAAATGTATAATCACGTTTAAGTTAGAATGTAGTTTTTCCTTTTTTGAGATGGAAAACTGAAGTCTCTTTCATTCACTGTAGAGCACTGACATTATCTTCAGTCCAAGAGTAAAGCTCTGTACAAAATTTTCTCTGTGCCTGCCTCACTGGATGCTGCCAGTGAGCTACAGTTACCCCACAGAGCAAGGACACAGAGAGCAAACATAACCTTCAGGTGGCCTGTGCCTAATCATGCTTGTTTGGGTAGGAACTGCAAATGCTGTGGTCATCAAAGGGGTAATTTAATGACCTCTAATCTTACTGAGTTGCTGTTGCCAGATGCTTGCCTTTATCTGAGGAAGTATTGAAATGAATATGATTGTATAACCCGACTCGCTTTATCTGCCAGTTAAGGCCAACTCATGAGAATCACAATCATATTTTTTAAGCTTTCTGTGCTGTGACTTGCCCATTCAGGAAATATCTTCCATGTGTGTCATAGTTTTAACAAACACAGGTCTTAAATGTGAAACTGCTTCCAGGCACCTGACTCAAACATTCGGGTACCTACTCTGGGGCAGGCACTGTTTAGTAACCATAATGCAAACATAACCAATATGTTGAGACATTTCAATCATGCGTACAATGTCTAATGGTAGAAGCTTGCATCTCCAGCACCTCAAGCACTCATTATTTCTACTGCTCCATTTGAAGTCTTCAGAACATTAAAGACTGTTCTTCCTACGCACCGGCACCCCGTCCATCTACCTGCCCTGCCTCCATCCCTGCTCTATCACCTCTCTACATGCTGGTTGGACCAGGATGTCCCCTACAGGCTCCAGCTGGCAGCGCTGTTTGGGGAGGCTTAGGAGGAGTGGCCTTGCTGCAGGAAGCAAGTCACTGGAGAAGACTTTGAGAACTTAGACTCACATTTCTAGTTTGATGGCTCACTCTCTGTGCTTTCAGTTTAAGCTGGGAGCGCTGTGGAACGGTGAGGGATTGTTATCCCTTTGGAAGCAGAATCTCAAATAAAGCCTTCCTCTGTACGCTGCCTTGGTCTTACTGTTTTATCATAGCATCAGAAAAGTAACTAAGACACTCTAGAATCCACTTTTCTACCCTCTATATCTATGACACCAAGACTTTTGGTATCTGATTTAACTGAGAATATTCAGTATTTATCTTTCTGGGCTGAATTTATTTTATTTAACATGAGCCTTCTGGGCTCATACATTTTGTAAAACACAGAATTTCATTCCTTTTAATGACTAAATGATAGTCTGTCATGTGTGTGGTGGCACATGCCCTCAATCCTGGCAGTCAGAAAGCTGAGGAAGTGAGATCATGAGTTCAAAGCCAGCTTACGTTACACAGCAAGACTCTTGTTTCAAAAGACCACATACATACATACACTATATATACCTATATATATATACCACTATATATACCTATATATAGTGTATGTATGTATGTGTACACATATCTATATTTGTATGTTAGACATGTATGCACATGTATTACAATATGTATGTATACACACACACACACACACACACACACTCACACATCAGGCAGATGGAGCAAAGCTCCAACCATTTTACATATATACACATAACCTGTTCGGTGGATGGGGCAAGCTTCAACAGGCAGGCTTCAACAACTTTAATTTTTCTCTTAGACCTTTTATACCATCTAAGACAAAAAATTCTCCATGTAAGAAAAAAGATGACCTCATAGCCGCAAGTTACAGTCTCTAAAAACAATCACCATAAGAGCAGACTCTTCAAGAGCAGGTTAAAATCATCACACAAAAGGAAATCATGAAGGATTATTATGATTCTTTTGAAACTCATACTTAAGTCAACATCTCCCACCTTTCTCTCTACAAGTTCATCGTAACCCCAAGCAATTCTTTTGTCATTGATTATCAAAGTTTAAGCAAGTCAGTCGATAGTAGCAAGTTTTCCCTATGCTTAGCTGATGACAATTTGTATTTAATAAGAAACAGCTCACCATCGATCTTATGTCTTATTTTTGAAGGGTTGTTTAGCAAAACCGACTAATAATATATTCTTTATTCTTATACTCATTATAGAATGATTTATTCTTTGTCCATTACCCCATCTTTTCATGGCACACACCAAAACCTGTGACCATGTCCCTAGGTCACAGGCTCCAGGGCCTCAGAGCCAACCTAGAGTGAATGTTTTCTTTGATCTTTGGCTTGTCCCGAGCCTGTTTATCCCTTCCTAGTACAACAGCATGCTTGTACCCATGAGAGCTCCCTGTGCTCACCTATGCAACCCTCACTTTTCTACAAGGGACGGGGCACACTGTATTCTTAATTTTGTTATATCTTTCTGGAAAAACCACATAAACCATCTCCTTAAACTTTCTACCAATGACTCTAACTTCCTAAAACTATTCAAATCAACTCAGGAATTCTGTAAAACCATTAGTTCATTTAAACACTACTACTTCGTGAAAGTTGCTCTTCATATGGAGCTATAGGAAAATCGCCCAATTGAGTGGGCTGTCTCTCATGAAGCAGTCACAGCAGACTACGGGCAGTGAGGGTCTCTCCACAGCATTCACACCATGCTAGATGCAGGGGAATACAGCAATGACAAACATGAGAAGACAGCAGCAGCTAGAGGCAATCCAGAGACGAACTCTGCCCCTTCCCTCCTCTCCCCTCCCCTCTCCCCTCCCCTCCCGGGGTTGGGGGGCTGAGACTCTCCACTTGCCCACTGCAGTCCCTCCCGCATGGTGTCCATCAATTCTACATTTTGGCTATTGTGAGAAAATCAGCTGCAGTAAGCACGGAGGTGCAGACAGCGCTCTAAACAGATCATCCATTCTTTATATATATACACAGTAGGGGGCTGCTCCACTGTGTTACTGTTCTAGTTCTACATGTATGAGAAAGTCACCATTTTCGTGATTGTGCTAATCTGTGTTCTCACCAATAGTCAACGGGAGGCCCTCTGTCTTTGTGCACTTCCAGGACACATGGGGATGCTTGACAGTCTCCCAATCTCTCATCCTGTCTTTCCTTTATGTGGCTTTTTCTACCGTGTGTGCAGGCTGACTTCCAAAAGCAAGGCTCCTTCATTCCATTTCTCTACAGGAGACTCCGACTGCTCGGTGTGTCTACCTATCCTGGCTCCCTGGCATCACACCGACCATAAACCATCTCCTGCCCGTGCTTTTGTGACAGCCTCCGAACCGTCTCTCTGCTTCCACCTCACCCTCTACAGATTCATTTCATATATGATCCAGAGTAAAACTTCCATGTTACCTCATGCGCAGACCTAGAGTTTCCCAGCTACTGTTTTTTTTTTTTTTCTTAGCTGTGGTTTAAACGCCAGATTCAGTGTATCAGCAGTCCTCTTCATTTAAAGCTATATTCTTATCTCTGGGTTACCTTAAGTTAGAAAAAAATAGGAATGCTGTTGAACAAGGGGCAAGTGGTTGACAGCATTGCACCACGCTGAGGCCTACAGACCAGGGCAGCTCCACCACACCGCGCTGAGGCCTACAGACCAGGGCAGCTCCACCACGCCACGCTGAGGCCTACAGACCAGGGCAGCTCCACCACGCCACGCTGAGGCCTACAGACCAGGGCAGCTCCACCACGCCACGCTGAGGCCTACAGACCAGGGCAGCTCCACCACGCCACGCTGAGGCCTACAGACCAGGGCAGCTCCACCACGCCACGCTGAGGCCTACAGACCAGGGCAGCTCCACCACGCCACGCTGAGGCCTACAGACCAGGGCAGCTCCACCACGACACCATGCTGATTGCTTTTGCTCACATCAACCACTTTCTTTTGAATTTTAATTTTATTTATTATTAGATGGAGGGGAAGAAAGTGAGACACAATGTGTGTGTGAGTGAGTGTCATAACCCCGAGAGAGTCAATTCTCTCCTCCTACCATGTGGTTCCAGGGATGTAACTTAGGTCTTCGGGCATGAGCAACAAGCCTTCTAATCCTCTGAGCCAGCTCCTGGGAGCTACCTCAAATGACTAATTAAATCATGCTTAAGGCCAAAGTATCTTAACCTTAAATTGATACTCTTCTCTCATCCACGTTCTTAAAAAAAAAAAAAAAAAACCCTCAAGTTTTGCTTCATGCAGATGTTTCCTGAAACTGTTTTCTGTACTTAAGTGAAGACAAGGACCCTGTCATCTGAGAGTGGTGAGCGCGTCTGGAGAACCGGAGTGCCTCAGGTGGCAGCTTCAGCACTGTCGGCCTGGATTGTTAACTGAATTCTATTTCTCCAGCACAGGGGAAATCTAGCAAGTGACCGTCGGTTAAATTTCACTGACACTCAAAGCCATGCCCTGGGAGAGTGCTTTTGGTGACTTGGGGATTCAAGAGTATGGCCAGAGGTGCTGCCAGAGTTCTGATTTGGGAGACTCTCAATAAACTAGGTGCAGTCATTTGCCCCTCCCCCCAAAATCAAATGGAAAAACTAACAGTGAAGAAAGGAATGTATTCAGTACAGCTCTATTGGGAAGATGGGGTGGGGGCCAAGTGTGCTCAGTTCCACTGGTGAGAAACAGATAACACACCATGTTCTTGTAAGAGCCCACTGGTACTTTGTATTGTATCCACTGAGAACTGTTTCTTTGTTTTGAGTTAATCTTTAACCCCGATGTAATCGATGTAATACTAGTGGTGACTTGATCCCAGAGGGATGCAGTGACCTTGGTGTATCTGACTCTTCCCCTCTTGATCTGGTTGAAGAGCACCTAGGGTCTGGTTCTGTGTGTTCCTGGAGAAGTCTGTACAATGGGATGGGTAAAGTTCCTTAGACATTAGGGACTACTTCTGCATAGTGGTGCCAGCCTTGGTCTTTCATAGGACAATGAGGCCATTAGTTTTTATTACATATAGATGTTCTGTATGAATGGCTATTCTTGGAATCTTGGAGGGGGGAAGCTCTCTCACACTTTAGTTTTAAGACAAGCTTCAAACGCACCTAGGCTGGCTTCAAACTTGTGTAGCTGAGGATGACCTGGAGCTTCCAGTCCTCCTACTGCCACCTTCCCAGGGCTAGGATTACAGGTGCTCACCCTCACACCAACTTACACTGCACTAGGGATCAACCGGATCAACCTGAGGGCTTGGTACATTCGAGGCAAGCATTCCGATAATTGAGCTTTGATCTTTATTATTTATTGACACCTTCCGGCTAGACACACAAATTCTCCTGCCTCAGCCTCCCGAGTGCTGAGATTACAGGAATGTACCACCAGGGTCTTTTCTTTGAATGCGTCTTGCCACTAACGTATCTTAAGAAATAAAGTTAATTATCTTTTGGTGTTTTCAGTCATAAATGAGGAAAAAGGTTAGATAAATATAGGACTTATCGACCCCGTAGTACCAGTTTTTAGGCCTATCTTAAATGAAAACATGGAAAGCAGCTCAGGAATCTGACCCAAAGTTT
Organism: Apodemus sylvaticus; assembly: GCF_947179515.1. NCBI lineage: Eukaryota > Metazoa > Chordata > Mammalia > Rodentia > Muridae > Apodemus > Apodemus sylvaticus. The sequence goes on from NC_067475.1 coordinate 66,303,397, forward strand.
AAAGGAGACAGATAAGAAATTTTAAGAGGGGCGCTTGCCAAGCTTTGAGGCTGCCGCTTGCTATTCACAGAACCCCAGTTAGGAGTCTTGCTTTAAGCAAAGGCAGCCTCTAAGTCCCAGTCGCCAGCACACTTAGACCAGTCTTCCGCACCTGCGTGCTTCTCGAGCGCGGGAACGCGCGGGAGCTGCGCCCTCTGGCGGCGGCGCGCTGTAGTGCGTGCGCGCGGGAGCGAAGGCGCGGGGCCTCTCGGGATGGCGGGTAGCCTGCCGCGCTTCCTGAAGGCGCTGCCGGCCGAGCACGGGCCGGAGCCGGTGCGGACGCGGGTGCAGGAACAGGACTTACAGCAGTGGGGCTTGACTGGTGAGCCGGCAGGAGAGGCCCGGGGGCGGGCGGGAGCCGGGAAGGCGCGCGGCAGCGCAGGCCTACGCGGGGGCAGCCGGGGAGCCAGCCGCTTTCCGGCCACTCTAGCTCCTTCCAGTCTCCGGGTCCCCGCCGACTGGGCATGCGCACTCACTTGTTGCGGCTCCCTAATGAACTCTCAAAGCTGCGCTGGAAGCGTTGCCCGGCAAAGATTGTCGTGTCCTTTACCGCGTGTGCTTTCGTGTTTAGTCCACTTTCCACTACGAGTCCCATGTGTGGACCCCAGGTGTGTAGGCTCCAGATGTGGAGACCTCTAGTTTATAGGTTGCAGATGTGGAGACCCCCAAGGCGTGCAGACCCCAATGGACCTGGAGCCACCGCTCTCTCTGTCCACCGCTCTCTCTGTTGAACACTCCTAGACTCCTTTCCTTACGTGTCTGATGGGAATGTAGTGCTGGTTTAACGGAATGTCATAATGGCTCACCAGTTGTCACCACGTGGTCGTTATTTATTGCTGTCGAGATAAACAAAATAAATACCGGCCCCAGGACCCAGTTTCTTAACTAGAGGATAAGTGCTTTTGAAAGTATAAGGAAGCACTTGACTCACTTGTGCCAAGTACCACCAAAAGGTGAGGGTTTGGAAAGGCAACAAAATGTGCAGTTTCTCCCAGTGATACCAACTTGCAAAATAAGATGTCAGGAGTTGACATCTGTCTTCACAGCCACGATGGAGAACATTTCCACTGCTGTAAGCCCCTCCTGTTGCCTGGTGATAGCTATACTAATTTCCTTACCACCATTTACTTGATCCTTTGCAACCATTGTTTTCTCTCCTTTTTGCTCTTTTTCCAAGTTTTTTTCTCCCTCCCTCCCTCCTCCCCTCCCTCCGTCCCTCTCTCCCTCCCTCCTTCCCTCCTTCCCTCCTTCCCTCCTTCCCTCCTTCCCTCCTTCCCACATTCCCTCCCTCTGTTTTTCTTTTTCTCTAGTGCTGGGGATTGAACCTGTGGCTTGGCCCAGGTGGGCAAGCACTCTGTCATTAAGCTGCACCCCCAGTCCAGTCTTCTCCATTTCTGTAATTTTGTCATTTTGAAAAGTGACCTGCATGAGTCTTGTGATATATAACTCCTGTCACACCGTGTGTGATCTCTGGAGGTTGACTTTTCCTGATCTCCCCTTGGTTTTCCTTATGGATTCACCACAGGCTGGTTACCATCTAGTCACTGACATTGATGTGAATTGGTTTTAGTTTTTTTTTTTTTTTAATTTATTAGTTTATTTTATGTATGTGGGTGCTCTGTTTTCATGCATACCAGGAGATGGAATCAGATCCCATTACTGGTGGTTGTGAGCCACCATGTGGTTGCTGGGATTTGAACTCAGGACCTCTGGATAACCAGCCAGTGCTCTTAACTGCTGAGCCATCTCTTCAGCTCTGCTTTTAGCTTTTTTTTTTCCCTTTCACCTTTCTTCCTCCAGTGTTGAAAACCTTTGTGTGATGGTTTTATGTGAAGATATGTCTTCATCTCCCCCAGACAACTATGAGGGAGCTCTTGGGTCAGGGGCTGCTTGCATATTTAGAGAAAATGTTAGGGTTATTTCCAGAGCGATTCTTTCTTTTCTTTCTTTTTATTTATTTATTTTGTTTATGTGAGTACACTGTAGTTGTCATCAGACACACCAGAAGAGGGCATCAGATCCCATTACAGATGGTTATGAGCCACCATGTGGTTGCTGGGATTTGAACTCAGGACCTCTGGAATATAAAAAGAACTCAAAAATGAAGTGAAAAAAATTCAAATTAAAAATTGGGTGAAAAAAAAAAGAGATAAAGCAAATGGGGATATTCACCTTCAAACCACTGTAGGACACGACCAGCACGATTAGGAGAACCAAGCAAAGCAAAGCCAAACATATAAAATATAAAATAATAAATAAATTTAATAAATATAAAAAAGACTTTTTATATTCCAGTAGGACTTTCTCTTACATTTATGAGTTTGCAAAACAATTAGTTTGGTCAAATTTATCAGATTTTATGTAAGTTTTTCTTTGCCTGTTTTTGGTGTCCAGTGTAAGAATTTGGGCAGTGTAAGATGGCTCAGTGGGTGCTTCCATGGACAGACCTAATGCCCTGAGTTTGGGTTCTGCTGGCCTTCAGGTCCGTGCCTGTTCCACAGCGCAGAAGACAGCGCATACTCAGCACTGTTGGGCTCAGCAGGCCTGTGGTCCTGTTTGGGAAACACATTTCCTTGACTTTTCTAGTATCCAGAGGCTGGTGGGTCGGACTTACCAAAACACATTATTTGTAAAAAGTAATGATACCTTCTCTTTTGAAAGAGGTTTTAAGTCTTTTAATGGACTGAAGGGTAGGTGTCTTAAAATGAAAGTTTTTCAAATGGTCTTTTAGTCTTTGATCCTGGAGGCTTCCACAGGTTTACCTTCTTCTATCTTAGCTATGATTTTAAATTTGCTCACTCAGTCTCCTTTGCCAAACTATGTTTTTTCATATTTCTGCACCTCGCATCTCTGGATTCCCACTGTAAATCTGACTAAACGTAGCAAGTAGAGTCCATGCCACAGTCTAAATGCTGAGTTGTGTTGAAATTCCTTCTGTTAAATTTTAAACCATTACTTTTGAATTCAGCCTCAGGACCCTGGCAGAACAAAACTGGGATAATTTACCAGCGTGCACCAGGTTGAGTCTTCTGCCCCTGAAGCATCCATTCCCTGATCCGTACTCCTGAATCCCTGTTGGTCTTCTGGTTTTCTAAATGCCCAGAAGCATCCAGCTTACAGGATACTGGGGCATCTTTAGCCTACAGCTCTAGGCTCTTTTTTTTTTTTTTTTTTTTTTTTTTTTTTTTTATTCGATATAATTTATTTACATTTCAAATGATTTCCCCTTTTCTAGCCCCCCCCACTCCCCGAAAGTCCCGTAAGCCCCCTTCTCTTCCCCTGTCCTCCCTCCCACCCCTTCCCAGTTCCCCGTTCTGGTTTTGCCAAATACTGTTTCACTGAGTCTTTCCAGAACCAGGGACCACTCCTGCTTTCTTCTTGTATCTCATTTGATGTGTGGATTATGTTTTGGGTATTCCAGTTTTCTAGGTTAATAACCACTTATTAGTGAGTGCATACCATGATTCACCTTTTGAGTCTGGGTTACCTCACTTAGTATGATGTTCTCTAGCTCCATCCATTTGCCTAAGAATTTCATGAATTCATTGTTTCTAATGGCTGAATAGTACTCCGTTGTGTAGATATACCACATTTTTTGTATCCACTCTTCTGTTGAGGGATACCTGGGTTCTTTCCAGCATCTGGCAATTATAAATAGGGCTGCTATGAACATAGTAGAGCATGCATCCTTATTACATGGTGGGGAATCCTCTGGGTATATGCCCAGGAGTGGTATAGCAGGATCTTCTGGAAGTGAGGTGCCCAGTTTTCGGAGGAACCGCCAGACTGCTTTCCAGAGTGGTTGTACCAATTTGCAACCCCACCAGCAGTGGAGGAGTGTTCCTCTTTCTCCGCACCCTCTCCAACACCTGCTGTCTCCTGAATTTTTAATCTTAGCCATTCTGACTGGTGTAAGATGAAATCTTAGGGTTGTTTTGATTTGCATTTCCCTAATGACTAATGAAGTTGAGCATTTTTTAAGATGCTTCTCCGCCATCCGAAGTTCTTCAGGTGAGAATTCTTTGTTTAACTCTGTACCCCATTTTTTAATAGGGTTGTTCGGTTTTCTGGAGTCTAACTTCTTGAGTTCTTTATATATATTGGATATTAGCCCTCTATCTGATGTAGGATTGGTGAAGATCTTTTCCCAATTTGTTGGCTGCCGATCTGTCCTCTTGATGGTGTCCTTTGCCTTACAGAAACTCTGTAACCTTATGAGGTCCCATTTGTCAATTCTTGCTCTTAGAGCATACGCTATTGGTGTTCTGTTCAGAAACTTTCTCCCTGTACCGATGTCCTCAAGGGTCTTCCCCAGTTTCTTTTCTATTAGCTTCAGAGTGTCTGGCTTTATGTGGAGGTCCTTGATCCATTTGGATTTGAGCTTAGTACAAGGAGACAAGGATGGATCAATTCGCATTCTTCTGCATGCTGACCTCCAGTTGAACCAGCACCATTTGTTGAAAAGGCTATCTTTTTTCCATTGGATGTTTTCAGCCTCTTTGTCGAGGATCAAGTGGCCATAGGTGTGTGGGTTCATTTCTGGATCTTCAATCCTGTTCCATTGATCCTCCTGCCTGTCACTGTACCAATACCATGCAGTTTTTAACACTATTGCTCTGTAGTATTGCTTGAGGTCAGGGATACTGATTCCCCCAGATTTTCTTTTGTTGCTGAGAATAGTTTTAGCTATCCTGGGTTTTTTGTTGTTCCAGATGAATTTGATAATTGCTCTTTCTAACTCTGTGAAGAATTGAGTTGGGATTTTGATGGGTATTGCATTGAATCTGTATAGTGCTTTAGGCAAAATGGCCATTTTAACTATATTGATTCTACCGATCCATGAGCATGGGAGGTTTTCCCATTTTTTGAGGTCTTCTTCCATTTCCTTCTTCAGAGTCTTGAAGTTCTTGTCATACAGATCTTTCGCATGTTTGGTAAGAGTCACCCCAAGATACTTTATACTGTTTGTGGCTATTGTGAAGGGGGTCATTTCCCTAATTTCTTTCTCAGCCTGCTTATCCTTTGAGTATAGGAAGGCCACTGATTTGCTTGAGTTGATTTTGTAACCTGCCACTTTGCTGAAGTTGTTTATCAGCTGTAGGAGCTCTCTAGTGGAGTTCTTTGGGTCACTTAGGTAGACGATCATGTCGTCTGCAAATAATGATAGTTTGACTTCCTCCTTTCCAATTTGTATCCCTTTGACCTCCTTATGTTGTCGAATTGCCCGAGCTAGTACCTCAAGTACAATATTGAAAAGATAAGGAGAAAGGGGGCAGCCTTGTCTGGTCCCTGATTTCAGTGGGATTGCTTCAAGTTTCTCTCCGTTTAGTTTGATGCTGGCTACCGGTTTGCTGTATATTGCTTTTACTATGTTTAGATATGGGCCTTGAATTCCTGTTCTCTCCAAGACTTTAAGCATGAAAGGATGCTGAATTTTGTCAAATGCTTTTTCAGCATCCAATGAAATGACCATGTGGTTTTGTTCTTTGAGTTTGTTTATGTAGTGGATTGTATTGATGGATTTCCGTATATTGAACCAACCCTGCATTCCCGGGATAAAGCCTACTTGATCATGGTGGATGATCGTTTTGATGTGTTCTTGGATTCGGTTGGCAAGAATTTTATTGAGTATTTTTGCATCGATGTTCATAAGGGAAATTGGTCTGAAGTTCTCTTTCTTTGTTGGATCTTTGTGTGGCTTTGGTATCAGCGTAATTGTGGCTTCGTAGAAGGAATTGGGTAGTGTTCCTTCTGTTTCTATTTTGTGGAATAGTTTGAAGAGTATTGGTGTTAACTCTTCTTTGAAGGTCTGGTAGAATTCTGCACTGAAACCATCTGGTCCTGTGCTTTTTTTGGTTGGAAGACTTTCTATGACTCCTTCTATTTCTTTAGGCTTTATGGGACTGTTTAGATGGTCTAGTTGGTCCTGATTTAATTTTGGTATTTGGTATCTGTCAAGGAAATTGTCCATTTCCTCCAGATTCTCCAGTTGTGTTGAGTACAGGTTCTTGTAGTAGGATCTGATGATTTTTTGGATTTCCTCAGTTTCCGTTGTTATGTCTCCCTTTTCATTTCTAAGTTTGTTAATTTGGATACTTTCTCTGTGCCCTTTGGTCAGTCTGGCTAAGGGTTTATCTATCTTGTTGATTTTCTCAAAGAACCAGCTCCTGGTTTTGTTGATTTTTTGTATGGTTCTCTTTGTTTCTACTTGATTGATTTCGGCCCTGAGTTTGATGATTTCCTGCCTTCTACTCCTCCTGGGTGAAATAGCTTCTTTTTGTTCTAGGGCTTTCAGGTGTGTCATTAAGTTGGTAATGTATGCTCTCTCCATTTTCTTTTTGGAGGCACTCAGGGCTATGAGTTTTCCTCTTAGCACTGCTTTCATTGTGTCCCATAGATTTGGGTATGTTGTGTTTTCATTTTCATTGTGTTCTAAAAAGTCTTTAATTTCTTTCTTTATTTCTTCCTTGACCAAGGTGTCATTGAGTAGAGTATTGTTCAATTTCCACGTGTATGTGGGTTTTCTGTTGTTTCTGTTGCTATTGAAGACCACTTTTATTCCATAGTGATCAGATAGGAGGCATGGGATTAGTTCTATCTTCTTATATTTGTTGAGGTCTGTCTTGTGACCAATTATATGGTCGATTTTGGAGAAGGTACCATGAGGTGCTGAAAAAAAGGTATATTCTTTTGTTTTAGGATAGAATGTTCTATATATATCAGTTAAATCTAATTGGTCCAAAGCTTCAATTAGTTTCATTGTGTCCTTGTTTAGTTTCTGTTTTCCTGATCGGTCCATTGAGGAAAGTGCAGTGTTGAAGTCACCCACAATTATTGTGTTAGGTGCAATGTGTGCTTTGAGTTTTAATAAAGTTTCTTTTATGAAAGAGGGTGCCCTTGCATTTGGAGCATAGATGTTCAGGATTGAGAGTTCTTCTTGTTGTATTTTTCCTTTGACCAGCAAGAAGTGTCCCTCAGAGTCTCTTTTGATGACTTTGGGTTGAAAGTCAATTTTATCTGATATTAAAATGGCTACTCCAGCTTGTTTCCTGAGACCATTTGCTTGTAAAATTGTCTTCCAGCCTTTTACTCTAAGGTAGTGTTTGTCTTTGACCCTGAGGTGTGTTTCCTGTAAGCAGCAAAATGTAGGGTCCTGTTTACGTATCCAGTCAGTTAGTCTGTGTCTTTTTATTGGGGCATTGAGTCCATTGATGTTAAGAGATATTAAGGAATAGTGATTGTTACTTCCTATCATTTTTGACGTTATTTTTTAAATTTGATTGCTTAACTTCTTTTGGGTTTGATGAAAGGTTACTATCTTGCTTTTTTCAGGGTGAAGTTTCTCTCCTTGTATTGGTGTTGTCCTCCTATTATCCTTTTTAGGGCTGGGTTTGTGGATAGATATTGGGTGAACTTTGTTTTGTCGTGAAATATCTTAGTTTCTCCATCTATGGTGATTGAGAGTTTTGCTGGATATAGTAGTTTTGGTTGGCATTTGTGTTCTCTTAGAGTCTGCATGAGATCTGCCCAGGACCTTCTAGCCTTCATAGTCTCAGGTGAAAAGTCTGCTGTGATTCTGATAGGTCTTCCTTTATATGTTACTTGGCCTTTTTCTCTTACTGCCTTTAATATTCTTTCTTTGTTTAGAACATTTGGTGTTTTGATTATTATGTGACGGGAAGTATTTCTGTTCTGGTCCAGCTCTAGGCTCTTAACCTCCCTCTTGCAAACCAGTTTCTATAAACCACAAGGCCAGATTGACCACAGCAGTGACTCCATTTCTTGGTACCAATTTTCAGTGACAAATATCTGATGAAAGTAATTTACGGAAGGAAATTTATTCAGACTTATGATGTGGAGAAAAAGTCCACTGCAGGATGCTTGGTAGTTGGAGCAGGTCCCAGAGACGGCACCTTGTGGTATTGTGGCACAGTTGGGCTTGGGTGAAAGGTGGGGCCAGGCTGTAGCCTCAAGGTCTGCTCTCTAGTGCCTTCCTCCATTTTCTCCAGCTAAGCCCTACCCCCTAAAGCTCCCACCACCCACCCAAATTGTGTCTCTTGCTGGGGCCCAAGTGTTGAGGTCAATGAGCTAGTGGGGGCATTTCACATCCAGGCTCTGTCTGTCACATAATGTTCATGACGACGCACTGTTCCACGCTGAAGCGTGGTGTGAAGTCGTCCGGTCTGCATCTCTCCTTAGCACGCCCGGCCGTGTGCTGCTTGTCCATCAGCTGCTTTAGTGATGCTGGTTTCCAGGACTGAGTAGTAGGGTTGTGAGTCTCTGTAGACTCCCTGTCAGGTGGATTAGGTGACAAAGACAATATGCTTTAGGAGTTTGAATGAGTGAGTGACAGATGGTGACCAAGTCTGCATGAAATGTATCCGGGAGGGGAATTCTGTGGCTGGCCAGATTGGGAGCGTGGGAGGTGAGGCCGTCGTAGAACCTGAAGCTTGCTGGAATTTCTGCTCTTCAGACTGCTCCTGGGTTTTTTGTTTGTTTGTTTGTTTTTATTTCTAGGGATTCGTCTACGTTCTTACCAGCTGGAGGGGGTCAATTGGCTCGTGCACTGCTTCCATAGCCAGAATGGCTGCATCCTGGGGGATGAGATGGGCCTGGGGAAGACTTGCCAGGTATGCTGGTGTGCAATGAGCACAGCTCACCTCCACACAGCTGACGTCATCTTTGCGTGCTCACTGCAGCAGCGGGTTTCTTACCAGTGTATAAAATACGGAAAGTAGCATGTTAAAGGATTGGGACCTTAGAGGTGGCTTTTCTAGTTTGAGTTTTTAAAATTGTACCATTGCCCTTGTTCAATCTGGGTTTTTGTTTTGTTTTGGAGCGGGCATTGTTGTTTTGTTTTTTGATTTTTAACATTTGGGAGAAGGCATGCTTTAATTAGAGCAGCTAATGGCCCCGATCCAGGGCTTTTCTCTATAAAAAAATAATTTACCTGTCTAACTTCACTAGCTAACTAATGGCGTTAAAGGAAGCAACGTAAGGCGTAGAGACCTGGAGAGTCTGGTTGTTAGGACAATGTTAGGCAGGCGGAGGATTGATACTCAGCCAGGACGGTGAGCAAGACTGCCTTGGGTTGACATGTCATTTGTGGGTTTGGGTTGATGGACAGATCAGTTACATCATACCATGTGAGTTAATCACATGGGAGGGGGAGGTCCCAATCTATAGAATATTAACGTCAGGGTAGTCAGGATACACAAGCAAATGCCATGGTGATAGCATTTCACAATCCTGACAGTCAGTCTTATCAGTCCTTTGAGAAGAGGTGTGTGTGTGTGTGTGTGTATATGTATGTGTGTGTGTGTGCCTGTGTGTGTGTGTGTGTATGTATGTGTGTGTGTGCCTGTGTGTGTGTGTGTATGCGTGTGTGTGTGTATGTGTGTGTGTGTGCGTGTGTGTGTGCACACATACTCAAGTGCATATGTTCCAGTGGTTGTGAGGACTTCGTGGTTATTTTTCATGAGGAAATGTGATCAGAACTGATTTTTTTCCTCTGTTCTAGACCATCGCTTTCCTCGTTTACTTGGTGGGGAGGCTGAACGATGAAGGGCCGTTTCTGATTCTTTGTCCCTTGTCTGTTTTGAGCAACTGGAAAGAAGAGATGGAGAGGTACAGAGTAAATTAGATGAACTTTTATTCTTTGCCTTGTTTAAGATAGTCTGGCAGGTGTGATCAAATATGATAAAATGATAGTGTCTTATACAGTTAATAAGCTTATTCTAGAAAGGTCTGAATTGAAGCAAGGTAGGTAGACACTGGGGATCCAGGATAGGAGGGTCCAGGTCTTATCACTTCTGTTTGGCAATTTAAAGGTCAGTATTCATTTTTAAAAGCATATTGTACTGAAGAAAGACCATACTTTTTATATTGATGTAGGGAATGATTAATGTGAGAAAGGCTTCCTTTTAAAAGCCAACACAATGCCTTTAGACCTAACTCTAATGCCTAAACATTTACACCAGGGCCTTACCTGAGGCTTAGCCATGCTGGAGGCACGGTTTGGAGGCCTCAGCACTCTCTGGGTGCAGGCCTCTCAGGGTCTGCACTGTCTCATCAAGCGTGGTTTGCTTGGCAACCCACACCGTTCCCTGGGGCACTCTAACATTTGCCCTGTCCGCCTCTTTTCTTTGCTCCAGATTTGCTCCAGGTCTTTCCTGTGTGACATACACAGGTGACAAGGAAGAGAGAGCCTGCCTTCAGCAGGACTTAAGACAGGAGTCAGGTTTTCATGTGCTGCTGACGACCTATGAGGTAACTATCTGCTTCTCTGCAAGAACTCCTAACCTGGGCCAAAGATGTGGTTAAAACCACGGTAATTGCATTTAAACAGAGCTTTAGGGGATCTGGGGGGAGGGACCTGACCCTTCACCACATTCACAGAGGGACTTTGTGACTGTAGAAATGAAGGATCATGGGGCTTTGTGCTGGTTAGTTTCCTTCGTTGTCATCCCTGCTGCTTCATGGGGAGTGGTTTCGGAGGAGGGGCTTGAACTGCCTCTTTTCAGATGAACGGAAGCAGCTAGGGAAAGGGGCTCGTGCTTGGTAACTGGAGCACAGGAGTGGGGCACACTTAGTATGTTAGTTACGGTCTCTCATGCTCTGATGACAGCAATACCAAAGGCAACACGGGGAGTGAAGGGTTTATTTCATCTTATACTTCAAGTAATACTTCAAGTCCCTCACTGGGGGGGTCGGGCCAGGAAGTCAAGGCAGGAGCTGATGCAGAGGCCGTGGGGTAGTGCTCCTCACTAGCCTCCTTCTCGTGCCTTGCTCAGCTTGCTTTCTTACAGAACCCAGGACTCCCAGACCAGGGGTGGCCCCACAAACAGTGCGCTAGGCACCCATATCAATGTCAGTCAATAAAACCCTTCTCAGACTTGGCCACAGGCCACTCTGGTGGGGCGCTTTCTCAACTAAGGTTCTCTCCTTCGGGTGACTGGCTTGTGTGCCATTGACGCAGAGCCAGCCAGCACATAAGCTACAGTCTCATTGCTAGTTCTTGTTGGATAAAGACTTGGTCCTTGTAAGTGAGATCTTCCCCTTCGCCAGACGCCCTTTTGTTTGACTTAGAAAGGACTCGCAGAGCTCTGAGGCTCACCAGGGAAGGAAAGGCAGAACTGTTGTGATTGGAGAGAGGCCCCGCCCAAGACAGGAAAGTAGTTGGTCAGGTCTGGAATTTCTCAGCACCAGCCTTTTTTAAACTTGTCTTTCTTACTTTTTCAGATTTGCTTGAAAGATGCCTCATTTCTAAAATCGTGAGTAGGTTGTGCCCCGCCCCAGAAACTGTCGCATGAACCGTGAAAGTCACATGTCTCCTTCATTCTTTGGAATTCTGCCCTCTCCCGAGTTTGTCTTATTTTGAAGTCTTGATGGCTAACATAGATGTTATGGCTTCTCTTTAATGTTTTCTTATATTTAAGTGAGCATTCTATCTTTTCCACGAGAGGAAAGTATGCTTCTCTCTCTTTTCCCCTTTGCCTATTTTAATAGAGTTTTTCTTGGAGGGGAGTCCTAGAGATTGAAGCCAGGGATTTGCCCATGCTCGGCAAGTGTGCTGCTCATGAACCCTCTGTGCCCCACCCCTTCTTTGTTTTCTGAGTGGTCTCTCTGCCTGCTGGCCTCCCCCTCTCCCCCACGTGTGTCTGGGCCTGTGCTTGCCTGTGTGCGAACTGATACTCTATCTTCCACTGGTTTGTGGCAGTCTCTTCTTCTGCCCCTGTGAGGCACACTGCAAACTAGCTGAGCCGTGAGTTCCTGTCTCATTCTCCTCTGTTTTGCTGTAGGTGTGTTGGGACCACAGCTGCTTTTTACTTGGGTTGCAGAGACCCAGCTTAGGCCACCAGGCTTGCACATCAAGAGCCTTACGTGCCTTTAACTCTAGGTGCAGGGGAAGCTGATGCTCTGGGCCACGGCAGGCACCTGTTCTCATGGACACATACATGTAATTAAAAAACAGGCAATAAATGTGAAATCTTAAAGGACAGTAAACTAGGCTATAAAGGTTGAGTATTAGACCTTCATAGGTGTACCATGGTATGTATTTGCTTGCACATAGCCCTACCCCCACTCCCCCACAAACATTCATACACATGAGTCTGTGGGGGCCATATCTATTCTCTCACACATATATCCCTTCCCCATCTCCTGTCTGTCTTAGGGTTGCTGTTGCTGTGAACAGACACCATGACCGTGACAACTCTTATAAAAGAAAACATTTAATTGGGGCTGCAGTATAGTTTCAGAGGTTCAGTCCATTCTCATCATGACAGGGAACATGGCAGCGTGCAGGCAGACATGGTGCTGGCGGAGCCGAGAGGTCTACATCTTGATCTAACGGCAGCAGGAGACTGGATCCCACACTGAGAGGAACTTGAACATATGTATGACCTCACTTTCTCCAAGGCCACACCTACTCAAAAAAGGCCACACCTCCTAGAAGTGCCACTCTCGATGGCGGGACATTCAAACACTTGAGTCTATGGGAGCCGTACGCATTCAAACCACCACACCCCTGCTTCTGAGTACACATGCACACACACAACAAATTTAAGAACTCATAAAACCCCTCGCAGGTGACAAAGACGAAGCCTAGGTAACCCGCAGAGGCTAAGGTCCTGCTTTGGTTGTTGTTGCTGTGATGAGCACGTGATGCAAGGCAACCTGGAGGGGGAAGGGCTTATTTCATCGTACAGTCTACCGATCATCATAGAGGGAAAGCAAGGCAGAGCTTGAAGCAGAGATACTGAAGGAACTGTGCTTACTTACGGCCAGTTCTTCCTGGTTTCCTCACTTAGCTTTTTTATATAGCAGGCCTAGTGTTGGCACCCCCCACAGTGGGCTGGGCCTTCCGATATCAATTAGCAATTAAGAAATGCATCACAGATGTGGCCACAGGCCAATCTGATGGGGGCAATGGCTCAATTGACATTCTCCCTTCTTGGAGGTGTCAAGTTGGCAACCAAGCTTAGCTGTTTTTACAGCTAATGTTAATAAATGTCGAGGCAGGGCTTCAACGACAGTGCTCGGCTGTCAACCCCATTTTACCGATGCAGTTGCACCAGGGTTGGCATTTCTCAGGAGAAGCACTGTCTTGCTGTCTCAGATTATCTGCTCTTAGCACATTGATAGGAGGGCTTAAGAACGTAATAAATGAGGGACATTTATAATATTGACTCCCACAGCATAGAAGTATTCTTTTAGCGTTAGCTAAGATTACTTTTCCCATTGCTGTGTTGTACATACTGGAAATGGCGGGAACTGTAGTGTCTGTACTACAGAGATGCATTGTGGACATTAAAGATGCGCATGGTAGCAGCATTAGCAGCTTGGAGTCTTTACAGACCTACACAGTCCTTGAATCAAGAGAATTAGGCTTTACTGTTCTGGGTGCTGGGGCTCCCTGCACTTTCTCTCCTCTCCAGGAACCTCTGGAGAACCCTGTGATGGTCATTTGACTGTCTCTCTCCTAACGCGGCCACATTCACCACCCTGTAGCCTTGTTTCATTCAATAAGCATTTTTTGATATTTGCATATATAAAAAGGGAACTAGGCCACTTGTTTGTGGCGACACTGTCCTGTGGGCAGTGATACACTTCTCTCATGGCCACTGTCCAACTGTGGACACGTTCACACTTTGTCGGTCTTGAGTGTACCCTGCTCCTGGGCTCTCGTGCTCTCCCTGGGTCCCTAGTCGTTCCTTCCTCTGCAGAGATGAATGAGATGAAGGACACAGGCCTCTGCGTTCCTTCCCCATCTGTTGTTGTGGAGTTTTCATTCCGTCCCCGTGTCTGTCTGTGTTTGCTATAGACTCTTCCTATGCAGGCCAAACCTGAGGATCTGAGCTCTACCCCAGAACCCACATGGGAAAGAAAAGAATCAGCTCCTGCAAAGTGTCCTCAGACCACTCACAGCATGGCACACGTGTGCCATCCCCCAGATAAATACATCTAAAAGTTTAAAATGTAATGTGATATTCTGTAATGCAAAATTAACATTTGCATATTGTGTGATTCTTAAAAGCAAAATTAACACTCTTAATGTTTTACATTTTACCTTGTTTGTATTTGTTTTTTGTTTTTGTTTTTTTTGCAATTTTCAAGGACATTCAATATTCATGTCTTGTTTGATTGGCTTTTAATTGTTTTTTTTTTTTTTTTTTGAGATTGTTTTGCATGTAGTCCTGGCTGGCCTTACTGTGTAGCTAAGGCTAGCCTCACAGTTGTGGTATCCTTGTATACTTACTTCACAAGTGCTAGGGTTACAGATGTGTTCCACCACACCTAGCTAACATTTGTATTACAGTGGCCATATATGCCTTTTCATATAGTCATATGCTTGATCACCTATTAATACATATTTATTTTCAACTTTTGCAGTTTTAACTAGTATATTCTAGAACATACTCATGAATATATATATTTACCATCTTTGGGGAAGACTGCAACAGATTTCCAAAAGTATTTATCAAAATGTGCTTTTATAGCCAAAGAGTAGTAGTGAATTAATCTATGTCTGTGACCTCAGCACTTGGGAGGCTGAGGCAGGAGGATTGCAAATTTGAGGCCTGTTGGAGCTGTGTAGCAAGAGACATGCAGTATAGAAAGGTATACATGCATGTTGTATGTGCATGTGCTATTTTGACTGGAACTCACTGATTAAATTGTTCTAGCTACGTACATACAGCAAATCACACCTTGCGGTCGTCACTGAGGACCTCAGAGTCAACGAAGGAGGAGACATTAGGGTCATCTCTGTTGTGCCTGGTTCTGACTCTCGGTTGTGCTCTGGTGAGCCTGACCAGATCGCCTAACCTTTCAAAGCCTTCATCGCCCTGTTGGCCCCATCCTCTCTGTTCACTGTGGTCTTTTGGACTAAACACACTGAACTATAAGTTGAGGACCTTGCACTTGGCTGTAAATGTTTCTTCTCTCTCTGGCTTTGGCTCCTTCCCTCCTGCCATCTTCTCTGTCTTGGGGGCCGCTCCTTGCATGTCCCCCCTCGTGCAGGGCGGCAGCCATTGTCCAGTCGGTGCGGAGGTGACTCGGATGCGATTCCAAGGCCAGGCTTGTGCTAGTCTTTCTAACAATAGCCGGAGTTCTGTAGCAATTGTGAGATGGGTCTGAGTTACGCAAAGCTGAAAGTGGATTTTCTCTCACAGCTTCTCTTGGAGTGTTCTTGCTGTGGATGAAGCTCACAGATTGAAAAACCAGAGCTCCCTGCTGCACAGGACACTTTCAGAGGTAAATTCACAGGGTGGCCTTGGTTTTCATCTGAGTGCCTGCTGTTTAAGATAATCTTTTAAAGAGTGGTTTTAGTTTTACAACAGAGTTGAGCAGCAGATGCAGAGACCCCTCCACCCCCCTCCATTCATATCTTCCCCATTACCAACATCCCCGGTCAGAGCCGTGAATTTGTTGCAAATGCTGGAACAGTTTTGAGATTTTCACTTAGAATCTGAAGGTCACAGACTCACTTTTGATATTGTAGATGCTGCTTGGTTGGGAAAAATGTATAATGACATCTACCCGCCAGTGCAGTGTCATGCATGGTGATGTCACAGCCCTGACAGTACTCTGGAGCCCTGCCTCCTTGCCCCTCTCCCTAACGAACGTTACCCAGATGTATACCCGTGACTGCAGTGCTCAGGAGGGTGATGGAAGGGCGCTGTGCAGTAGGCCTTTGGAAAATAGTCAGACCTGAACAGTGTAGACTTAATTGAAACTTTTTCTTTCAGTCAGATCACTGCAGGACTAATTGATCATTTGGGGGTGAGGGTGTGGGGTGCAGACAGAATATATAATGTCTTTCCTTTTATCTTTTGTAAGGCAATGTTTATTAAAATCTGGTTATCAAACATGACCCCACTCCAGGAAAGTGCATTATACTTTTGGAAGCATTTCACCTCTCTTTGATCATCTTGGTTTCTAGAAATGACCTCAAATATAAATCTGTTTACTTAGCAGATATCTTGGGCACACTGTGCCTCTTTCCCACTGTACCTTTCAAGGCCTCAGAAGGCCAAATGGAGACCAGTTCCATATTCTCCCTTAGCCTGTAGAACAGAGACAGCCTCTGCAGTCTTTGTTATAAAGTAGACGCAGTGCTCTCATCTTCTCTTGGCCTCCCATGCTGTTCTGGAAACACAGGGATGATTTGCCTGTGAAAAACGGACTGTCTTTCTCCTAGTTGAAAGGCTTGTTCATTCATGAGACTCCACGTTTTGGTGGTGATGAAGTTTGGTCCCATCCTGTAATAAATCCTATCCAGAGAGGCGTTTGAAAGAAAGCCTTTGATCTGTGTTCTATAGTTACTGGCCTAGAAGTTGACATTTTGGATGTTTGAAAGCAGATATGTTCTGTGAAGATTGTTGCCCCCTCACGGGGCATCCTCGTGCTCTCTGGCACCGTTGCCTTCCGTTTAGGGACCCTTAACAGTGTCCCTTCCCAAGGGGTCCCCATGTCTGTCTGTTGTGTTGCTTTAATACAATACCATGGGCTGGGTCGGAACGGACAGACATTTATTTATCTCATAGTTCTGAAGGCTGGAAAGTCAGATCAAGGTGTTGGGGACATTGTACTGTGTTCTCATATGGCAGAAGGGCACAAGAGAGAAGAGAAAGCTAGCTTAATGATTCTTTTAAAAGGACCTTGATCCCATTCAAAAGGAGCTGCTATGGCCTAATTACCTCTTGGAGGGACACCTCCTAATAGTGCCCGCCATGATGAGGCGTGAGGACACTGAGAGATAGCAGTTGCCCTAGTCCAGGTCTCTAGCCTAGTAAGAGAATGCTTCATAAACTCCTGTGCCAGTTTCCTGACGTACAGTGAGAGGAGACAGGCGCTGTAAGGGACCTGGGGCTTGTGGATTTGACATAGGCAGATCAGTTTTGCTGCGGCTTCAGAAGGAGCCTGCACTTGCTACTCTTTGGGAAACTCAGGCTCAGAGGATGGCGTGAGAAAACTGCTGACTGTCAGTGCTCCATTTAGGTCGTTTTAGGTTAGATTTGGATTACAGATCATGGGATGGTTGAAAAGAAAATAGGATTGTTTAGGTGGCACATGATGGCACTTGGGAGGAGGGGCAGGCAGATCTCTTAGTTTGGGGCCAGCCTGTTCTACAGAGTGAGTTCCAGGATAGTCAGGTTACATAGTCAGACCCTGTCTTAAAAAAAAAAAAAAAAAAAAAAAAGAGCAAAAAGACAAACAAACAAAACCATTTATTTGTTGGACTGAAAGGTGGGAAAGGAGAATTCTGTCTGTTTTCATATCTGTCTATTTTAATACTGTTTTCACTTTGTTTATGAAAGTCAGAAGTAATCTAAATGTAAAAACAGAGTTAGTGCCAGAAGTTATATGTCATACTTAAAGTACATTTACCAACCAAAGTTGCCATTATGTGGAAAAATATTTAATATTTAATAAGGAATATACTTATAAACCACTTTATACACAAACCTCGTGAAGTACTATAAAGGCATATTGTTTCTGATTTTATTTCCCAGCTGTAAGTTTTGATGCAAAAAAGGACTCTACCTTTGAATCAAACTTTTCACTCATGTCCTAGGGGAAGCTCAGTGCAGTGACCAGCGTTACCTGTGTGAGCCTGCCTCTTCTGATCTTCTCCACTCTTCACTGAGATACCCCTTGTGAATTCTGGTTTCTCTGCTTAAAAAAAGAAACCTCAGTCCTGATAGTCGAAGGGCTTCAAAACCTTGTCCAGTAAGCAGAATGGGGGCAGATGATAGTGAGGTTGCCAAGACTTCTGTAGTAAGCTTTAATTGGTCATGTCGCGTCACCTTTTCTTACTGCAAAAGCAGTGTGTTCTCTTATGACCCCCACCTCCAGAGCCAAAATCTAGAAAGATAAGGAAAGGGTAAGATGCCGTGACCCAGTCCCACATTAACACTTCAGTGTATCTTGTATGTGCATATGTGTATGTGTGAATTTCTGTATAGTGCCCACTGTATTTTGACATTTAAAATAACATACATACATGGCTTTCTATCTTGTTACATTAATTTTGATAGCTCTTTTAAGTCAGCTCGGGTTGACCAACCTTGATCTGATATCTCTTGTTAATCTTTTTCTTTCTCTTTTTGAGCAAAGCAAACCAATCTACTGAGGAAGTGTGAAAAAAACCTCCCGGGAGTAGGTGTCCCAAGGGAGGGATACTCTGATGTTACTGTTTCCCTTCACTTTTAATCTTATCACTGATTACTAGTATTTAATTACTGATAAGGAATTTTTTATTTTTGGCTTTCTGGTTTGTTCCTGACTGTTAGGGAATGGCATGTGGTGCAGAGTCTAGAAGCATCCAGAAGTCTTGATGCCATTAGGGATTATAAAAGCCATTGTTTTTGTACTGATCTTGCTGCTTACCTGTAGTGGAGGGTCTGATGTGTCACCTTTTCCTTTCCATGTCTCTGTGCTCATACGTACATGTCTCACTTGTCTCGGTGAGGTCCCCCAAGTAGGGCGCAACCCATAATTGAACTCTTGAGTAACAATAATGTGTGCTGTAGCCTGTAACATTTGTGCAGGAAGTGCTGTAACTTGCATCCTTACAACGCTTCTCCTAGTTGACATGGGAGTCACTTCCTCTGTCAAGTAAAACACTCCGTCTGACCCAGAGCCCTGAGCCTGCCCATGTCGTGTGCCTTCGTGATTTCCACTGAGACATGCGGCTCTTTGTTGGGTAACCCCGTCTTTCCTCCGGTGTCGGGCTCTAATTTTGTTGGTTTGTGTCTTTGAGTTCTCAGTGGTCTTCCGTCTCCTGCTCACCGGAACTCCCATCCAGAACAGCCTCCGGGAGCTCTACTCCCTCCTCTGCGGCGTGGAGCCCAAGCTCTTCTGCAGAGAGCAGGTGGAAGACTTTGTTCAGCGTTACCAGGACATTGAGAAAGAGTCCAAATCAGGCAGGTCTCTCTCTCCCTGATCATCCTCAAGAGGGTTGACACAGACGCTGCCATCATGTCTAACAGTTGTAGATAGAAGAGAGAGACAGCCAGAAGACCCGGGCTGTAGGACCCATGAACAAGGGTGCTGCTACACACCTCACTGTCTTCATTTGTCGCCTATGTTTGACTCTGGTGCTCGTTTGATTCATTTTTGGAAGAGGTCGAAGGGCGCCTACCACAGGCCATACCGTCATTGAGTGTCCTTAGCACGGGTGTTTCTTTTTAGTCATGCAGCAAAACTTCAGGTTTGAGAGATGGGGTGTGGAAGTGTGTGTGTGTGTGTGTGTGTGTGTGTGTGTGTGTGTGTTGGGATTGGGGCATTCTTTATTCTTCATGTGGGTGGCAGCTTCCTGCACCTTTACCCTCCATCCCATAGCATTATCTGCATGTCCCCGAGGTGTTACCCTAGGATGCTTATACGCTATAATGATTTTTGAGTTGGAGGGCTTTCCCCAGCAGAAATCCCGGCCTGCAGGCTAAAGAGTTCTCCTACATAACTCCCATGCTTAGAGTTGCCAGATAAGTCTTAGACATCCAGTCATATATTACCCAGGCATACTGTATTGCAGTGTTGCTTATTGTTATGTGAGATTCCAGTTTAGCTGGCTACTTAGCCTGCGTGTTTATTTTTCTGTATCCAGCAAGTCTAACCTGTAATTCTGACTCTAGGATGACTTTTGTGACTTGAAGTTTAAGATGCCAGTGTGTGTGTGTTGGGGGTGGGGGACGGGGGAGGGACAACAAAGGGTTTGATGCCAAAAGAAACCAATTTGAATGTTGATAGCGCTGGCGGTCATCTCTGTGGCCTTGAGTAAGGGGCTTGGCTCTTGGAGTTGTACCTCCCTCTGATATTAAAATGGGCACAGCTGCTTGCCCACCTTTCCAAGCTGTGATAGATCAGTAGGATCAATAAATCAATAGGAATAGATGCAAACACCCTCCGAAAAGGAGAGCCTCCTAATCCCAGGATGACTAATGAGAATAGCATTCTTAATGTTTCCAGTTCCTGGGTTAAGAGCTGACAGTTCAAGGGGTCAAGAGCTGGAGGAGGAGGAGGACGAGGAGGAGGAGGAGGACGAGGAGGAGGAGGTGGTACAGACGGTCCTCGCCTTGTGATGTGGCTTGGCATTTTTATGTTGCGGAGCAGTGCACACTCAGTGGAAAATGTGTGCAAATTTTGACCTGCTGGCAACACCCAGCATTTGTACAGATTTATGAGGCACAGTATAGAGTGTGGATTCATGGATATAGTGGGCAGTGGGCAGTCCAGTTAACTGGTGTATCACCCTTTCTTTATGATGAATGCTTTCAAATGCTGTCAGAGAAGAAAAATACAGTAAAGGTTTATGTAAAAGTGCTTTCTTCTATAGTACTTTGAGCTATATAACACATTATTGTTATATATATATATATATATATATATATATATATATATATATTTATTTATTTATTTAAGTGCTCAGTATCAGAAAGTGTTAGGGAAATGTAAATCAAAGCCACAGTGAGGGCTGGAGATTGGACCCAGTGGTTAAAATCACTGGCTGCTTTTCCAGAAGATCCAGGTTGGCTTCCCAGCACCCACATGAAGGCACACAACATCTGTAACTCCAGTTCCAGGGGATCTGACACCCTCTTCTGACCTTGTAGGCAGTAAACACACATGCATGCATGCAAAGTGTTAATACATACAAAATTCAAATAAATATTAAGATACAAAAAATCTACAATGAAGTACCATTCACCCCCTCCCCCACAAAAAATCAGAAATGCCAGTAAGGGCATGGAGAATGATGGGGTAAATAGAAATCAGTGTAAACAATATAGTTCTGAGGTGCTGCAGAGAGCTAACAAAGCAACTACCATCATAGAGCAACCCACATCATATCCAAAGGAAACGAAACCATGCCCACACGAGCGCTCCTCACAGTAGGCAAGCTAGAGCTAAGCTGAGCACCCACCGGAGATGACTAGATAAAGATCACAAGGCATACATACCCACCAGGGCACCGCTGAGCCTCAAAAACCACCGAGGATTCTGTCTTCCTGGGGTAAGATTTTCTCCAGTCAGGCTGGGCAGGCATCAGCGCTCACAGACTCATAGCTTCCCAGTTGGTCATGAGCAACCGTGAGGCTTCGTGGCGCGTCATGTCGCTGGAGTAGAGCTGCAGGAATTTAAATGAAATACTCAGCTTTTAAAGTTGTACCTACCTTCCTTCCTTCCTTCCTTCCTTCCTTCCTTCCTTCCTTCCTTCCTTCCTTCTTTCTTTCTTTCTTTCTTTCTTTCTTCATTCATTCTCCCTTCCCCTCTGTGTGTGTGTGTGTGTATGTGTGTGTGTGTGTGTATGTGTGTGTGTGTGTGTGTGTGTGTGTGTGTAGCACACATGTAGAGATCAGAGGACAACTTGTGGAAGTCAGTGTTTATTTCTACCACATGGATTCTGGGATCCAGCTGTGGTCATCACACTTGACAGAAAATACCTTTACCTGTCTTGCTGACTCTCAGAATTAATTTTATTTTGCCTAACTGAAGACTTTTAAAAGCATTTTTAAGGTCAACTAGGATAAGCCATGATGTTTGCTAGATTTGGAATATTAAATGCATTTTCAGCTTATAGTATTTTAAACTTGCGATGGATTTACAGGGTCGTAACTGCATTGTAAGTCTGGAGGCACATGCAGTATGAAAAATGACTGCTCCGACTCAGAACTCAGACTGACTGTTTTTACTCATGGAATACCTCGATTCTCCACTCTTATTTATTTATCTTTTCTTACGCAGCAAATGAGCTGCATAGACTCTTGCAGCCATTTCTCCTGAGGCGAGTGAAAGCTCAGGTAGCCACCGAGCTTCCCAAGAAGACAGAGGTGGTGATTTACCATGGCATGTCAGCCCTGCAGAAGAAGTACTACAAGGCCATCTTGATGAAGGACCTGGGTATGGATGGGGCTGTCAGAAGCGGAGAGTGTGGTTTCCGCACAGGCAGTGCTCAGTGATGGGGGCGGAGTCTTAGATTCTGAGGGCTTCTCAGGTGGCCTGGGCTTGCAGTGACTGGCTGTGGCTCTTGAGAGCAGCTCAGACTTGGTTGTTAGAGTTTGTTCTTTCCTCTTGCCCGATTTCCCTCACCGCCTTGAAGCAAGCACTTTGGAGAACCCTCTATCTTTCCAGCCCATTGGAGCTTAACGAGCTGCAAAACGCTGTTGACTCAAACTCACCCAGAGGCTTGGGAGGGAGAGGGGAGAGGCAGAAGAGGAGTTGTGTTCTCTGGACTTGTGTTCCCTGACTCCGGCCAGAGCAGTTACAGTGGGAAGTGTGAAGGTTGGGAAAGGGACAGTCAAGGTGCTCGTCTCATCTTACTGTTTAGTGTTCCTTCTTCATGAGAGGGTTGGCTAGGCAAGCTTCCACACGTGTTCAGTCCAGTGGGAGGCTACACAGACCTGAGGCATGCGTGATCAGATATGGCTCCATGTCTTTATGATTTCAGATGCATTTGAGAATGAGACAGCAAAGAAAGTCAAACTCCAGAATATCCTAACACAGCTTCGAAAGTGTGTGGACCACCCATATCTGTTTGATGGTGAGTGGGGTAGTGCACTGTCCCTCCTCACCATTTTGTTAACAGTTTGTCGTTAAAACTACAGCAAGGTGTGCCCTTGATCAAGGTGTGCCCCTCAGCAAGGTGTGCCCCCCTCAGCGAGGTGTGCCCCTCAGCAAGGTGTGTCCCCTCAGCGAGGTGTGCCCCCTCAGCGAGGTGTGTCCCCTCAGCGAGGTGTGCCCCCTCAGCGAGGTGTGCCCCCTCAGCGAGGTGTGCCCCCTCAGCGAGGTGTGCCCCCTCAGCGAGGTGTGCCCCTCAGCGAGGTGTGTCCCCTCAGCGAGGTGTGCCGTTCGTGTCTTTGGCTGCAGTGAGGGTGGCCGGTTTATGATCAGTTTGTTATATCAGTATTATCTGACACATTTATGCAAGATTTCTTTACATTCTTCCTAATATCCTCTTAGGTTATGTTTTTCTTTTTCACTCCAAGGTCCAGCCATAGATCCTATACTGTGTTTGTCCTGTCTATTCTCTGAGAATGTAGATGTTCTTAAGCTTTTTTTCTGCTGATTCCTCCTTCCCTCCCCCCAACTACTCCTCTTCCTCCTTCTTCTTCCTTCTCTCTCTCTCTGTCTGTCTGTCTCTCTCTTTCTCTCTCTGTATTGATATCAGAGAATCAAAACCAGTGGTTCCCCAGAGCTGTAGTTTGGGTTTACCAGAGTGTTTCCCCACCGTTCATTTCTCCTTGTCAGGGAGTCTGCTCCTAGGCAGGTAATTACTGGAGATGTGTCCTTTCTTTCCTAGGTGTGGAACCAGAGCCCTTTGAAGTTGGAGAGCACCTGGTTGAGGCCAGTGGGAAACTCCACCTGCTGGACAGGCTGCTGGCGTTTCTGTATTCTGGGTAGGCAGTGGGTTTACATTCACCACTTTGAACCGCCACCCATTAAAACCTGAGTGATGAGGAGCCATTTCTTGAGACTGGTCCAGGTTTCCTTTCCTCAGGGCTGTGATTAGGGTTCTGCCTTCCCTGCAGCTGCTGCTGGCCCCTGCCATCCCATCTGTCCTTACCCCTGCTCCGTCATCCTCTTGTTAGGATTCCTAGAACCATTAGGATCCTAATTTGGCATTGGCAGTGTCCTCTGATGTCTGTCTGGCTAACCAGGGTGTGGTGGTCCCACTGTGACCTTGTTTTGTCCCACCAGGACAGAGACAGCACTGATCTTCCATGATTGCCTGTTGGCAGCTTGTGTTGTTGTGTTGAATCAGTATATATCACAGTGGCTCAGTTAATATTCCTTCCAGGTACTCTTTAGGTCTTGGTTCAAACTCAAGGGGCACCTGGGAGACATTTCCGCAGAGACAAGCACTGGGCATCCAAAGATGTTGTGTAGCAGTGTTCGGCCGCTTGGCTTTCAGCTTGTTCCTCGTGCTATCAGAGCACTGCCTGTGCCTGAGACACGGTCCCTTCCTGGCCTCTCCTTGACCTTTTTCCTTCTTTTGTGATGCATCTTGGAAGAGGAGATGTCATTTGCCCATTTCTAAAGGAATCATCTATGAATTTTTCATCAAAATAACTATAAATACGAGTGATTTTCTCCCCAAATAAGATTAGCGATAGGTGGCTGATCATGGTTTTCAAGGTCTTAGAGCGTGTATATGTGTTGGAATTTTACATGTTGCTCTATATAAAATGTGTTTTATCTTGCTTTTGACATGAAAGCTTGTATTTCTTTGGGTTGAACGAATTGACATTCCAGTGAGGTCTTGGGGTTGTCTGGGGCTTCCCATAGCTCATCGTATATTGACAAATGCCCCTGGGAATTTCTCCACTACAGTTTAAGAACTGCCACTTTGCAGGGGACAGCACCAGGTTTACATGTATTCTTTTCATAAAGTACTTAGAGTTTCTGAAGAAGGCTTTAAATTATGTTTATACCTTAGTATTTCATTTATTTATAAACTTGGATTCTTTTTCACCAAAGCATTCTACTTGAGGGAAATGTCCCTTAACTATTACTAGAATTGTCACCTTTTTTTTTTCTTCTTGCCAGGGGCCATCGGGTTTTACTTTTCTCCCAAATGACTCACATGTTGGATATTCTGCAAGACTATATGGATTACAGAGGTGACTCCCCTCGCCCACTATGTCCCCTGAATCATGTATATGTAACAGTCATACGAGGCATGGGAGTTACACAGAGAAAATGGTGCCACACATTATTCAGAATCTCAAGCAGAGGAGACGTGTGGAGCAAACCCTGCAGCATGTGGAGATGTGTGTCTGGAAGTCAGCAGCTGCATTGGCACTGATTCCGTGGTTTGTGGTCGTGAGTCCTGGGGCGATGCGGGCAAGTGCTCGTGTATAATCGACAAGTTTCAGTGGCAGTAACTCGGGTCCTGAAACATTGATTTCAGTAGCAGAGTGCTTACTCTGACCCGCAGACAGACGCAAATGCAGACATCCCACAAACCAACAGGGGAGAGGCCTCGCCAGCTCCTACTATGTAACACTGAGGGGTGGGGTTATTTCCTGAGTATTCTGCTTAGTATATAATAAAATGAATGTGAGATCGTGGGAAACAGCCGTAACTTTGCTTGACCTCTAGCCCCCTGGGGAAGAAGGGTCAGCTCCAGACCTTGCAGTTTGGAAGTTCAACTGCAGTTAAGTCCAGACTGGGCCTCTGACTATACGTGATGCTCCTCAAATACCATGGGTACCTAGGGCAGGGCACTCTTGGGAACCCCCAGAGGACAAGCAGAGCTCATCATGTTCAGAGTGATCTCTGGGTCTGGAACGTGACAGGAGACCCCTCCTCCAGCTTCAGAGAAAGGCAAACACTGAGCCGCCAGACCCTCTCCCCTGCCCCCATACTTCTGCTTATCAAGCACAGTCTGCCATGGCGCCACTGTTCAGGATCCCTTGGAAATGGTCAAAACTACATGTTAACGCCACTTCACCTGCATTTAAAAGAATGTGAATATGTTATGATGTGTTCTATTATAAAATGATAGTATTATTTCCCTAAATTTAGACTTTTCCCCAATGGGAATTATTAGAATTAGGTCCAGGACAGAGAAAAAGGAGAGAGGTGATTGGAGAATGGGTGGAGAGAAGAGGGCTTATGGGACATATGGGGAGGGGGGAAACGGGAAAGGGGAAAGCATTTGGAATGTAAACAAAGAATATGGAAAATAAAATTTAAAAAAAGGGTAAAACTGATACCTGCTTTTGGATTGACTGAGTTTTTGTTTCGCAGAGTCCTTGAAGAAGTATTGATAGTTGCCCCATTTTGTCTTTTTTATCAAGGCTACAGCTACGAGCGTGTGGATGGCTCCGTGAGAGGAGAGGAGAGACACCTGGCCATCAAGAACTTTGGAAAACAGCCCATTTTTGTTTTTCTCCTGAGCACCCGGGCAGGTAGGCCACAGGTCTTGATAGAGCAGGCGGTTGATCTGGTGACACCTTTATATCCCAACCATTAGTACATTTCCCGACATCTCTGAAAGGAGGCCATTCCTGAGGGGTGAAAAGGAGAGAACTGAGGCCGTTGCCATGGTTGATGGAGGGTGAGAGAGCCTCTCTGCTAGTCCTTCCTCAGGAATACCTCGCTAACAGAGCAAAAGCTTAAAATGTGAGTGTGGCACAATCGCTAGCTACTTAGAATTATGACAATGATTATATATATAACTTCAGTCATAAATAGTATTTATCATATTTGTAGTATGTTATCAAGAAGAGGGTGCTTTCTGTGTGTTATTAAATAACTTGGCATTAGCTTCTAGAAGTGATTTGTTGTTTTTACATTTTGGATCATCTTTAAATAACTTTAACTCATAGTCTTAGTTTCGATATTTTTTTGAGAAAACTTTTCACTTACGTATCTATGCCTGCTTGTTTCTGTGTGCATCATATACTTGCAGGTGCACTTGGAGGAAGGAAGTGTCAGGTCCCGGGACTGGGGTCACAGAGTGTAAGCACCAGATACATGTATAAACAAGCGCATGCTCTCCGCCAGAGCAGTGCGCGCTCTTCCCCACCTCCCCAGCCCCCTCGTTACCTTATTATCCTCCTGGAATAGACGTGGTGATACAGAGATGCATGTTCCTCTGTTAGAGAGAGATCAGCATCAGGGAGAAGGTTCAGCCTTATTAGGAGGCATTCACGGAGTGATTAGTGTAATGAGGGCGTAGAGAAGAAGCACTAGATAGAATCCGGAGAAGAGATTATTTTGCCAGAGTAAGCCTTATCTATCTAATAAAGATACTAATGCGTGATGTAATCAGACCCTCTGGGCCTCCCTTTCTCCCAAGGCCACAGCCTGCATCTCAGTCCTTTGTTTATATCATCATCTGTCTCTAGTAGTCTGAGGAGAAACTTAAAGTGTCAGGTCAACCATAGTGGGAACACAGTTCTGTTTGTGATATTTAAAGATTTCCTCATTTCCCTGCTCAGAGAACAGCTTTTTGTTTGAAATGTCTGAGGTTATGAAGGACGAGATGAGCTGAACACATTGTAGTTGATTTCCTTGGAGGCCCCGAGCAGATCCTGTAGGAGCAGAAACACCTGGGCATTTCCTTTTGCAGAAGCAGACTGTGGGGCTCGCTGTCATGTTTTTGCTGCAGGTCTGCAGCGGTTTATTTTATTTTATTTTATTTTGGTTAGCAGTTCACCTTCCAGTGTTCAAGTGTCTCTGTGAATGAGTCATGTTGCCACCAGGGGGCAGTGATAGCTCATGAATATGTCTGAAGCAATTATGCGCAGACTTACTAAAAAGCTATCACTCATGGGCTCTAGGGTAGCGCGCATGCCTGTGTGGCAGGTACAGGGCCCTGGGCGCCGTCCCTGGCACTGCAGAGGAAGGGGACTCAGCCCTTGTTGAGAAGAGCTGCATTTTGATAGCCTTAACCCAGGAAAGATGGCCCACACTTTAGTACAGTGTGAGTCCTAGTCACCAAACCACTGGCGGTAATGTGCAGCTTTCTAACTGAGACGAGTGCCTGGGAGGCGTTCAGAGGGTGGTGAACAAGAGCTGGCTCGGAGCTGGCGGATGGAGCAGCCTGCGGCCTGGCAGCAGGGCAGGACGCTTAGTGTACAGGGCTGCCTCAGCCAGGAGCCTGAGGTAGAACGGGCACCACAGTGGGACCTGCTCTCAAAAGAGAAAAGAAAAGAAAAGAAAAGAAAGAAAAAATGAAAAAAACTCCAGTGGCAACCACAAAAGCCAGAAAATGGACCTAGCAGGTTCAGGAGCAACACATGGAAGACTCGGTCTTAGCTCTTTTATCGTCTAGCTGTGCAACTTCGTATAAGTGTTTTGACTTCTCTGTGTTTTCACCTCCGTATCAACAAAGGGATGCTGGCAGGCCGGACCTGCCGGCTGTTGTGTGGGTACCAGAGAGGGCCTGGGCAAATTGCTCAGAAGTAGCAAATGAGTCTAATGTGCTGGCCCTGCTAGGTGACCTGGCACGGCTCAGCAATCAGTCATTATCGGCTCTTAATTCCAGGTTTGATTTTATTTGAAAGCGTAATTAAAGCGTTCCTGCCCGGCCTGTCTTGAGCCCCAGCTGGGAGTCAGTAGTCCTTCTGAGAAGCAACCTTTAATCCAAGCTCTCAGAATAAGCCCCATCAGGCAACCTTGTTTCAGCTGTGATCTCTAATGACCCTGACAAGAGCCGGTCCACGCTGTATCAGTTTTCACATTAATCAAAGAGGAAAGGCTGTAGTGTGCTTTCACAGTCTTTGTAATTCCCGGAACCTGTGGTGGCTCCTCACCCCGTTCCCTGCAGCACCAAAGAAAACCCAGAAACTGACTGGTTCTGTCACACTGAGTCTGGTCAGAGCGGACACAGTTACAGGACACCTGGCTAAGGTGTTGTATAGGGAGTGGGGACACGACACAGGATGTGGGGGAGCCAGAGACTTCACCCATCTCTCGTTCTGCCCAGGAGCAGCAACACCCGTCCTTCTGAGCATATCAGAGCTCTTGCTACCTGGCCTGGCTCGTGAGTGTGGCCTAAGGGCTCTCCCCTTACGCACGCCCACACGGATTGCCCCGTGCTCACAGCTCCTTTCTGTGAAAAGGAGCATATGTCCCTTTCTCTGCAGACCGTCCTAGGCAAAATGCAGCCAAGTGTTTTAAATGGGGGATGGAGCAGTGGATGTAAAACTGCTGCACGCTCCTGACCTGAGCGGCTTCCTTTGTTGCTTGTCAGTACCCCGCATTCTGCTGTGTGTGAAGATTCAGTCCTCCCAAATCAGGCCGTGGGAGGTTAAGGGAGCAACCGTGACCATGCCAGGCTCTAGAGCTGTGGGTGAGCATGTCTGACTGATTCCGGCTCATCAGTGAGAGCCTGTCTGGACCGTCTTCTCCCGTCCTTGTCTGTCTTGGGTGACACTGTCCCCACCTTGTTCCAGGCGGAGTGGGCATGAACTTAACAGCAGCAGATACCGTTATTTTTGTGGACAGCGATTTTAATCCTCAGAATGACTTGCAGGCGGCCGCCAGAGCTCACCGAATCGGCCAGAACAAGTGAGTGAGTTGAGCATCAGTGGTTCCCACTCCCTTGGTCTGTTAGGCGCTCCTGGGCTGGGAAGGAGGGAGGGAGAAACATAGTCCTTGGTGACAGCACCCAGTGGGGCATGGAGAGATGCTGCCGGCTCCTCAGATGCATTGGCTGGGTCACACTATAGTCCAGACTCATTTTGTTGAACAAAAAGCCAGATTATGAAAGGCTTAGAAGGAATCTTTAGAAATTATTTATTCAGTGAGATCAGAACCACCTCACTTAAAAAAAAAATGACCAAGGCTAACACAAAATGAACTCAATTGTGTTTTCTTAGATTTGTCTCATATTGCTTTATTTGGGCATTTTTTACCTTATTGGTCTTTTGCTTATATGTTATGGTTTCCAATTTTGAGATTTTTATGGGTTTTATTTGTGTGTGTGTGTCTGTGCATGCGCACATATGTATGTGTTTTTTGTGTTTTTTTTTTCTGGTTTGTTTTGGTTTTTTTCCCTCCCTTTTTTATTAAGAGAGAAAGAAGGCCTGGAGTTGGATGGCTTGGGGGAGCTGGGAGGAGACAGCACCTTGGCCCTGGGGATGATAACGCACCTGAGAGATTTTCCTTGGCCACAGATGGGGTACCTTCCTCCCTCCCTCCTTCCTTGCCTGCACTGTTTGGAAAGGTTCAGAGGTGACTGAGGCCAGCTGTGTCCTGCAGGTTCTCAGTGTGCTTGTCATAATGCCCGTGTCCAGCGCTTGCCCTGCCTTCCTTTCAGGGTCCTTTCCTAACGTCGTACACACTTATCACATTGCTGGTACTTGATGTGTTTACAGGTCTGTCAAAGTCATCCGGCTGATCGGCCGCGACACTGTGGAAGAAATCGTGTATAGGAAGGCGGCCTCCAAACTGCAGCTTACCAACATGGTCATAGAAGGAGGCCATTTCACACTAGGAGCCCAGAGACCTTCAGCCGAGGCCGATTTCCAGGTTAGGATCTCTTCTTATCCTTAAAATCATCAGGACTTGGTGCCTGGCTACGTTGTACCTGCCTTACTTGGTCCCTGCTCTGTGCAGGGGACTGTGGGGGTAAAGAATGAACATGACGTGTGTGTGTGTGTGTGTGTACATATGTATATGTGTACGTACACACACACACACACATGGGGTGGGGTGGGGATGGGGTGGGGGTGGCAGGTTCCAGGCTGTTTAACCTGGATGTAATCAGTCATTGGTTGTGTGCCTTGGAGCAGACACCATAACCTCAGGGATCTACTTTCTTTGCTTTTCTCAAAGTGAGAGTTCCATAAGTTATGTCCGAGGATATTGAAAATTAGAGGATTACAAACAAAAAGCAAGGTTATCACAGCCATCAATCTGTACCTCTGTCTTACTTTCTTTTCTTCTTGTTTTGACAAAACACCAGACAAAATTAACTCAGAGGAGAACAGGTTTATTTTAACTCACAGTTCATTCAGCATGGCAGAGAAGTCAAATCCTCAGGAGCCCAAAGCAGCTGGTGACGTCATATCCACAACAAAAAGACAGGAGCCATGATGTGCGCACACAATCCTTTCTATACAGTTTAGGATACAAACTCAGAAGAGCTGCGCCCTCCTGGTGCAGCTCTTCTCACCTCAGTGAACCGAATCAACACGAGCTGTTCTGGTGCCGCTGGAGGCTAGAGCACAGATTCTTTCCTCCCAATCCGATCGGAGTTGGCTTCCTCTGGGATTTAGTACAAATGCAAAGCCAGTTGTATTGGTTATGTATAGCAATGTTAGATATAAATATATCCAGATGTTGTGCTTCAACAAAAAGAACTGTCTATGGCATTTATAGACATAAATGTCTATTATAGCATAGCTTAAAGGTTTCCAAGTTACAGATACAGTGAGCTAGAGATAAACAGTTCAGTCATAAAGGGCCGATGCACGTGAGCCTGAGTCAGAGTGTGCAGAGCTGGGAGCTGGGAAATGCCGGCTGAGCCTTGTGTGGATGTCACAGTGAGTGGCTGAGGGGACTCAAGGAAAGGTGAAGGAAGGAAGCAGAAGAGAGTCTGACCAGGCTGAACTGCCTTTGCCGCAGTGGGAAGCGCTAGGAGGTGCTTTAAATGACCATTATTCTTACAAAGAGCATCGGAGGCTTATCCGCGGTACATAGGAAGGCCGAGAAAGTCAGTCACTCTGATAGTCCTGTATCACCCATCCGCTTACCCATCACCCAGCTGTTAAAGCCTGCATGGTATGCATCACCTGTGATGGACAGGAAACGCTGGCTGTTCATCAGAGGAGGAATGTGTGGTAGCCCTGGGCGAGTCACCTGCATGCCCACCGCTCTTTTCATCAGAATTAACTAGACGTTTGTCTTCTCCATTCAAGTTAAGTGAGATACTCAAATTCGGCTTGGATAAGCTGCTGTCCTCTGAGGGGAGCTCCATGGAGGAAATAGACCTGAAATCCATTCTGGGAGAAACCAAAGATGGCCAGTGGATCCCTGACGCTCTGCCTGCTGCAGCAGAAGGAGGAAGCAGGGACCAAGAGGAAGGAAGTGAGTCGGAGCCAGGTCCTACGGTCTGCGATCCGTTCTGAGTTGACTTTTGTGTGGGGTGGGAGGTGTGGACCTCTTGGGCCTCACGGGGAGCTCTGCTCTTCCTGGATGTTACAGAGACTGGTTTTTCTCAGAATGTGTTTTAACCTTTGTACAGGCTTACTTCTGGGCCCTGCTGTTATTGTAACTGTGGCTCTGCAATAAGATTTGAATTTGAGTGTTCTGACACCTTTAGCATTCTTTCTGCTAAAGATTGCTTTAGGCCTTTGGGGTTTGTATGCTTCCCTATAAATTTAGGAATTTTTTGCTAGTTCTGGGAGAAATGTTACTGAAATTTTGGTGGGGATTGCAGGGAATATGTTGATTGCCAATGTAGCCAATTTTTACAATATTAAGTTCACCAGGCTACAAGCACAAGAAGTCTCCATCTTCTAGTGTTTCTTGAATTTCATTCTTTAATGTCTGTATATTTCCAGAATTCTTCCACTTCCTTTGCTAGGATTTGCTCTTTTCCTTATTTCTATGTATTTGTGTAGTTTAATTTTCTAGCTTTTGAATTCTAGTTTTCTCAAACTGTGATCTCATAAGATGTAAGACATAACTATTGTTTTTTTTACATTTGGTAAGATGTAAATGATTAAATAGATGGTGGTAGCATATGCCTTTAATCCCAGCACTTGGGAGGCAGAGGCAAGTGGATCTCTGAGTTCAAGGTCAGCCTGGGCTATGTAGCAAGACTGTGTCTCAAAAACATCACAAACAAGCAGGGAGATTTGATTTGTGGCCTAGGATGGGTCAGTTTTAGAGAACGTCCTGTGGGCTGCAGAGGGTGAATCCTGTTCCTGTTGCATGGACTCTGTCACTGGAACACTTTGTCTCTGAGGTCCCTTTGCTGTTTCTTAGTTTGATTGACCTCTCTGGAGATGAGAGTGGGTTACTGAAATCCCCACTATTATCAAATCAGGCCCTGTCTAACCTTGTCTCTCAGGTACTGTTTGTTTTTATTAAATTGAGAGCCCCAGTGTTGGTGCCCATATTTAAATTGTCTTATCTTTCTGATGAACGGCTCTCCTCAGTATACAGTGGGCCTCTTTCCTGTCTGGCTTTCGGTTTGCTTCCCTCACAAATGTCTGCCACACTTTCACCCACAATTGTGATAGCTCAGCCTGGTGTATTTCTTGGAGACAGTGGATGGTTACATTTATTTTATTTTAATTTGTTTTTGTTTTTATTGTTTTTTGGTTTTTTGCCAGCTAGCTCATCTGTGACTCTTCGGTGCGTTGAGTTCATTTGCATTTAAGGTTGTTGTTGAGATGGTTACTTGTCTGTCATTTTGTTGGCTCTCTGTTGTTTGTCCTTTCTTGTCTTCTGTTAGTATTGGGGTTCCTTCCCTGCTGTCCTCTGTTCTTCTTCTCAGGACTTTTATGCATTCTTGTGTGTTCACGACAGGCTCCCTTCCTCCCCTCTGTAGAGTGTTCCTGTAAGTACCTCTGCATTGCTGGCTTATAGTCAGTAGCTGACTCATGGCTGCTGGGAGATTCGTGCTACCTTGTGTGTTCTGTTTCTTGTTTCTGTGTCCAGATATCTTGGGCCATAGTGTAGTAGATGATTAATAGGTAGCGTCAGAGTTTGATCTGCCAGCTGCCCTCAGAGCTGTCAATCCGAGGTAAGCTCAGTTGATGAGATCTGTCCTGCCACTGAAGGCAGGGCTGTCTCTCCCTGCATTTCCCAAATTGAACCAGCCTTCTGCCACCTGCATGCATCTGCTTGTCAGTGGCTAGCTCTCCTGCCTGAGATGGCTACCTCTCAGGGCCTTCCCTACCCTGGGTTACAGCAAGCCAACATGAAGGTGGCCCCCCCACCCCTGTGCATGTCTGCATGGCTCTTCATCTCAGACCCGTGGAGGAGGTTGGTTGTTTCTGGTTGCTGCCTTCCAAGTGTGACATAAAGGTTCTGAGGCTGACCTGTAGCTGGAGGAGTTACCATCTCACCAAAGCCTGCAGTGGAGATTGTGAGAGCTGGGGTTTATCTGGAGGGTCTAGCTTACCTCTGTGACGCAGTTCCTGCCCTCCCTACTTCCCTGCACCCCTCACCTGTGGGGGCTGTGCGTCTCTCCTGTGCAGCTTTCTTCTCTTGCCTCTTTTTTGGAAGGCTTTCTCCTCCTTCCTGAATTTCCAAAGTTCCTCCTCTAGTTCTGTCTTTGGGATAAAGTCTTTTTCTGTGACTGTTGTCACATAGAGACCGCCTTTAGTCTGTCATCTTGCCCTAAACTGAATGGCTTACCTTTTAGTTTATTTTAAAGATTTGTTTATTTTTATTTTAAGTGTGTGAGTGTTGCCTGCATGTATGTTTGTGCATGTCGTGCATACACCACCTGAGGAGTTTACAAGACCGCCTGGTACTGGAGTTATGGACAGTTGTTAGTGCCGTGTGAGTGCTGGGACTGAGGCAGGTCCTCTGCAAGAGCAGCCAGTGTTCTAAGTCCTGAGTGCTGCTCCAGAGCTCGGCTGCCCGCACCACCTCTCACGCTGCTAGAGCTGCTCTCTTGCCTGTTCAGAGTGCGTCTGGGCTCTGGAGCTGTTGGCACTGGACTGGATGCCCATTTCTCTATTCACTTGCAAATGGGAGTTTATAGTACTTCCCCACTCCTTGTTCCATAGCAGGCGTGGACTAGGGGGATTCTTGTGGGATGTCAGGAGGCAACCAGGCAACCCTGCCATGAGCACACAGATGCTGCCAGGGCCCCACTCCAACACGGGTGAGCCAGATTCTGCATAGAGGGAGCCGTTCCTCTACGCGTATTTGAAATGCTTACTTGGCCAGTGTAGAGACATGTTCTCTACTATCAGCCACGAAGAGTGAAGGTTGACATAAACTCTTTGGTTTAAGCTAAAGAGAAGGGTGTATCTGAGGTTGAGTGTTTCTGTGTTTTGGGCATGCAGATGTTCCCCTAAGGCCCCACCCGTGATGCTCTCTGCACTTGTGATTCTAAGCTCTTGGAGTGGGGGAGGGAGGGAGGGTCTTCCTCATGGCTAACCTCGGCTGAGCACTGCTCTTCTGCTTCTGTGGCTCCTGTTAATCTCTTGTTCTCTTCAGCCACTTTATAGTCTCCGAAGAGTGCTGAGCTTTTCCATTTCCCACCGCCTCATATATCTTTCTTAAAACCCCGTTACTGTCATTTAGAGGTTTCAGGTGAAGGGAGAAATAGATGCATGTGGCCGTACTTTTAAGTTACTTTTGATTACCTTAAATACCAAAGCTTACATCCATTTCTTCACCCACTTAGATTAATTTCAGCTTATTCTTCTAACATTTGCCAGAACAAAATAAAATTGCCATGTTTTCAGAAAGATCATTATACTTCTAAGTCAATCTGACTGCTAAAAAATTATATATTTTTAGGCAGGCCAACTGCTAAGGGGAAAAAAAATCCCCCATAGAATTAACATTCAGAAGCTTCTCTTTGATGAACAGGTCTAGACTCCCTGTGTGGTAGGTGGCTGAACTGGCGGGGTATATATGAACGTCTAGGGGTCATAATGCAGTGACCCTTTAATACAATTCCTCGTGTTGTGGTGACCACCAACCACACAGTTATATTCATTGCTACTTCATAACTTTAATTTTTGCTGTTATGAATTGTAACATACATATCTGATGGTCAGGATATCTGATAGGCAGCCCCTGTGAAAGGTTCATTCAACCCCCAAAGGGTTGAGACCCAGGTAGAGGACGGATGGCCTGGGGTGTGGTTTCAGCCTCTCTTGGCTGCCGTCTGAGGGTGCGGGATTTAAAACAGCGTCAGTGGATATGAAAGAGTAGTCATTAAAGCAGGCCAGTAGAAAACCGCAAATATGATCGGTTTATCGTGAATGCCAGGGTGTTTAAAAGGCACATTATGTTAGAAGTTAGCATTTCGTGGTGCATGTAGCTACATATGTGATGGTGTTTTCACACTTCTCAGGTCTTTATTTTCTTTTCCACTTGTTGATGGACCATCTCACTGAAAGCCCCCTGCTGATTTAATTAGCAAATGCCAATTAGAATTACAGCTGGTTAGAGTTTGGTACAAGTGTGAAGCAATTGATCCCCTGGGAATGGAAATGTTTTGCTTTTGTACTCTCTAGGGAAAACATACTTACAGCTGACTTCCAATGCTCTGAAAACCCGTGCCTTGGTAACGTGTGCTGCTAAGCTCACCTCAGTTTCTTGTCCTCACCTGTTTGTGGTGCCGATCACGGATGATTCTCGCTTGATTCCTGACCTTGAGTGTTCACCCCTCCTCACCAAGCTCTGTCTGTCTGTAAAATGGCCCTATAATGTGTGCTTTGTCCTTTTACACAGTTCCAAAACTCAGATGTTGTGAGTTTTGTCCTTGTTGCTCACCTCGTTCAGTTTCTGCCCCCTGTGCTGGGGAACTCAGTGCTGCCTGCAGCTTCAGCTCTGGGAGGTGTGATGCACTCTTCTGGCCCCACGGGCACAGCACACATGTGTACACACCCACACATGCATGAATGCTCACAATTCAAAATGAAACCTTAAAAGTAAAAGAGAACAGAGACTTCACAGAATGAGTGCCGCTCAGGAATGTCTTCTATAGAGTTATCTACTGAATAGAGCACTTGGGCCTCAGAATCAGCACGTCCCTCCTTCAGTATTCAGTGTGGGAACTGAGGGGCCCTCCATCCCTGTCCAAGCCTCTGTTAGCCAGGGCACAGGTGCGAGGCAGGAGCTTCCAAGCTGTGATGCAGGGATTATCTCTGCAGTGCGCCATCTTCTCCAGCGATGTGCCGTTTGCTCTTTCACCGTCATGGGGTCAGTGTGCACCGTCAGTGGGCAGAGTCGTCAGTGTGTGCGTGACATTAGAAATGGGGATTCACAAGGGAACCTTCATGTCAGTGAGATCCGTGCCGAGGAGCAGCATGGGCTGTTCATCCCATTCTGCACGGAGGCTTGACAGGGGGAAGGATCCCCAGTCCTTGCTCACCATGGATGGGCCAACGGGGCCGTGGACTGTGTTCTGTCCAATGAAAAGAGAACATGCAGGATCCCATGCAGGACCCCAAGGTGTTCGTGACAGAAAAGGAAGCAGCGTGGTCATAAGCTGGTCTTGTCTCGTTTTTAGAATATGACCCATTTCCTTGTTCTCCCTTGCAGCTGCTTTGAATAGTATTAATCCATTTCCCTGGGCCTGATGTCCATTTCTTTGGTTCTGTGTTCTTAGAAAACCATATGTACGTGTTTGAAGGTAGAGACTATTCTAAGGAGCCCAGGAAGGAAGACACAGAGTCATTTGAACAGCTGGTGAATCTTCAGAAAACCCTGCTAGAGAAAACAGGTCACGGGGGCCGGACCCTCCGGAACAAAGGCAGCGTAAGAGCCATTGCTTTTCTATAAGACCATAAATTCTTCCAGACTGTTACCCTAAGAAAGCAAAGGGTGCTGCTAGGGTCACTTTGTTCTCTTAGGATGGGTTGTTAAGGAACAAGCCTATGTTGAGTGAATGTAATGAATGAACTGCACTCTGGTATAATTAGATAAAATGTTCTAACAGCGTTGGTCAGGCAGGGGAGGAGCTGGAGAGATGTCCACTGGTTAGGAGCCATTACTGTTCTCAAGAGAGCCCAGATTCCCAGCATCTACATAGCAGCTCCCATTCCTGTAACTGCAGTTCTAGGGGGACCCAGCACTCTCCTCTGACCTCCACAGGCTCCAGCACACGCGTGGTTCACACACATATATGCAAGTGAAGCACTCATACACATAAAATATAAAATAAATAAATCTTTAAATGACATTAAGGGCTGGCAAGGTGGCACAGCAGGTAAGAGCATTTGCTGCACTAGCCTGGCCACCTGCATGTGACTTCCAGAGCCATGGGAGAGGAGAGACCCAAGGTTGTCCTCTGATCTCCACACTTGTGCCATACACACACATATAATCTCTCTTTCACACACACACACACACACACACACACACACATGTAATAAATAAGATAAAAAATTATTTTAGAAAAAAGAGTTAAGACATTGAGCATTGTGGTGCATGCCTGTAATCCCAGGACTAGGGAACTGGAGGCAAGAAGATCAGGAGTTCAAGGATAGCCTGGGCTACATGAGACCCTGCCTCCAAATATGCATTAGGATGGTATGTATAAATGCAAGTAAAAGCAGCTCTTGGTCCTCTAAGCCACCCCGTAGGTACCACTTTGGTATAAGAAGATGCCATGTCTGTTGTGACCCTAAGTCATTCATTCATTCATTCACTCACTTATTCATTCATTCATTGATAGGATGGCATTCATAAACAACGTGATGTTTCAGTGTCTGGCACTTCATGCATGTTCTGTTCGGCAGTCACTTAAGTAACGAGGCTGCTGGAACAACCTGCTTCAAAAGCAATCAATTATATGATGATTTATAGAAAGTTGTCCTAAAAGCTAGGGCTGTTTAATCTAGGGCTGGCATCCTATAAGCCATGATTTCAGTTGAGAAAGAAAAGTTCTTTGGAAGTGCTTTGTTTCTCATGAAGTGATTGTGACTGCCTCTACCCACCTCAGTGCTTTGACTGAGTTTGGTGCGCAGTGGCCACGGTGCCTGTGAGGTGTTGTGTTCAGCAGTAAACCACGGGGACCCATGGTCAGTGCGCGCCACGCAGGCAGTGTGGAGATGTGCTGATCCGTTGTCCCCATAGAGTGCTTTAGCTGGAGCTTGCAGAGGAGCAGGCAGGCCCTGAGCTTCCTGACCGTGCGTCTTCGCCTCTCAAGGTTCTTATCCCAGGCCTTGCAGAAGGGCCTTTCAAAAGAAGGAAGACTCTTAGCCCAGAAGAGCTAGAAGACAGACGGAGGAAAAGACAGGAAGCCGCCGCCAAGAGGAAGAAGCTGATGGAGGAGAAGAAGAAGGAGAAGGAGGAGGCCGAACACAGGAAAAAGTTTGTCTGCATTATAATAGAACAGGGGTCACTGTCGCTAAGTGGGGGGGGGGGGGGGTCTTGTGTAGTGAGCCCAAGCTGACATGGCTTTAAGGCCTTGATCACTCTGCACCTCTTACTGAATCTGTCTGTCTGTCTGCCTATCTAGAGAGGAGAGAGTGAGAGTGAGAGAGAGAGAGAGAGAGAGAGAGAGAGAGAGAGAGAGAGAATGCGTGTGAGACAAGCGGCCCCAGCATGCATGCACGTGTATGTGGTCGTGAGTCACAGCACACAGTAGGAGATCAGAGGACAGCTTGTAGGCAGTTCTTCTTTCCCTTCACCCTATTGGTTCCTGGGATTGACCTTAGGTTGTCAGGCTCTGAGACACTTGGTGGCTCCTTCTGAGTGTGGTGGGGGGGGGGGGGGCAGTTAGGCTATGAGTAAACCTGGCTTATTTACACATAGGTAGAACCCTTCAGTCAAGGGTAGTTCACCTGTCACCTCCTGTGAGGTCCAAGGGATCATTAACTCCTCTCTCTGGTCTGGTGAAGGATGGCCTGGTGGGAAGACAACGGTTATCAGTCATTCTGCCTGCCCTCGGAGGACAGCGAGCTGGAGGACCTGGAGGACGGAGATGAGACTTCTGCTGAGCTAGATTCTGAAGACCTAGACTCAACCTCCATTAACTATGTTAGTGGTGATGTCACCCACCCCCAGGCTGGTGAAGAAGATGCTGTCATTGTGCACTGTGTAGGTACGAGTAGTGGGCTGGGGCCCCGAGGATACCTTGCCTTTATGATGCCAAGAAGTTGGAAGGGTAAAGTCAAATGTGACCTAAACGTAATCATCCCAGTGCAGCTATGTATGGTCAGGGGCGTGGTTTTTACCAGTGAGAGTCGACTCTACTGGGTGGAGTTACCCAACCTCCTTGGGCCCCAGCCTCCCTACACACATGGGCTTTCTCCTCTGCATGTGTTTAAGAGGGTGGAATGAGGCGACATTTGGGAAGTAAATCCATCCTGTGAGGAACAGCAGAACTCCAAGTGTGGCCCTCCTGTGGCCCGCACACTTTAGCTTCCTGCACCTGCAATCATCTTTCCCTAGGAGCCACACTGAGCATGTGCAAGCCTGCTTCTCTGGCCCTGTAAGCAAAGAGGTCTCCATTGTTGCCTTCTGTCTTAGTCTGTCCTGTTCTCCTCTGTCATGCATTTCCTGTCACATGACGTGATAACACGTACATTGGTTTGACTGTCTCACTGCATTAGAAAGTGAGCTTCGTGGAGCTGGGACTTCTGTTGTCGTCGTTGTTGTTGTTGTCGTTGTTGTTGTTGTTGTTGTTGTTGTTGTTGTTGTTACTGGTATAAGCCTGGTGCTTAGAACGGTGTTTGACACGGCAGATACGTGAGTCATGTGTAGAGTAAATGAGTGTAAATACAAGCTTTAGCCAGCTGGACTAGTGCCAGCTTGAATTGAGTCCTTCCACTTTTCTTCCTCCTTACTGCGTGTGCAGGTGTACACTGCGGGCGTATCAGTGTCCACTCCATTCTGTCCGTCTGCTCTGGAGTCTGTATCCCGCCTCCTACCTCCCGCCGTCATAGGCTCCAGAGGGTCTCTTTCACAACAGTTCATTTCTGGCATTCTCGATGCAACCATTCTCGGCACGATATATTCTAGTTTACCTTCTAGAATATTCTTCCTAGAAGATTAGATATATTTCCTTGTCTAAAAAGTCATTCTCCCA
This sequence comes from Apodemus sylvaticus, assembly GCF_947179515.1. Taxonomy (NCBI): domain Eukaryota; kingdom Metazoa; phylum Chordata; class Mammalia; order Rodentia; family Muridae; genus Apodemus; species Apodemus sylvaticus. The sequence continues at coordinate 66,343,640 of NC_067475.1, forward strand.
CAAGCCTATTTTGGGTGCCTTTGGTTTCCCGAGTCACGGACTAGACTTGCCTCCGGTAGATGGACATTTTCTCTCTCCTGTCAGATGATTCTGGCCGCTGGGGCAGAGGTGGCTTATTCACGGCTCTGGAAGCAAGGTCGGCTGAACCAAGAAAAATATACGAGCTGGCTGGGAAAATGGAAGGTAAGCAGCAGAGAGGACGAGGAGGAGGAGAGGCTCCAGGGCAGGAGAGGACACTTAAGTCAGCACAGCGGGTGGCTTGGGTGAGAGGTGCCAACTGGGGCCTGGCATCTGCCACTGGAGGCCCATCGTGTGTGACTTTGAGGCAGATCCCCCTCGGTTTATTTTCTCATAATTTGTGGCTGACACTTCCGCCACCTTCCCTGGAGCTGTAATGAGGACAGTAGACGCACGTGTTCCGGGTGAAGCACCCCCCTGCTCACCCTCCTGACCATCTCCTAGAACATCAGGCCCAGAAGAGTCGGACACACTTTAAAACCGCTCATGAGAGCTTGGGCTTGGTGCTGTGGGGAAGGACAGCTGTGAGGACTTGCTGAAGACAGAAGTGAGGGTGTGAGGACCGGGGACTTGATGACAGTATTAGCCTTTGGTATTAGAACTGGGAAAAGGCACCTGCTGTTATGTGCAGCAGTCACAGTGTGGTGGCAGGGATGGAGGCTTCCTTGTTCTTTCCTGAGGTGGCTGAGGGGGTAGGAGCCCTGGTGGGAGGAACACCTGCCAGAGTTCTCAGAGTCTGGGTTTAGCTCATGCTTCTGTTCTCACTGGAGGGGTAAACACTGGCGAATACTGGCCCTAGTGACGGATTGTTGAGAGAAGTCATTCCAGATCTGGATCCTGACCTGCCAGCTGGAAAAGCAGAGAACCAGAGAGAGAGGAACTCGAGGTGGGGATGGAGGAGACCCTGGGCAACGTCCTGGACTGTAGTCATGAGGGAGAAATGAGATCACAGATGACAGAGCCTGGGAACCGTATTCACCTAGTCACTGAGGCAGGAGGAGGAAAGGGATTGCTAGAGAACAGAGGGAACTTGAGAATGTAGTGTTCTGAGTCAAGGTTGAGTAGACCTCATCCAGAATGCTTGGGATCACAGAAGTTTAAATTGCAGATTAAAGAAAAGAACTTGGACTATTTGTGTGTACATTGTGAGTCTGTGGGGTTGGGATCCAGGTCTAAGTATTAAATGTGTATGTCTCTCGCACACTGATGAGCAGTGTGCAGGCACCTTCACACAGCAGCGCTGCTGTGTATCCACCCCGGCAGGTCAAGTGGCCTACTTCCTGTTCTGGCGTCAGGTGAGAATCTGATTTCAAAACTCCATTTGGCTCACGTTGAATTTGGATTTCTAGATTAGAGATACCCGCTTTGCACAATTAAAGAGAGGGTGATAAAGGCAAAGAGACCCACAGTGTCACAGGAGTGGAATCGGAATGGCCCCTGGATTTTACCCCATCAGTGGCCAGATTTCCTTGGAGCACTGGGAGGAATCTGAAATGTGCTACACAGACTTCAAGAGCAATGGTCAGTGTAACTAGACAGGAACTGTGCTGCCATCTCTGAAGAGGGATTACGGTAGGCAGCAGAGTAGATGAGTCCGGCTAGAGCTCAGAAGGCTGAGAGCACTGCCTTGGGTCTGAGAAGATGAGGAGAGGTCGCCTTGCTGGAGACAGGTGACGGTAGAGTTTCCGAACTCACACTGCTGGAGAGAGGCGATGGTAGATTCCAGCGTTGTCCTGCTCATTTGTGTCTTCCTTGGACTTAGCATTCCTAGTGCCTGATGACTGGAGGACCTAGGCAGTGACAGCCACAGGGTAGAGCCACAGGGGGAGGGGAAGCTTAGCCACGCCATAACGACCCTTCACAGGTGGTCTGCTTATTTGGGGAATGTGATTTGGAGGATGACTTAAGGGACTAGGGTTCGTGGGTTTCTGTTTGAACAGACGGTTGGCACAGGTCTGCAAAGCGCAGAACCACATTGGCCACTGTCTACGGCATTGGCTTGGTGATTAGGAGAGAGGGAAATATACGAGTGAAAGGTAGAGTGTGGTGAGGGTGATGTAAGACAAACAGGGACTCATGCACCTTCATTCCTCTGCCTCTCCGAATCACCGAAGTGGCCACAGGGCCACCAGGCTGGTGACAGATGAGGACCAGAGTTTGGAGGGAAGCAGCTGGGTTCCTTCCAAAGATGATGACATGTCAGGGAAAAGGCTGTAGAATGTCAGAGGGAGGTGTGGTACCAAACCTAATGAGGCAAGCCATGGTGGCCTATGCCTATAGTCCTGGAACCAGTGAGGTCAAGGCAGGAGGATTGCTGCGAGTTCAAGGATAACCCGAGCTACAGAGTGAGATCATATTTTAGAAAGCAAGAGAATGACAAAAATGTGATTGGAGTTAGAAAATGAACCCTTCAGGAACTTACTGTTCTCTTTACTCTCTCTAAAACCCTTAGACCTGAGTTTGGGTGATGTCCTTTTATTTCCTATTGACGATAAAGAGTCACGAGACAAGGGGCAAGATCTGGTGAGTAAAAAACCTGTCATATGCCAGGACTAAAGCTTGGCTGGTAACAGCTATGCTTGATACCTCGGCTGTCCAGGCAGTAGGTGCGTGCTGGCCAGCCTCTGCTGTAGTACAGTAGCTTGTTAGCACTACCTCATCTACGCCACCTAGTGGGTGGCTTCAGCCTTAGCAACATATTCTGAGTGTTGCTGGGGACAACGTGACCACATGGGGTAGCAGTCATTTTGTTTCTGCTTTTATTCACTTGACCTCTGGATCACAGCCCTCCCTCCTCCCTCTCTCACCCGTCCTTCTCCCCCTCCCCCCATTACCTTCTCTGGGGAGAAGGACATCTAGTCCTAGCAGGACTGGGCACATCCTCTTCCACTGAATCCCAACCATGCAATTCAGGAAGGGGAAGGGCATCCAATGACAGGAAACAGAGTCAGAGACAGCCTCCGTTCCACTTGTTAGGGGACTCACATGAAGACCAAACTGCACATCTACTGCAAATGTGTGAGGGTCTGGGTTCAGCCCCTGCGTGCTTCCTAGTTGGTGGCCCAATCTCTGAACTCCCATGGGCCCATAGTTGACTCTAGGTCTTCTTGTGGTGTCCTTGACCCCTCTGGCTTGCTCAATTCTAACCCTACTCTTTCACAAGACTACCTGAACTCCACCTGATGTTTGACTGTGTGTCTCTGCATCTACCTCCATCTGCTGCTGGATGAAGCCTCTCAGGAGACTCCTGTCTGCAAGCATGCAAGATGTGCAGGGATAAAGATGGAGCAGAGACTGAGGGAACAGCCAACCAATGACTGCCCCAACTTGAGACCCATCCCATGCGAGAGACATTATTGATGATGCTCTGCTATGCTTGCAGACAGGAGCCTAGGGGCCTTTCTGATAGCATTACATGACCAGCCATCTTCTTACCGTGCCCTCACAGTCTGTCCTCTATGTGTGCACATATTTGATGCCTTTCTACATGTCCTCATTTCCTCGTGTGTGTGTGTGTGTGTGTGTGTGTGTGTGTGTGTGTGTATGTGCAAGTATACATGTATGCATGTGGAAGCCAGAAGCCAGTCTCACTTGTCAGTTTTCAGGCTGTTTTGAGACTGGATCTCTATCCTGGAGCTTAGCAGCCAGCCCTGGGATCCTCCTGTCTCCAGCTCGCCACCTTGGGATTGCAAGTGCCCTCCCTTTCATGTGGGTTCAGGGGCAAGTGCTCTACTGCCTGAGCCAATTTCCCTTGCCTCTCAAGTTTTTCCCCAGACTCCTAAAAGTACATGCATGAGGTTGGATTAAGGTCCAAACTCGTTTTAACTTAATCTCATAAAGACTTTGTCCATACGTAGTCACAGGTTAGGTTCCAGGGGTTTGTATCCCCAACACAGCAACTGGGAAGGTGCAGAATCCATCCATAGCAGGCCACTCTGCTCTTCCGTTTCTGTGCCCCCAGGCTCCCTCCCATCACGGCCCCTGGAACAGCTCCTTGCTTTCCCTGGCCTAAACATCAGGCCCTTCATATATGGGATCCTTATTTTTTCTAAATCATTTGTGTAAACTTATTAATTATTACATTTTTATTTATTTTGTGCTGTGTGTGTATTCATACACACACACACACACACAAGCTTGCCTGTGCACATGTGTGTTGCTTTAGAGGACAACTTGCAGATGTCTATTCTCTTCCCACCAGCAGGGTCTTTGGGATCAAATCCGGGTCATAGGCTTCGGAGCCAGCTCTTTTTTTTCTTTCATTTTTTTCCGTTCATATTCCATGCGGTGCTGGCTCATAGACTATTTCCCAAAGCGTCTCCTGAGTAGAATAAGAAAGTGTGATGTAAAATGTTCAGGGCTCATGATTTTTGTTTATACAAAAATTCATGTGAAGGATTATGCTTTCTAGCCCACAGAAGACAGGAAGCAACCCACACCTCCTCTGCTTTGCATCTTAAGTGTTTCTTCCTTGCTTGTCAGTTGGAGAATCTGTAGTGAGTTTTATTTTTTACCACATCCACCTGATTCTGTCTGAGGGCCAAATCCATGAAGGTTGAGCCAGATCAGTGCTGACTTAGAAAGAATTAGAAAGTGAGGCCAAGAGACACTCACACTCAAAGGCCTGTGTGGCTAACAGCAAATTTGTTTTCTTTTTTCACTCAGTAATTCCTACAGCAGTGCATGAAGTGGGCGGAAAGGGGACCACAGTATCTGAGCATAAGAAATGGAGTCCAGCGGCTCAGGCTGGAGGCTGTGAATGTGGTGGTGGTAGCATGCTTGCCTGCCCGGCCTTGGTCCCACCCAGCACTGCAGAAGGAAGGGTTCAGGGTACAGCAGCACGTCTAGGTGGAGGATCTGGGGGAGGGGGTGGTCGGCACCGTCTGCACAGGAGTGGTTAGAATGGGGTGACTCTGTCCTGGGGCTGTGGGGCTGATGGGCACCAGTTAGAGGGCTAAAGTGCAGAACTCTGACAAAATGTCAGCTGGGACTCTGAGTTTCTCCCCCTGGAGAACAGTTAGGGAAGTCTGTGGTTTGGGCTCTGGCTTGACCCTATCTTGAAACAGGAAAGAAAAGCCTACATAAGTTACCATGACATAAGATGGGCCCGTCATGCCGAGCACTGTCCAGGCAGCAGCCAGGAGGGGTAGAGCTGTGCCCTGGTCCCCAGAGACAGTCTGGCTCCTTGGTGGCCGCTCACTTGCCAGCAGTGTGACTGCCTCGTGCTCACTCTTGCAGTTGGCCTTGGTTGTGGCCCAGCACCGTGATCGCACCAATGTCCTGTCTGGCATTAAGATGGCAGCCCTAGAAGAGGGCCTGAAGAAGATATTTTTAGCAGCAAAGAAAAAGAAAGGTAAGCCTTCCCTCTGTGCTCAGGATGAGAAGAATTTCTGTCCAGACATGTGCTGTGACTTTTGAAGTGAGGCGAGAAATGTCAAGACTCCCCTTGATAAGCCTGGTAAATCAAACCACAGGTCTCACCCACATCATTTTGTATTTACATAGCGCTTTCCTTTGTGGGCTGTGTATCCAATAGACATTGTTGTCATGGTTACAAAGCAGCCCTTAGCTTCCTCACCTGTCTGTCCCAGCCTAGTGTGTCTTAGTGTTTGTGGAATGCCGTGACTTTTGGGAGAATTTATGTTAGTTAATTTATGATTCACTCCTCAGTTAGAATCTGTGCCCATCTTGTCTACTTCCTTCTAGAATTTGTGGGTTTGTGTTCAACAGAAAAACTTTCCCCTCTTCCATGTGGCTGCTAGGTCTGGTTCTTCCTCCAGCCCCATGCTCCCAGACGGCTCTGCCGCGTGGCTGGTCACCTGTGCACAGGTCCTATGTGTCCGTCTCCTCACATCTTCCCAGCAAGTCTTTCCACCAGGCTCTGCTTCAGATTTCTCTCTCCTATTTCCTGCCTAAGCCATCAGCCATCAGATGTCTTATTAACAGGTGCCACATCCATTCAGACATCAGATATTCTCTCTACACTTCCATTTCCTACCCAGAATATTTTTGACATTGTAATTGTATACTTTGTATGAAACCATCAATACTTATTTTCTCTTGTATATATTTTTATTTTATCATGTTATCTTTTCATAATCGTATGATTATCATAATCTCTTCTTTTCAACAGCAAGCGTTCATCTTCCACGAATTGGACATGCCACAAAGGGTTTTAACTGGTATGGTACGGAAAGACTTATTCGGAAACATTTGGCTACACGAGGCATCCCAACCTACATGTATCCTTTTGAGGACTGATAAACATATTTCAAACAATGAGGAAAATTGTGCTGCATTTCCTGATATCGCTGTTTAATCCAGGGCTGTCTTCTGTCAGGTCCTCCCTTTGTCCCTCTTCAAGGAGACATAACGAAGATGCACTTCTAGCTTGTATGATGCAGAGTATACACCCAAGAAAATAAAGATACCCGAGCACTTCTGGATGTGTAGAAATAGGTAAGACAAGGCTTAGCAGATAGACGCTTCCTTCAAAGCTCGATGGCCTAAACTCAATCCCCAGACGCATGGTAGAAGGAAGGCGAGAACTGACTCCTGTAAGATGTCTTCTGACCATCACACATGCACCACCCACATATATACACACAAATAAATATATTTAATAAGGTTTTTTTTCAGTAAAATAGGATATATGGAAGCTGGGTATGGTGGCCTTTGCCTTTAATTCTAGCAATCAGGAGGCAGAGGTAGGCAACTCTGAGGTTAGGGACAGCCTGATAATCTATAGAACTAGTTTCAGGACAGCTAGTGGTATACGGAGAAAGTCTGTCTGGTTGGATAAATCAATCAATCAATCAGTCAGGGAAAGTTAATAGTACATTTGATGACATCTTGTCACATCTCTCCAGGCCCTTCAGATCTGGAGTAGAGGCCTAATTCCATTCACTTAAGTTAACTTAAACAAGTCAACTCTTGTTTTAGAGTCTTTTTGATGTATTCTTCTTTGTGTTTTGTTTTAATTACAGTGCTAGCTATTGAACCCAGGGTCTTACACATACTAGGAAAGCACACTTCCACTGAGCTACCCCACCACCCTTTTTGATGTGCTCTTAAGAGGCAGTAGGAAATCCACTGTGAATACAAAGTCTTCATCTACTTTCACTACAATAATATTTTTCTTCTCAAGGCCTGGCTCTATTAGGCCAGCATTTTAAAACAGTAAGCTGTGTCCAAAATGGCTGGAAACAACGGAATTAGCCTCTAGGTTCTGTATACAGAAAGTCTATAGGTTCTGTATACAGAAAGCCTATAGGTTCTGAATACAGAAAGCCTATAGGTTCTGTATGCAGAAAGCCTCTAGGTTCTGTATGCAGAAAGCCTCTAGGTTCTGTATACAGAAAGCCTCTAGGTTCTGTATACAGAAAATCTGTAGGTTCTGTATACAGAAAGTCTGTCTTTTTACCTAGATCCTTACTGAAATAGGTGCACTCCATGTGGTCCTTAAAGGATTTGTGTCCCTATAAAGCCTTAATCAAGAAGTCACATTTTATGTGCTTGTTCAGTGTCAGAAATTCACACCACATAACCATGACAGTCACGAGTTCTGACAGTGGTAGGAGAGTCTCTGATCTGAAGAGAAGGCGTGAAGTGCATTGCAGTGATTATCCAAGCACCAGGGTGGAGTTGAGTTAAAGTGATGAAATAGGTTTTCCTTAACCCTCTCTGCAGATACTACTTTCCCAGGAGTAAGGCCGCCACCCGCCATTCACAACCTGCACCCCCCGCCTCAGCACCACTGGCTCCTTAGCAACCAGCCCAGCATTGGGTCCAGTTTTCAGCAACCAGTTGGTTTGATTCATGCCCCCAGAGTCACTGTTAGTTTTCAGGACACAAGGCTGTCTTTGACCATATTCTCCATTCTGGAATTTCTGGGCTAGTCTTTTCTGAATTCTGGTTTTGTTCTCCTGGAAGTATTATTGTGATCCCCAGTACCTGTAATACAGGAACGCACAGCATATATGGGAAAGCCCTTTGGCTTCAGATTGCCTAAGTTTGTATAATAATAAATTGCCTATTATTAATGGTTATGTTGCTTTTTGTTCTTCCCGAGTCTAGCTTTCTTCCCTTACACCAGATTGGTGTACAGAAAGAAGGACTAGCTGTGTGATTAGGGAGAGCTGAGTGCAGGCAGGGCTGGGAGGCCGTGTGGGGGTGGGTGGGTGGGTGGCTGAGGCCACTTCAGCCTACTCATGCCTTCAGAGCGAACACAAGCACCGGGTGGGCGGGTGGGTGGGCGGAGGCTGGAGGCAGGCTTTCCATCCTGCAGCAGCAGGACTTCCGGGACTCCCGGCCCTTCTTCCGCTGCTCATGGGATCTTGAAGAAAGCTGATTGGCCTGGAGGCCTGCCCAGTGTGACTTTAGAAGAGCCTGAGAATATCCTTTCCTCCACCTAGAAATCCAGTTTAGTTTCAGCGTGTAGCTCCTGGCTGACATGGCTTGACCTGTGAGCAGTACTGGGGAAGGCCTGGGACAGAGAGCCACTGGAAAAGGACTCTTGGAGGGGAGGCCATGTAGGCTGTGGTTCATCACACTCGGATGTGAGGCTGTGGCCTTTGACATCTCTCTTCAGGCTAAGAATGGACTCACACTAGGTGTCCATAAGTGAGTGGGTGAAGAAAGTGCAGTATATTACAAGAAGGTAACATTATTCAGCCGTAAGGAAGAATAAAGTTTTGTCATTTTCAGCAAAGTGAAAGGGACTGGAGGTTACTGTATTAAGTAAACAATTCACAAGAAGATAAATACATTATTCTCTGTCAGGGGCAGAAGCTACAGACTACCACCCTAAAAGTAGAATAATTACAGACGTGAGGGTATATGCAGATGAATTTGATCAGTACACCCTATCTACATGCATGTAAAAGCATACCAGCCCTGGTTAACATGTCAGCTAATATATGCTGCAGTAAAAAGAAATACCTCTGTTAATCCCACAGATGTGAGAAGAAAGACCACCAATCCAAATCAACCCAAATCAAATCAAGCTTTATTTGTATACAAGGGAGCTGACTGTCAGCTGTCTCTTCCTAGGGTGGGGCTCAAGAGATCAGCCTTGGGCCAGTTTCCTCCCCCCTCCCCCGCAGTGAAGGATTTTATTTCTTAAATTCATTTATTCCTAAATACAGGACTACCTGATACAGCTTAGATGCCCTTTCCTTTCTGCATTTCATGGTAGTTATCACTGAAAACACACACAGTGAGAGTGAGTGTGTTAGCGCATCCACAGGACTGAATGAAGAGATTGTGAAGAGAGGCATATCCCTTCTTATTTTAGTTCAGGTTTCCATGGCTGTGAAGAGACACCACGGCCATGACAGCTCTTATAAAAGAAAACGCTTAATGGGGCTGGCTTACAGTTTCAGAGGGTTTGTTCATTATCATCATGGTGGGAAGCATGGCAGCAGAAGTGAATGCCACACTAGGTCTAGCTTGAGCGTCTGAGACCTCCAAGCCCGTCCTCATAGTGACAATCTTCCTTCCACAAGGCCACACCTCCTAATAGTACCACTCCTTGTGGGCCAAACGTTCAAACACATGATTCTATGGAGGCCATCCCTGCTCAAACCACCACACTTGTGTGTGCAGACTTTTAACTTAGAATGGGAGAAGTGAAATGTGACCAGTACTAGAGTCAGTTTGTGACAGATGCCAACACTTGGCACTGTTTTCTTTCAGATGTATTTTTTTTTATAATCATATAGGACCCATAGCAGCAGTTTTGATACTATGTGGATATAATTGTGCATTCACGTCCCAAGGGAGGGCATGTATTGTCTATGTATGGCATTATACACATATATGAAACAAAGTAACCTTTAAAATTAAATTGTGAAAGAAATATCAGTATGAAAACAAGAAAGAGTGCAGGGGTTCTCTACTGACTTGGACCCTGGGCTACATTGTCCACAAGCCATAGGGGGAGACAACACAAAACAGACAGCTGTTTGTGTCTCTCAAAGTTACACTATCTATAAAAGGTGGAACTACTCAGTTCCAAAGAGAATATTCTATGGACTACTTTGTAGTCAAAAGTATACCACTACCATCTTATTGCACAAATGGTCTTAAAATTACTGGGCCAGTTTCCTAAGCCTTCTTTATAGGGTAAAACTGCAGGAAGGGGCGGGGGTTCCACAAAAGCACGTTTTGGGAACATATGGCCCCGGGGAGTGGGTTTACAGATAAACTGCCAGGTCAAAGTAGGTCAGAAGAGAAACCTAACTGAGCTAGCGTATCAAACTGTCTCCTGATTACAACAAAATGGAGACGGGCAGGTTCCTCGTATGCCTTATAGGTATCTTATAGGCAAATTGGTATCAACAAGTTCCTGAGGAACCAAGGACTTTGCAAAAGCATTCCTTACTCCTTTCCCACACCCTATGAACTGTGTGAGGCACACAAGTGCTAGTTGAAATGCCAGGACATGACTCACCTCCAGTTTGAGGAAAGTGTTAGGCTCTGCCATCACTAGTAAACTGGAAATGCATTTCCCACCTAAGAATAAAACCTGAAACTAGAGAAACTTTTTTTTTTGTGATCCTTTAACTAGCAATAGCCACATAAAGCTTCTCTCTATGTTTCCCTCACATATCAATGGATTCAAATACAGACTCATAATCATGCTAAAAATAGACGGCCAGCCAACCAGTGGCAGTCACAGCAGGAAACAGCACTAGATACGAGGTACAGCTTTGCTGAAATCTCATTCCAGGAGGCACTGGCAGTTGAAGCGTAGGAGCTTCCCTAGCCAGAAAGCAAGCTGCCACCCCTCATCTCCACAGCTCTGTGCACATAGGTTGTCTTCCCATTAAAACTTTTTCATTACAAAATTAAAATCAAGTTCTCATTTTCTTTCCTGAAATACCTTAAGCATTCCCATATTCATTTTTCATTGCATATATACAAAGACATATACATACATATACACTCATAGGCACATATACATTCCCCCACACATACTCACACCCACTCTTGCACACATGTGTGAACATTCACCTGCACCCATACAATGCACTCTTAACACATGCACTCACACATGTAAAGTAAAAAAAAGCAGTTTTTACTTTTGCTCTCCCAACAGGATACCAGTGACTTCTGAGTCACAAAATCCAGAGTAATTTTTGAGTTTCACTATGACCTCCTCATAGAGAGGAAGTCATTACTATGACTATTTCTTAACCTGTTGAACTATTCTTGTTTTAGCTTCTGTGATAAGATACTTTTCTGTGACAAAATAATCTGTTTATCTTTTATCATGTTTACTTTTGTAATGTCACACTGGTTTTGTGTGTGCATGTGCATGTGCGTGCGTGTGCGTGTGCGTGTGCGTGTGTGTGTGTGTGTGTGTGTGTGTGTGTGTGTTAACCCAATGTATTAGCTTCCAGGAGATCCTATGATCAAATTTCACTGGCCAGATGGCTTAAACAGCCAGTCACAATTCCAAAATCAAGGTATTGGCAGATTTGGCTTCTGTGTTTTGGCAGATTTGGCTACTGTATGACATTTTTCATACAGTATGTGTTTTTGGTGTCCCTGTTCAATGAAATTATATCTGAGGATTTCCCAAACCTCAAGACATCCAAACATAGGATGAATCCAAACCTACAAATAGACATGACCAGACAAGAACCTCTGCATGACCTGTTACAGTCAATATGTAAAAATAAGCAAATAAACACTACAGGGGCAATCAGAGGGCAATGTCAGCTCATACACAAGGAAACATCAGATTAACATCAGATTTGTATCAACAGCCCTAAAAACCAGGAAAACATGATCTGGCAGATTACAAACACTAAAGGTACATAATCAACTCAGTGAAGTTATCTCTTTAAATTGGTGGAGAAATAAAAATGAAAATATTTTAAAATAAACGTAAGGGGCATGAGTGATGGTTTGGAGGTGAAGAGCTCTGCTCTTCAGAAGACTAGAATTCAATTCCAGAACCTACATGATGGCTCACGTTCGTTTGTAACTCCTGTTCCAGGGGGTCCAGTGTCCTTTTCTGGCCTTGGGCACCAGGTACATTGTGAGGTGCATACAGATATATATTCAGGCAAAACAACATACACAAACAATAATAATTGTGTAACTTGTATAAGTTAAGGCAATTACTAAGGGAGTATTATACACAGAAGAAAAGGACAGTTTCACCCACAGGAACACAGAAAGGGTGCCTACATAGATTACATGAGAAGAACGAACAGAGGCTGGATGGGAAAGGAGCACAGTCAACACAGCAAATGAGAAACCACCAATCCCAGAAGAAGAACCACCAATAAACCAGCCAGCTAGAGCAACGAGCAGCTTGATCACCAGTCGTGCAAACCTCTGTCAACTGTAACCTGAATGCAAACACCCTTAACTCACAAAAGACAGGTTGACTCAAAAACTAAATCTGATAATGTCATCAGTACTAAACTTGGGAAATGCACAAATACTTGGAGATTGAACAATATGCTTTTGAATGAACTGGGTCCATGAGGAAATCAGGAGGTAATTTTAAAAATTCTAAAGTCAAGTGAAACACAGTCTACCAGATGCAACCAAGTCAGTCCCAAAAGAGAAGTTTATAACTATAAGATGATCAGAAAGATGTCAAATAACCCAGTGATACACCTCAGGCTGTAGTAAAGATTATGGCAGAAATGAATGAAATGGGAAATAAATGCATAGAATTGATCAGACTGCTGTTTGAGAAGATAAATGAGTGAGCTAAACTAACGAAAAGAAAGAGAAGACCCAAATGATTCCATTTAGAGGTGAAAGGGCACTCGTGGGCTGGCCAAGTGGCTCAGTGGGTGCTTGTTCTGCAAATGGGAGAACTTGCTCAGATCCTCACCACCATGTAGGATGGCACCCACAGCTGTGCATGCTGGCAACACCATTGGGGTGTGGAGACAAGCAGGTGCAGAGAGCTCACTGATCAGTCTGTCTAGCTCAAATCGTTGACCACTGGATCATTGAGAAACCCTGTCTCAAGCCTACCGGTAGAGAGCGATGGAGGATACCCAGTGCCTGCTCTGACCTTCGTGCGGGTGCATGGTCATCCACACCTCTATCCCCTCACACATTTTGCTAAAATGTCTCCCAGGGAGAGTAAACAATGTCTCACTTTCCTCCTAAGGTTCCAGTGACAAATGGGTGCACTTATACTAAGAAACCAGTGAGTTTGTTGGGCTTACAGAGCAGGGATCCAAGCTTTTAAACATCAGAGCCTGGGTGGGACACTCGTGTTTAAACCACCATCCTGAGCTAAAGCCAGAAAACTGAGACACTCATAACTAGCAATGTGATTGGAGTAGTAGTTAAAGTTTCCCCACAAAAAGAACTCAGGGATGAAGAGATTTCTTGCTGAATTTTAGGAAAATCTAAAACACTTCTTAAAATGTTCTACAAAACAGAAACAAGAATGAACACCTCCAAATTCACTCCATAAAGTCAGCATTACCTTGACACCAAACCAGGCATCACAACATAACAGCAACAACAAAACCACCACCACCAACAACAAAAAAAAGCCACAGACAAATCTCCTTGATGAACATAGGAAAAAATGCCAACAGAATGCTTGAAAACTGAGCTCAAGAACACATCAAGATCATACACCCTGACCAACTTTGTTTCATCCCAGCAGTGTCATTCAGTATGTGCAAACTAATAAATGTAATACAGCATGCTAATGGACCTAAAGACAGAAATCTTAACAATCATTCTGATGGATGCAGAAAATGCATTTGACAAAGTTCAGCAAGCCTTCATGATATAAGTCGTGAAGAAAGTAGGAAGTGATGGAGTATACCACAGCATAACAGAGGCTATATACAACAGCCAACATTACACTAAATACTAAAAACAGCATTTTATTTCTAAAAATTAGAGTGAGACAAAGGTATCTGTTCTTTCTATTCTTATTCAAAATAGTATTCGAATTCTTGGCCAAAGCAATAAAACACGAGGAATATATAAAACAGATAAAAAATGGAAAGGAAGTAAAAATATTCTTATTTGCAAATGACATTCTGCACTTAAAAGACCTCATAGATTCCAACAGAAGACTATTAGACCTCTTTCAGTGAAGTTTTAGGACACAAAATCGACACATAAAAAAATCAATATCTTATTTATTTATATATACTAATTCGGCTACACAAACATTTGCTGAGAAGCTAGGGAAAGTATCCCATTCACAATAGCTTCAAAAATAACAAGGACTATACCTGACCAGGGAGGTGGAAGACCCCTACAATGAAAACATTAAGACACTGAAAAAAATTGATAAGATACTAGACTATGTCAACTTCCTAGACTGGCAAACTTAATATTATGAACATGGCTCTACTACTTAAATATATTACATTCTAGATTTATTAAATATATAGATTTAATGTAATCTCTATCAAAATCTAGTGACATTCTTCACAAAATCAGAGAAAATAATTCTAGAGTCCATACAGAAGTACAGCCATAGCAATTTTAAGTAAAGGAAGAACAGTGCCAGAAGGGTCAAATCTGATATCAGACGGTCCTGCTGGTTGTTTTGGCACTTGGGAGGCAGAGGCAGACAGTTTCTGAGTTTGAAGCCAACTTGATCTACATAATAAGTTCTAGGCCAACCAGGGCTGCATAGAAAGACCATATCTCCAAAACCAAACAAAACTCTCCTACAGAGCCATAGTGACAGAGGTAGTACATTAATGGAATAGAATATATACCTTGCTAAATGGAACATAATAGAAAAAATAAATACCCAGAAATAAGCCCACATAGCTATGGCCACCTAATTTTTGACAAAGTTGCAAAAGGGTGCTTGAAATAAGATAGCTTATTAAATAAATGGTGCTTGTAAGTCTGAATTTGCACATGCGGGGGGGGGGGGGAGGGAAGGGGCATCAATATAGATTCGTATCTCTCACCTTTAGCAAAGTCAGCCAAAGAACATGATTTAGAACTATGAATGAATAAATAGCTAGGGAAACCAGCAGCACGAGACTGGGATCACGTGGTGGTACAATGTTTCTGCACAACAAGAGAAACTATCAGCAGAGCACACAGCCTGCAGGATGGGAAAGATGTCTTTCCCCACTGTACCTAATATGGGGTTGATATCCGGAACAACTAAAGAACAGCAAAAACTAAACACCAAAAAATCCAGAACTACCCATTAGGAAACAAGTCAATGAACTGAAGACAGTTCTCAAGGACTACAAACAGCTAATAATTATTTTTAAAGTATTCAACATCCTTAGCCATTAGGAAATTGCAAGCTAAAACTTGCACCCCCCCCCCACACACAGAGAGAGAGAGACAGAGACAGAGACAGAGAGACAGAGAGAGACACACAGAGACAGAGAGAACCAGATGTGTCATACGTTTATAACCCAGCACTGGGGATGTAGGGAAGAGCTCCCTGTGGTTTATTGGCCATCCAGCCTGACATCACTGGTTAGGTTCAGTCCAGTGATAGACCCTTAAAAAAAAAAAAGAAAGAAAGAAAAGAAAAAAGGCCAAGGTAGACTAATTCTCCTGAGGCATGACACCTCAGACTCTTCTCTGGCTTCCATTAAATAATGTACACACACAACAAAACTGCTTTGAGTTTCCATATCATGCCAGTTGCAATGGCTATCATAAACTAATTGACCACACCCCTGATGAGGGTGTGGAGGAATCTCATTCACTGTAGATGGGAGCATAAACACAGGCAGCAACTGTGGGATCAGTGTGAAGAATTATCAAAAAGAAAAATGGAATACAATATGACCCAGTCACCCCCTCCCAGGCATATACTGACAATACTCTGTATCCTATCTCAGAGTCATTTTTCGTGTTTGTTGCTACTCTACCACAATAGCTAGGAAATGGAATCAGCCTAGATGTCCATTAACTGATGATTAGATAATGAAGATGTGCTATACATATACACAATAGTATTTGATTCAGGTATAAAAACATGAACTTTTGAGTGAGGTAACCCAGACCCAAAAGGACATGCATGGTATGTACTCACTGATAAGTGGATATTAGCCAAAAAGTACAGAATACCCAGTATACAACCCACAGACCTTAAGTTTAACAAGCAGGAAAGCTCAAGTAAGGATGTTTCAGTCCCACTTAGAAGGGGAAACAAAATAATAACCGGAGGCAGAGGGAGTGAGGGACCTGGGTGGTAGAGGAGAGGGGGAGGGGAAAGGGGAACAGGATCCGCTATGGGGGAGGGGACAGGGGAGAAACTCGGAGGAGAATGAATGGATATATGCAGCCTCTGCGGGTGGGAGGTGGAGGGGACCCTCTAGAAGTGGAGGATGGGAGATGAGAGACTCTCGGGACTCAGTGGGGGTGGCCTTAGCTAAAATGCCCACCCTTGAGGAGAGGGAACTCCAAGAGTCCACCTCCAGTAGAGACAGGGGCCCAAGGGGAGGGATAACATTACTAACCCACAGTCAAAATTTGGGAACCCAGAATTGTTCCCATCTAAAAGAACTGCAGGGACAAATAATAGAGAAGAGACTGAAAGAAAGGCTGTCCAGCACCAGCCCAACTTAGGATCCATCTCAATGAGGGACACCAAGGCCTGACGCTATTACTGATGTTATGATGTGTTTACAGGCAGGATCCTAGCATGGTCGTCCTCTGAGAGGCCCTACCAGCAGCTGAAAGAGACAGATGCAGATACTTGCACCCAACCATTGGACTGAAGCTGGGGTTAGTAATTCCTAATTCCTATGGAGGAATTAGGGGAAGGATTGAAGGAGCTGAAGGAGATGGCAACCCCATAGGAATCGGATCAGCAGTGTCAACTAACCAGGACTCCTGGGGGATCCCAGAGATGGAGCCACCAACCAGGCAGGTTTGAGGCCCCAGGCACAATATATAGCACAGGACTGCCTGGATTTGGCCTCAGTGGGAGAGGATTCACCTAATCCTCAAGAGACTTGAGGTCCTGGGGAAGGGGGGATACCCTCTCAGAGGCAAGGGGGAGGGGGAGTTGGATGAGGAACTGTAGGGGGTGGGATGGGGGGGCAAAATAATTACAGAATGAACTTTGCTAGAAAATGGATATAACAGAAATGGATTAAGTGAAGTAACTCAGGCTCAGAAAGATAAGATGTCCTGTCTCATCAGGATCCATCTTGTACTTGGTGTGTATGAGGCATGGCTGAGCAGAAGACATGACACTGGGAAGAGTCCACGAGAAACACTAAGGAGGTTGGAGAGAAACATGAGATGAAACCAGAAAGGGAAATGCAGGGAGAGGACAGAGAGAAGCAGGGGGTGGGGCAAGGAAGTGAGGTATCCACAGTGCAGGAGTCAGCTAAAGCTAAGTGTGCGTGAACCTGTCACAGGGAGATCTGCTGCTGTGCGTGCTAATTAAAAAATAAATTTAAAAAGAAAATCCATCTTTATACTTTCCCAGTCATCAGCTCTATCTACCAACTGAGTGCATTTCTCTAGGTTTTTGAAAAACTATTATTTTTATTTATTCCTTGAAATTTTCATTAAAGTATGCAGTGAATAATGATTATATATACCTTCTGTTTCCCCGTCCACCTGCCCCCACCCCTTCAACACATCTCCCTCTCAACTTCAAGTCCACTTAGCCTGTCTGTATGTGCATAACAAATGGGCACAGGGCCGTTCACTGCAGCACGGGCAAATTACTATGGGCTACACCTGATGGACAAGCCTGACTCCATTTTAAGATTAGAAGTCATCTCATTACAAGGTCAAAATAAGTTCATTCCTGTGTTCTGTAATATTTGGATTTGACTAGTTCTTGACCCATTTCCTGGAACTTGACATGTCCTGTAACCTATGCTCTAATATCCACCCTGATAAGATGTTCTACCAAATACTTTTGAAATGTTCATCCAAGTTTCTTTGCAACCAAATTCCTCTAGATTATCTCCCAACCCTTAAAAAAATCCCTAGCCTTACAGTAGTTGGGGCTATAGAAACCCACTGTCTCCTGAGTTCAATGCGATTTTCTCAAACCCAGGCTTTAGGGAGATAGCCCTGCCTGACAAAAAAATAAATAAAAAATAAAAAAAAATTTGCATAATTTAACTGAAGAATTTGGGTAATGGTCTTTACTCTTGTTTGGTGGGATTAACACACCCTCAAGGAACAATGACTCTTTCTTCCCTGTCAGTCACCAAATGCAGAGATATTCCTTCTCAGGTGAAAGATAAGTTATTGCATCTGGCCCCACCCATGGCCAAGAAAGAAGCACAACGTTTAGTGGGCCTATTTGGACTCTGGAGATAGCATATTCCTTACTTGGGTGTGTTACTTAGGCCTATTTACCGAGTGACTCAGGACGCTGCTACTTTTGTGTGGGGCCTGGAACAGGAGAAGGCTCTTCGACAGGTCCAGGGGGCTGTACCGGCTGCTCTACCACTTGGACCATAAGATCCAGCAGACCCGATCGTGCTTGAGGTGTCGGTGGCAGATAGAGATGCTGTTTGGAGCCTCTGGCAGGCCCCTGTAGGTGAACCCCAGCCTCTTAGCTCTGGGTGAGTTCTCACTATGCCACTGTGTGCTGAACACACAACTGTCTTTTGTCCTCAGCACTCTAACCAGCTACACGTCCCTGCGCTAACCACTGCTCTGCAAAAAAAAAGCTTCTCTAACTAAGGTTGAGAGTTACACAGATCTACGGATAGAGGCATAAACATTTAGAAGACATTTTGATAGCATGACCATCTGGGGCCTAGAACCTCCAAACCATGGCCTTTTGACCAGGCTTACAATATCATATGTGTTTTCCCTCCTATGAACCAGTTCTCAAACCCAATCAGAAAGCAGGTTGGTTACCCCTATAACCTTTGATGCCACAGTTATACCAGGGGGACTTTCTTGCTTAGCACGTTGGTATTGTTGAATATCAGGTACAGCACTGGCTAAGACCATTGACGTCTTTCTCCTCTGTGGCCTGAAGAACACCTTCCACCAGTATGAAAGCTACTCAGCCAGTAGGAAATTTCCTGGTCATTTCAAAATTTCTTTCTTTCTTTCTTTCTTTCTTTCTTTCTTTCTT